>NC_045754.1:13745531-13753031 GCF_008692095.1 Etheostoma spectabile | reverse complement strand
GCTTCTTGTTTACATTCAACATAGCGGTCACCGAACGCCCCCGAAGCGCAGCAAACCCCGCTGATGCCACTGTCGCTTCTACGTCACCCGGATCGTTAGTCTGATTGGTTGAAGGACTTTCCAAATGCGTACAGAGTCATTTGAACTATGCCTGTCGGTCACGCCTCATGTGCAGAGAAAATAGAGAGCAGACTCCCTAATCTCAAATCTACTGAGCTTGGCCTGGTGATAGCCAGACTAGATGAAAAATAGCCTCTTGGCCAAATCTGGCATTTGTTATTTTGTTTATTTTTGAATATGCACAGTTTTTTCTCAAATAAACTAAACTGCTCTGGGGCTGATCCGTTTGGACAAATCAGAACACGTGAAAATCTAAACATAGTTAGTTAGAAGAGATGCTGCCCTTCATGCAGAAGATCCATTTAAGCCCACATGTTGGCAAGCATCTGCACTGCTGAATGTGCAAGACATCAAATGCCAACCAACTCTGTGGCGAATCAAATAGAAATAGAAAATAAATATTACAATTAGAGACAGCCGAATGCATACACACACGCACGCACGCACGCACGCACGCACGCACGCACGCACACACACACACAATCAGTGCTCGTGCTGCTGGGCAGACTCAGTAGGAGGGTAGGTGGCATATTGTGCTCATATTGAAATCCAATAAAGAGGGAACAAACAATTAAACCTTTACACACTGTCATTCTTGGGTGTAATCCTATTACTGAAGGAACTCCTGTGCTACATTAATGGACTGTGAAGTGGATCAGCAGTGTTGACAAGATGATATTAACTCCATACCATTTTTACAGTTCAGGACAGTAGATTAGGATTACACTTAATAGAAAGGATAGAGATTGGCAGAGAAGAGACAATACTGCAGTTGGCTGATGGTGCAACAATGAGTTGAACATGAGCTCTACACAAGCTACTTCTAATGCTGCCAGCCTTCTCCTGAGAACCTCATGCAACCAGAAATCATAATAACACTGGTATGGAACTGGTAAAGATGGCCTTCAAGTATGTCAGGCCATAGGGTCTGCTACTTCCAGATCATCAGTGTTACAGAAAACATCCTCTTTGTTGCTATAGAAACTCTTGAAATCCTCTCTAAATTCTGTGAATCAGCAGTTCTTTCAAGTCTGTATTACTGCTTATAATTAAGACGTTCCGATGATTATTAGATGGCAACCACAAATCTCTGGTCAGATGATAATATATTTTGTTGAGTTAAATGCATTTCCAAGGTCTGTTAATCACTCTTATTACCCAGACCAATAAAAAGCAAACACTGCTACCTTGTAGGGAACTATTACATTTTTAAAAGCCTAGTAATTCCCATGTACCACAGAAAGAAAACACTTTAAAACAGGTTAATGTTGGATCGGAGGTAAAATTAATCTTGATTAAGAAAAAGGTAGGAGCATTTCTTCTTTTGCTTGCCTGGAGGTTGTAAAATAGAGACCTTATTCAGTGACCTAATCCTATCTTTTTAAATCTGTAAGCATCTTTAGAATACTAGTCCATTTAAAACAGTAATATAAGTTATTCCCAATGAGGTCGATTTATATAGCAGGTAAGCCTTTGATTTTGCAGCTGTTGTTTCTTATTCGCGTCAAAAAAACAATGCTTGTTGGTTTCTGATGTAACAGCTACACAGCATATTTTAAAATATGTTTGCCATATTTTGTTGTTTTGAGTGAGGCAAGGGTGTAAAAGGCAAAAATCTTTGTGTTCTCATTAAAAGTTTAATTATTCAGTTTAATGAACTCTGGTATGCATACTTTTTAACTGTGGCTTCAGGTCTTATTGTGCTTGTTGAAAAAGTTGAGAACTAATTTGTAATTGTTCTGAAACTTTCAGTATTGCAGTAATTGGCGTTTTATTGTTTTTCAACTTTTATTTTCCACTTGTTTGTCCCATAAAATAGAAAGTATGTAACAGTTAGACCACAAGCTGGAGAAACTCGAAGTCAAAATAATTGGCTGTGTCTCTTTTGCTCTCACTTTTCCTATTATTTTTTTCAATACTTTGCCTCAGCTGTGTAACGACAGGTAAACAATGTATTATAGTTACCCCCAAACAGCAGGGGAGCTCTTCCTCTTCATAATTTAAGCCAGGATACAAGAGCATAAATTGCCTGTCTCACCCTGCTAGTGATACACATTACATCAAGCTAACACCTCACATAGAAATTATTTGCTGGGCAAACAAACATGACCACTTTCCACAACTTAACACAATTGGTACACTTGTGGCAAGTCTTAGGAAACAGGCTCTAACTCCCACACACGCACGCACGCACGCACGCACGCACGCACGCACGCACCACTCACGCTCACAATATAATGAGTGAAAACTTCTGCCCCTGGCTTACTATGTTGAATAAATTCACATTTAATTATGAGAAATAGCATAGTACAGGGGTCTTCAATGTTTTTTAAGCCAAGGATCCCTTAACTGAAAGAGAGAGAGAGATCCCGGACCCCCTACTACATATATTGTATAAAATTAAGTTCCATATTCATCTGGTCCTACAATAACTTTAAGGGCAGCCCAAAGTGTTTATAGATATCTTTTTTTGAAAAATACTAAACTATTCTAATAATTGTTGGCATAATTGTATAAATCATATTTTAATGTTAAACACACATTTGGAACAGTCAATCCTTTGGGATGAACTGCATCTGTGGATGGTTACCTTAGTGACTACATTACCTATAGGCCAGTAAGCCTATCATCAGTGTGGATTTATATTTGCTAATAATATATTGGAAACATGTTAAGACTTTAGAATTTTTTTTCAAAAGTTTACAATAATTTGGAGGCCCCCATGCAGTGACTCTGAGGACCCCCTAGGGGTGCCGGACCCCCTGTTGAAGATTTCTGGCATAGTATAATAACTCTAAAATTACTGTCAGTCATTACATTATGAAAGATATTGTCCCAGGATATTTGTTGTAGGATCTAATACTCTTTAAATGTGACTTAATTGCACCATACTTAAAAGTATGGTAAGAGAGAGCTGAATAAACAGTATCAACAGGATCATAATTGTCTAAGTTAGAATAGTACATGGGTATATATATCTGCTATTGTGTTAAGGTATGCTTGTAAATGGGAATAAAAATCCTGCAGTATCTCATTCAGCTCTTAGTGACTGGCCCATTAGTAACCAGTAATAATGAGCAGCATTAGAAGGCCCTTCCTTCCTGTGTTGATCTCCCCTTACTGTTCAGATTCACGCTCCAGTAAAAATACAAAATATAAGCTACTAGAATGGCCCAATGAAACACACCGTACTCATAGAAACTCCCACAATCAATGTCAAACATTAATCCTTTTTCATTAAGTTCAGCCACAAGGCCTCCCAGCATGCAGCTTTTACTCTGAAAAGCCCATCTGAAGTTCTCATCAGAATTAATGGGATTGGTTAGTAGGAAAATGTGGTTGTATAAACTGTGAGGTGTGTGTTTAGAATAATGGAATTCAGTATGAAAACTTCAGTGTACTACAGGGATTAGTGGTCTAAGGTGTCCAATTTCTTTTCCTTCTATAAATCCTAGTTAAATCCCTCTTTATGATGACTGTCTTGCAAAGCGAAAACATAATTTCTTTGTTTCTCCCAGTTTGCGCCTTTTTCTCCGGTGAAGAAGAAATCCTGTCGGTGCTGTGACATGACACCACAGTAACAGAAATAAGATTGACTGCACTTGTTGCATGTAAAGATGATATTCCTGTAGGGATACTGAATGCCTGTGTGTATATTTGTGTGTGTGCATGTCTCTGGTTTAAAAAGCTTTCCTGTGCATCTGAATGATTATGTCATTGCTGGCATCAGAAGATTCTGTTTGACAAACAGGAACAGTGGATCCGATGGCTGCCAGTTTAGGTTGCTAAATTAGGCTTGGGGACAGAAGACCACACACTGATGTCACTAAGGGTCTAAGAACAGTTGCCACATGAACAACAGTGGCTTTAACCTTGGCACCGAGATCACATTGCATTCCATCACTGCATTTCCCTCAACCTATCCCCTCACTTTCTCATTTAAATGTCCTGTTACAACTGCTTTGTCTTTTACGGAACTCTGTCTGTCTTGACACTAGCTGGAAACAGAAAAATAGAACAGAAAATATAAGACCCCTACACGACATACAAAGATTTCTGCCAGCTACGGTATAGTCAAGGTTAGTGAGAGATTGTGGTTACGGCAAAAAAATAGTGTCATGAATCTCCAAATTCACAATTTGATTCAGTTTTTGATTTAAACACTTAAAAAATATATATTAGTTTGAGTTTCTCAGATTTTACGAGGTGCACCTGAACGCACCATGAAATCCTGTGGCGCCCAACTGCTTTACTATTTACTGTTTGTTCACATAACTCACGGGGGAAGCCAAAATGTTGCTACACTGTTTTCCAGTTCTGTTGTTTCTGTCATCTCTGACTCTGGCAGTGGGAATAGTGTCTGAAAAAGTGTTTTAGCTGCATACTAGTGTGTTGTTTTTTCTTTGGAAATGCGTTAGTAGGCGGGGTTGAAGAAAATAAAAATAACTAGGAGGATAGCTGATCCTGTTTTTGGTTTTGATGATGAAAAAGGAAAAGCTTATTTTGACCAACTTCGATTTAGAATCAAAATCATGCCATCCCTTCAAATAGACTATAGTTTGGGTAGGATTAGGATACACAACTAGATTAGGATTAAAGTTAATAAAAAGGGGAACATTAAATGCCGTTTGTGACAGAACGTGAACTCCAGGATCCGGCAAGAAATAAGGCACTATATGCCATTTTGCCTCGGCTTTCCAGCTCTTTTTTTTTTTTTTTCCTGAACTATATTATTGCTTAATACAGTAATGTTTTTTGTGTCATGTAATTAATATCCTACTCTTAATTATGAGGGTTGCCTCCTTCCCTTTTACTTCTCCTCCTCCCACCTTTCCTCTAAATGTATCTCCTCATTTCAGCCTAACTACTAACACCAGTTTCTTACGCCAACTAACACATCCTTACTTGTGACTGACAGACAGGATGAAGAATCAACACAGTGTGACACCGTCTTTGCTTTCTTACCCGTCTCTTTGGGACAAGAAAAGAGACAAGTTGCTGGAGCAATCTGGAGGAGGATCAAGAACAATCCTGCCTGACAAGCAAACCCCCTAATGACAGTGTGCCATAGTAAAGTTTATAGGCACCAACAAGGCAGAAATTGATGATAATAAGTGGCACCACTCATATGCTGCATTGCACTGATGTGTATAGCTTCACTGTGTGCTGCTGGATAAACAAGCAATATTCTTTGATGACATGTGAGTGGCCTGCACGATTCTGGGAAAAATATGAATCACGATTTTTTAGCTTAGAATTGATATCACAATTCTCTGCCACGATTTCTTTCTCACGAAATGTAATGTTTATTGCACACATAAACCATGACAAAACAAAATCAAATTGACAGAACCAAACATAGATTTTTTAACATAGAGGTTTTTAATGAAGAGAAGGGACAACATTGCAGTGCATGTGAGCGCTTAAAACCGTTCATACAGTCTGTTTAAAACTCACAGAAAGAAAGTAGTAGCGATTGTGATGCAGTCGGCTCGTGAAATTAAATTAAAATCAAAGTCATTTTTTAAATTAAAATCAAAGTTATTTAAAAATGTAATCGTGAACAAGGTGAACCGTGATCGCGATTTTTATAATGATTAATCACGCAGGCCTACGTGTGACTACGGCGGAAAGTGAGGCAAGCCAGAGAACATACAGTCGGACATGTGAATGACTTAAGGGTGAAAGGGGTTGCAGAATTTTGGGCAGATAACACAAGTAGGTCTGCAAGCATACACACATGCAAAACACGCCATAAATATGCTTAACATTAATTTCTTCTTGCTAGTTTATTTCTAATTAGAAAAATTGCTCATTTAATTTGTTTTAAATATAAGGATCTTGAACCCATATGACCTTCAGAGGATCAGAAACTGATTATCAGAGACAACTTACCAATTAAAATTGATTCAATCAATTGATTCAATCAATTATTAGTTGACAAAAAGAGACACAACTTTGTCTGTATATCTCCCAGGTGTGCAATTACTTTGGCCTTAATGGATACACAGACATGATACAATGCTGATATTCCCGCAAGGAAATGTTACAAATACCCTCGACTGGCTCTATCTTTATTTGGATCTGCCGGTTCTAGATCAGCACTTTGGCCACGTAGGCTATTTTAAAAAGTTGCAAATGTTCAATGCCTTTTCAAGGATCCCAAAGGGATGTGTTTGAAGAAATAGCAAAGACTGATCATTAGTTGTTTGTTTACGGTAGAATTGCAATCGAGACATTCACATTTCATTTTTTTTCCAAGAAGGTGTGGGTGATTATAAGTGACAGTGTGCATATTTATGAATGAAGTGTGAAAACAATCCACAGAGAGAGAAAAGTCATATCTAAACTCTTGAATGCTTTTGGGGGTAAAAATCCAGAGAGGAAGGGGAGTGTCACGTGAGGTAATCTGAGAAAGATTTAAGATAAAAGAAAAGTAGCACGACTTTCTGAGTAAATGAATAAAGATATTCTTGGTGACTCCCACTTCCTGACACAAATAGGCTGTACTTTTGAAGCAAATGTCCCCAGTCTCTCATTTCAGAATAATTTCCTTTGCCACTTCCAGGGAGTGACCAAATAACTGTTAATGAGAGATCTGCAGCAGGTGTGATAGACTTGATGCTTTACTGGGCTGTGTGCATATGTGCATGCACTCACGTACACAAGTGTGTGTGTGTGTGTGTGTGTGTGTGTGTGTTTGTGTGTGTGTGTGCACGCGCGTGCGTGCGATGGTTGGGAGGAGAGGTGAGTCACACGTTACCACAAAATACTGCAGATGGGAGTACATGTGGGAGGACCACAGAATCTCCCCAAGACTCTGTGCCGCATCCACGCCATATTTGGTGCTTCTGAGTATCGCTGTCAGTCAAGCCAAGTTTCAAGTACAGTGTGTACGTCCAGTGGACCTTGGATAAAAATCCTTTCCAAATAATTTCTAATGTTTGTTTTACCCTGCTTGGACTGCCTGAAGGTTGGCATTTACGACATCAGCACTATTTAGATGTGCCAGATGTTGCAGAAATGTAATATTAAACTGACTTAAAAATATTTTCCAAGAACTTTCTGCAACTCCAGCTGGTGCTAGGTGCCTTTGTGACAAATCCAACCCATTTGGCAGATAAAATACAACAAAGTCAGCTCAAACAAACCATGACAACCCTTGTGTGACATTAAAACAACCTCAGCTGTAAATAAGAGGCCACACCGAGCATGCTGGCCATCCTGAAAGAGTGACTGTACTCCCAGCTGCTTAAAGTATGCTCCAGGCATCATGTAGCCTAACTTATGATCCCTGACCAGAAAGAAGCACAATCCCTGGTATCTACTTTATGATCTACAATTCCCAGCACGCACGCACGCACGCACGCACGCACGCAC
>NC_045754.1:13736634-13745521 GCF_008692095.1 Etheostoma spectabile | reverse complement strand
ACGCACGCACGCACGCACGCACGCACGCACTTCCACACACACATCCCTCGTCTTTCACTGTTTTCTCTTCAGAGCAATAGCTGAGTGTAGGAGCACAAGTTAGTATCTGTATGTGTGTGTATACTGCAGAGCACCTCCTGCCTGCTGCTCTCTCCACTGATCTGCAGCAGCGTTGGTGGGGCCGCCTACAGACTTTCCTCATCATCAGATGCATCCTGACTCCTCTAAAGTAGTAAGTCCTGTGAGTGAGCCCATTACCCATGCTAACATTTAGCCACCATGAGCCTTCACAGTGGATGTTTGGAAGGTTGAGAGTAACTTGACATCAGGGGAACTGTTCCATTTTTAGATTATTAGATACTTGCACAGTCACAGGGCATCACTGCTCCTTGGGATGTACTGAGCAAACTTTCATTTCACATGGGGATACACCTATATAGACTGGAATTAAAACCTTTAACAGGAAAAGCAGACTGTTCTCACACAATAGCAATGGAAACCATTATGGTGAGCTGTTACTGTTGGTTATGAAAGCTTGTGAGATGGAAAATGAAATAAAAGGGGGAATCTATAGCAGCACAACTGCAGCAGGGGAAGACACATACTGACACAGACACAGACTTTTCAAATAGACTTTGCATTGCAAATAAACTTCTGTATTTCAGCAGAATTTGTTTTGCAAGGGTCCTTGTTTAAAATGTCACATTTCTAACATTTTTAACATTCACTTGTAGCCCAATCCAGAGATATTTAACTAGGCATGATGAAAGTCAGCAGACCTGTGGGACAGCGCCCACCCATGTCGCCCAGCACTGGGCACGCTCATATGATGGTCCTCCCGAGCTGTAATTATGGACACATAAGTGTTGTAACTCACCATGTGTTCTATTAATACGTTCAAGGGTAGTATGGATGTATGTATGTACACTCTAAAGTTTCTTATGTGGATGTAACGTCATTAGCGTTTTTTCCAAACTGCCGGGCTATCGGCTAGTAGCTAGCATCAGCGGTAGCTAGCATGGATGTATTAAGAGAACAGTAACACAGCTAACATAGCTATATGCTATATACATAACGTTACTACAGACATAATAGGGCTGTATGCTGTGACGCCTGTAACGTGGATGAGATATGAAGCCATGGATATATTAACCTTAGTAGCTAGCACTAGCTTGTAGCTAGCTAGTAGCACGACAAAATGATTACATCTCCTTGGTTGTCTAAATGCATCCATCTTTTGGATTTTTAGAAAAGCATGTAAACGGCCAGGAACAACAAAAACACGTTTAACGTTATATATAATATTTTAGACAATGAAACGGCGAGTTCATGAGTTTGCCATATATACCAACGAACTATACTTGTAAGATACACGAGAGAGAGAAGCGAGCATTTTGCTACCGGTTGCTACGACAACACAAACAAACTGTTGCTAGTGCGCATATCCATTGTGATGTCCTGAGCCAGTCAACACGGAAGATCTGAGCTCCATGACTGCTTTATGTGCTTTTGAGCACTCTCATCGGAATTTACAGGGCTTCCCGCCGTACGCTGTATCCAGTTTTCTTAATATAGCCATGCACTAAGGCCCAGGGAACCTCCTCTGGACTTCCTTCAATCCTCTATTAAGACAAAAAGACATTTCCTCCGGGTGACCTCGCTTCTGTTCCCATCTTTACTCCTCCTTTTCCTTTCTTTGAAGAGGCTACCTTTAACCCAGCAGCCTGAAGAGAATCAATTGTTTTTTTACTTCTTCCCCCACATGTGTCACTGTTCGTGCTTACAAAAAGGCCTTGGTGATGGGGAGATTGCTGCCTTTCATTTGTATAGGCCGCTGCACTGCTTACTGTGAAGCTGTAATTATTGTCAGGAACAAATTTATTGGTGCTAATAAGGCTGCAAGCTATAGTGCTAGCAAGCACAACATGACTACACACAGAGCAGAGGGACCAGATGTAGCTAGCTGATAAATAGGTAGGCGGGGCAACTGGAATGTAAGGAAGTGTAGCTAGCATAGCTCAAAGCTGCATGGCTCTAGGGATAGCAGTGTTGGTCGGTTGGCCTATCCAATACTTTGATCCAAACTGAAGTGTTTCAACAACTATCTGACAAATTGCTGTGACATTTTGTACAGACATTCATCTCCCCCTTAGGGTGAATAGTTATCACTTTGTAACACAGTAACTTACCTGATAACACCATTATCAGGTAAAAATTGTAAACACATGCAAAACTTCCCAACAGCCTCAGGTGACTTATACTATCCTTCTATTGGCACTATTCCTTGACAGGGTTGTTTTGAAAACAGTGTGCAGTGTGTGTTGGGGTGATGTTGCACTTTGTGTTTTATTTGAATTTTTCTTTAAATTACACATTTCCATTAAGATTTTCCACCAGAGATTTCACATAAAAATCAAGTGAGAATAAAAAAGAATAATGGTGTCATGAGATGAAGTTTGTTTATGGTTGACTAACTTGATTTAAGATTACATTGTGAGGCAGACAGGAAAGCCTTGATTGAAGATTTATGTACACTGAGATTTTCTCTAATCCATATAATGATCCACACTGAGAATGCAGCACACAGGCTGGCTGAAACTAGACAGTGTTAATGGAAACTATAAACGGAGATTTTTCCACAGTCTGGGGCAGAAAAACATAATTTTATTTCCTACAAGATATAATAGCCAAATCAATCATTTCCATTTGCAATGAGGAGGAAAAATACAGGCTTTATCTATCACTCTCTTTCTACTCAAGACACTCTTTTCACGCTCCCATTTAGTTTTCTCCCCATGAAAATAGATCTACAAATAATTCCAGCAGAAGCGATCCCAATGTCACACCTAGGCCGTCTTACAGAGGCACGTTATCAAAGGAGGTATTTCTCCAGTGTAGTCAGAAAGAGTTTAATCCATACAAGGTGAGGTCTCAGCAGATTTATACCCGATGAAAAGCCATTTCATACACCTATCACAAATTATTGCTTATGAAAGAATAACTCAAATCCTTGACTGTAGACTGAGGCATAAACCCGTTTGTGCTCGATTGAGCAAAAGCAACCCTGTTTGTGCAGCTCACTGCACCGCGTTATTTGGGATTGGGAGATGAACATATTTCACAAATGGGAATATCAACTGTGGTTTGCAGATAGATTCTCTGAAAAAAATTGGAGCTTACTGGTTAAAAAATCTCAATTACTATAATTCACAAAAAAACATTTAAGTAAATAAAAGGCTTTTCGTGCAGTCCCTCAACATTCTAATATTCTATATGTTCACTGAACATGTTTGATATCTACTGTTTTTACCTCCCTTCACACCACTTCTCCCTCCTGTCCTCCTCCCTATCTGATGTCCTTCTGCCATTATCAAAAAGGCTAAGTTTCCGGATCTCTTTTATAAGGAAAAATAAACCATGCTATAAATGCACAATTACAAAAATGAAAATAAAATAAAGATGTGTGATAGCATAAGACATGGGAGGAGACAGAGAAAAGGTGCATTTCTTTAATATGGTATTATTATTGCATAATAGCCGTGGTTGATATATGAAATCTCCTATCATAGTATATGTCATTTTATTGGGATTGAGTCTTTTAAGACAAAATAACCAGTGAACTAGCACTGGGCAATACTGAGAGAAACTCAAATACCAACAGTCTCTCATAGAAATTACTTTTGTGTACCTGTTAACAAATTGACGTCAACAAATAAGATTTAAAAGGAACGTAATGCCGCCCCTATTATGTTTTCTTAAGGCTATAGAGCGTAGTTTCTGTCTCCCCCATAAGGACTTCTAAGTAATGTCAAGAACGTTTTCAGCACGTCTGAATGTTACAAGCCTTCTGTGATTGCACACGCGCCCCCACCCCTCCTCAATGCAGTTGCTGGTAGCAAAAGAGGACACGGAGGATTAAAAAAAACATGGACTTTTCAAAATAGGTAATTATCTTAACTCGAGCTTTTGGACGCCACAATCTTTTGAACATAGCCATACTAAGAAATACAGACAGAGTTGTTTGGAGCTGATGGTCTTAATTAGTTTTGTAGCAACTCATTTGGCAATGGCTTCAATGTAATGGACGTTCATTAATATAAAAAAGTTACGCACTTAAGCTTTAACCACATGGTTAGGAAACAATGTACGTATCTGCAAAACTGCACAATGTGATGTTGACTTAGTTGATTTTTCCCTTTCTGCTCTTGCAACTCAAGTTTGATCAGGCAGGTCCAAGCACTTGATTAAAGTGAGAGAAAGATCATCATGTTTGCTAAATATTGGAAAAGTCAACAGTGACAGTATGTGTTACAAAAACTAGCCAGATAGGTCAGTTGGCTGATGTTATCAGCTGATATTGGTCTATCACAGACATTATAAAAACGTTTTTTAAAGAACATATAATGCCGAAAACGATGCTCGGGAATGTCGTTAAGCTATTTCTTTTATTTTTATTCATTCTTTATTTAAATGGTCAGCAATTGACTGATAGTGAACATGTTTATGAGCTTTTTAGTTTTATTTAGTCTTTATTTTCTCAGTGTTCATTTCTAGAATTGGTTAACAATGTAATACATTACATATATACTGTATATAATGTGTAACATTGTTAAATATTCTTTAATAAAGTTATTTGTTTAGGAAAGCACCCTTGTGAGTACCTTTGCATAGTCAAATGTAAAATCGGTACACAATCTATATAGACAAGGTCTATTTTTTTCCAACTCCAAAATTGGCCGCCATATCAGGCTTGGTGAATCTTTCCCCTTTTAAAAACCCATATCAACGTTTACACTTTTTTCAATATTTCTCCAAAACCATGATCTTTCCTAACCTTAACAAAAGTGTTTTACTTGGCTAAACTTAACACACATGACGCAAATCCTAGTCTCCAGTGTTAAACTCCTCCATTTTGTATTCTTACACACCATGAGCACCTCGCTTTAAGTGGTGGGCGTACACATGTAGCAATTTGTTGGACTGGAAAAAACATTGCCAATGAACATAAAGCACAGAGAAACTAAGTTTCCTTCAAAAATCCAGTATCGGTCTGGCAATAATTACAATAACCCCATCCCAGGCAATAATGAATCCCATATTTTAGTTCATCTTTATTTGGTAAGTCTCATGATCCAGGTTGTCTCAGTCGTCAACAGAATGTAAGCAGTCACGGATGAGTTAATTGCTAGGGCACAAAGACAGACTGAGAATTACTTGCATCGCTGGGGACTTATTTGTACCCCCTAGAACCCAGATGGTTCGTGTGGATAGAAAAAAGAAAGAAAGAAATAGAAAACATGATTTAGACAAGGTGGCTGGAAGGGCAGACAAGATTATGTAGAGGTCTGTTAGTGGTATGTAACAACTTAGGGCAGCGATAAAGTTCCGATTCCACTTGTCTATTTATTTCTCTGACCTGTGCCGTGTCGGAGTCTCTCCAACATCTGCCCACAGAAGAGCTAAGGAGATTAATTGAAAGATTTGGATTTTGTTTCATTTAGCTTGGCTGACTCTGAGACTTTCTCCTTCTTTCTTCCCCTCCTGCTCACAATCCCTCAACCTTTTTCTCACACAGCCTTCTCCACCTCCTCCAACTACACGTATCACTGTTAAAGTCTCAGATGGAGAAAACCGGAAATACTCTCACAGGATTTTTTATAGCAACATATCCCGTTGCAGATTCAGAAATCCTCCTCGGCCTCAAGCTAGAAGTGGAGAATTATGTTCATCGTTAATAGAGGAGATAAAAAACAAGCTGGCAGGAGAAATTACCGTCTTTTGTGCCTGGGTGTGTGAGATGAGCACACAATGAGCTTTATAACAAATATCAGTCATCAGGGACATACACTTCAATACACGATCAATCCTTATGTCCCCACAGTACAGTTAAATGCTAGTTTTGCTGTTGCTGAGACTTAATACGATAGTTTCTGAAAAAAAATAGCAGTGATTGGGGTTACAAAACACTGATATATATATATTTATACACAGTACATATATACACATTAATACAGTACATATACATGTATACATACTGTATATACTGGATATATACATATCCAGTATATACATATATATACATATACTGTATATATATATATATATATATATATATATATATATATATACACACACACACACACACACACACACACACACACACACACATACTGTATATATGTATATATAGACAGTGGGGCTCAGAAGTTTCAAAAGGCATCAAATGACAGATTAGACATTCGTATAATATGTCACAAAAAGTTAAGATTTTATTTCCATCAAAAAAATGGCGTCTGCAAAAGTTTGGGCACCCTGCAGAGTGAATACCTTGTACTGCCCCCTTTAGCAAGTATCACAGCTACTACTATTTTCACTTTCAGTTTTCTAGACAACGCTTAGAAGAAGCCCTGGTGCAGATTGTTGGGGGAAGGTCAGATGATCTGGGCATTTAAAACATTAAGAGACATCACCTGGTCTTTCCAGATGATGATTGAGAACAATTTATGACCTGTCAGGTCTCAGCTTTCCAAAGGGGGCAGTGCATGCATTTTTGGTTTTCGTTATTTTGAAAGTGTAAATGATGGAAATAAAATCAAACTTTTTGTGACATATTACTAATGTCTAATTAGTCATGTGATGGCTTTTGGGATATATATATATATATATATATATATATATATATATATATATATATAATATATATTAATATATATTATTATATATATATATATATATACCCACACACTAGGTCAAAAGTTTGGGGTCACTTACAGATTTCCATGCCACTCCATTATAGACATAATACCAGCTGATTGAGTGGGTGGCTGATCTTTAATGCAATACTACATTGCCCATTATCAGCAACCATTGATCCAATGTTCCAGAGGCACATTCTGTATACTAATCTGATATCATTTTAAAAACTAACTGAGAAAACACTGGAGAATCTTTTTGCAATATGTAAGCACACAATGTAATTTGACTGCTGACCGGGTTAAAAAAACAATGCAACGGACCTAGCTGGTATTCTGTCTACAATGGAGTGCAATGGAAATTTCTAAGTAACCCCAAACTTTTGACCGGTAGTGTATATATATATGGCTCTGAAGACTGGCATCTCACATATACACAGCGTCCAATCGGACTGAAGGAGCATTTCCTGCTTTCATTGCTGTGACATTCCCAGAGAGTGAGAAGATGAGTTTCGAGGACATGCATGAATTATAGCAAAGGCAGATGAAAAAACAGGGGGCAGAAAAAAATGGGAAACAGGGGGCTAAAGAGGGCTGAGGAAATCATAGGAAAGGAAGGCGTAGGCACAACTTGTAATCTGGAGTTTTGAAGGTGAACATTAAAAAGATAATTATTACAGGCTCAACTCTATTCTTCCAGCTTACACATGATCCTCACAAACACACACACACAACAACAACAACAACAACAACAACAACAAAATCTTACCTAAGCATTGACCTTCCACTTTCAAAGAAAAGGTCAAGTTGCTTGCTACCGTTTCCGAGTCAACTGTCATTTATTCAACATTTAGAGGGCTAACACTAAAATGTGCTTATGAACCAAAGAATGGTCTCAAAGAATGTCAAATGAAATAGCTTATACAATGACATTTTGCCTGGAAATTCCTATTTCACATGATATTAGGTAACAGCACTGATTTAGCTAAAATGTCAACTGAGACAAATCCAGTATGGCAACCTTAAACTGCCTTTAATTTGATATATTCTGCAAGCTAATGTCTGAGCAAATAATGACATGACTAAAGTTAGATATCAGCATGCATAAACAATAACCCACACATACACACACACAGACACACACACACACACACACACACACACACACAGAAAACACAGACCTTGGCTAATATTATGCAAAATTCTCATACATACACAATAAACTAAATCCTGCACAAAATGAAATCCTGCATGGCAGAGCAGACTCACACACATACACACATGCCCATGAGTGCCATAATGAGTCTGATTTAGTGTATTGATCAGTGGCTGTAAGCTGCAGAGGGTCCTTGGAGAGCATGGCATCACATAAAAGACAACATTACAGCTTATCAGCCAGGTCCAAACACAAGGTGACCTCCACTTTACTGCCTCATGGTCCAGCCTGTTACAATTAGTCGCATGGGTGGAGAGATAAGTGTGTGTTCCAGGTTTCTTTGTGTATGTGGTCTACGTGTGTATGCATACGTATGTCAAAAGCACTTTACCAAGCAGAATTTGACAAAAGAGTTAAGCAGGTATGTATAGAATAGAGAAAATACTATGAAACTGCAAACTATGTGTGTTTGTGGGATTGATTCAACTCCTGCATACATATTTAATAATAGAATAGAAATGACTTACTTTCTAAGGTAATGTCATGGATATTCAACAACAGATTGCAGGGGGCACAATTTTCTCATAGCATCACATTTAGTGTCATAAAAACTAAAATCTTGAAGCCCAATCACAGGCACAAATGGAGAGAATTGCATTAACACCTGCCTAGAAGAATGCATGCACAAACACGCATTTCCATTCTTTTGTTGATGTTCATATATTTAAACAATCAGAAAAACACTGTGATAGAGAAAAAAAAATTATTTTGCACATTACGTTTTTCCAAAAAAAGTATTACCGGACATTCACACCGCCACCAACTTGAGCGTTGACAGTTACCGGAAGTCATTAATTTTCAATGGAAGTCGGCTTCTCTCAGCCGCAAGGAGCGGCAAATCTGTTGGCGTCTCGTTTTGGGCGTTTTGATCGTGTTGAGCGTCGACCAGAAAGTTGAAATCTTTCAACTTTATGGTAATGAGCTATTACGCTATGACGCGGTTCAGCGGCAAGCGGCGGCTAACGCCAGCCGCCAATCG
>NC_045754.1:13732989-13736624 GCF_008692095.1 Etheostoma spectabile | reverse complement strand
GTCCTTCGCGCTGGCTGATCCCGGAGAAACATACGATATAAACTTTTTTTGCAGCTCAAGTCGGTGGCGGTGTGTACGTACTGCTAAGGGAAATTTTGCTGTGTTTTCACTGTTGATTTTTTAAACCGTTTTACTGTTTTTTAAGTTCAGTAAATGCAACATCTTTCCAAATGATGATGAGTAATCATGTTTAATAATTGTGATTACCAAAGTAATCGTTAGGTACTATGATTTATTCCATAATCGAGCAGTCCAATCCAATATATGTTATTTTCCAAAATGTCAAACTAAAAGGGATCTAAGTATTACACTGGATGATGAGGAGTGGAGCAGAATCTGCTGGAATATTACTGTGAAACTATATCATGTGATGTGAAGGTGCACCTCACTCAGTTCACTCAGTGAGAAAGACACACCAAATTATTGGAAATTTGCGACTGAGAACAGCCAATTACTTCATGTTCTATGGTAGTGTGATAAGGTCCAGAAGCTTTGGACATGATACAGGGACCCAGGTTCCATTCAGCCAAAGATTGTTTGTTCTGGGAGATGGGTCAATTCTAGTTGAAATGGATAAGCACCTAATAAGATGGATCCAAACTAGTTTGATGATAGCCAGACAGATTATTTTAAGGCGATGGAAGAATGAAGGGGTGGATTGGGCTTGCATGATGGCTAGAGTGGCGGCGTTTGAAAAGATGTCACAAACGGTTTGCCAGATTGGATGTGTATACTAGAAGATGAAGAAAGTACCTGAACATTCTGGTGTTTAGAAAAGAAAGCAACTACAGGACTGAATACTGCAAACAGCTGTGAACCACAGAGAAATCCTGTACAGCATCGTCCCAGCACAGCACCGTGCCGGCCCTCGCATCATGCACAGACTGGGCTGAACAGCTTGTCCATGCAACATCCTTGCAAAACAAACAGCATAAATTAGCATCATTAGCCAGCTACTGTAGGAGGGCTGAACAGTTTTGCCTTGCGCCTTCCTCTCTTGTACTTTCAAATGACCATATGGCTTATGCTTAATTGTGCATACATTTTGAATTCAACACTCCTGCAGAGTAATCTTGTTCCGTCAGTGTTGAACAAGATGTTTCGATTTATCCAACCAGCAACTCTTTATTTAAAATCTTATATATGTCACTACAAATAAATTCAATGTCAGGCACGAGAGAAGACAGAAAAATAGTCCCTAATAGAATTAAATATGGTGGGAAATATAGATATCCCTTTAACCTTCATCCATCTTGATTTTCCAAACCAAATCAATTATTTAACAGTTGCAGAGCAACTGTGAAGCATGCTAATAAAATGTTCCTAAAAGGAGCCACAGCCTTAGCCCAACGACCTCACTCTGCAAGATATGACAGCCATTTACATTCTCTCTCTCTCTCTTGCTCTTAGATGATAAAAAATAGTGTTTGTCCATACTGAAGTACGCATCAAAGTGTACATCAACCCAAACTGAAATAATTTAGATAATACAATTCACTTCCATTTCTAAGATCAAAACCCCCAAAATGGAATGATATCATTATTTGACTGCAGGTTTCTTTTAGCCAGTCTGGTTAGGAGAGTGAAGGATGGTGTATTTTTGGGGGAACACTTTTTGAGTGCTATGTCCTCCAGTGAGAGACCAGGACTCCTTGCCAAAAACAGAAGAATACCATGATCAATACTACCACAGCTATTCCAGGGACAATGACAAAGTCGGTGTATTGAATTTTCCGCATTTGGTCCAAGAAAGATAATACGATTGGAGAAGTATCCAAAGTGTTTCCTTGAAACGATTTAACAAGCTTTTCTTTTGATGTGCTTTTTAATATAGTAATGCTACGGTGGGAGATGACTGCCTCAGCAAACTTATGTCTTATGAAGTCAAAATTGCACCAGTCTTTTATCGAATACATTTGTTCAAAGACATTCAATTACCAACAGAAATAACCCCTGACCTGAAGTCTCACCACTTTCAATAATTCCTGTAACTGCTTACTTAAAATAACTCACATTTAATAATGTGGCAGTCCTTTATGAACTCACAGAGTGCTTGTGAGTGTGTAGGTGTATATACGCGTATATGTGTATGTGCAATGTGAGTGGTATTTTGTTGAGCTATAAGACTGTCACTTCTGCTATTATTTTTGTTTCTCTTCCTTTACTCCTTTAATAAAGTGACCATGGTTACGGTTTTCTGCAGCCCCCAGTGCAGGAGGATGGATAAGGTGTCCATAGTAGAGTAGTAAAATCTGTCGTACCTTATAGACTGGTGGCAATAGTAGGCCTTAACAGCCTGTAAGGATGACCAAGTACCTGGAATATTGACTATGAGAGTCATATTTCTTTACATGGTCAATTTTCTACTGCCTTTTCCTATATCATACTGGCAGAATATATGTAACTATGACGTAATCTTCTCCATTAGGCTGTAAGGTTGGGTGCTTTTTCATCTTTTACTCATACCTCTTTTTATTTTGACAGAATGGAAAAAAAGTAAAATTTGTCTGAACTCTGAAAAAAGATAAAAAAACAGCTAACTTTCAACATAGTATTAGGCATATATACATCTGACTAGCACCACTGCTGACTATAAAGGCTGTTTTATGGTGGTGCAGAACTTTCCCTGTAGCCTACGTAAGTGGCCTGATGTTTATACTGTGCCGGTGTGTGCGTCGAGCCAGCATGTGTGTGTGTGGGGAATGGGTGATAGAGCGAGGGAGAAGTGAGAGAGAGACGGCGATTAGCTTTGGAGCGAGTACCGACTCAAGTGAGAGAAATAAAGTGTCTCCCCTGTGTTTTCTGACCAAGGTGGGAAACAGTAAACAGGAACAGTAAACCCACTCCTTGATTTCATCTTGTTTATGGAGAAGGAGAACCAGGAAATTAGTCGGGGGAAATGCAACACTACCAAGCCACGGCCGAGCAATGTGCGTCGCTGCGACGTGTAGTTACATTTTTTGAGAGGTGAACGTCAGGCTAGGGCGAAAGGATCCGGCGTTGACACAGAGGAGGTACGCAATAGTATGCCGTGGATTCACCACACAACCATAAAACAGCTTTAAGCCATATTATAATTACCTGAAACATGGAAGCAGGGATTTCATAGTTTTGTCAGAATTAGCGCCTTCCTGATTACCAATTCACTGGCGAACTGATTCTACAAGTTTGTCGGTCTGGGTGATATGATTGAAGTAAAAAAAAAAACTAAAACAAATAAACTAAAACAGGCTCAGAGGCTAATGTTAGTAGTAGCATTCTGCTTGTGGTGTCTTGGCTTGCCTTGGGATTAACTGTACTGATAAACCGTAGAAACACTGCGGCCACACCGCTGTAAAAGCGCCCCGGACGTCATTTACCAGAATCTGGTTTTTCACCCTCTCCGCAGTAGTCTGCTCCGCTCGAGCTGGTCTTTACAATAAAGTTAACTGGAGCTAACTGTTGCCAACTGAGCCTGTTCCCGTCATCTCCGTCTTCGTGCCCGTACCCATTAACTGTATTTATGGACTTGAGCCCGAATGTAAACCCAACATTTTATTAAGTTGGCTGTAAAACAAAATTCAAACAATATGAATATAAATCAGCTTTGAATAGTCTTAGTCTAATGTAGCGTAAATTCTTTCAGGAAGACCTAA
>NC_045754.1:13724858-13732979 GCF_008692095.1 Etheostoma spectabile | reverse complement strand
ATGCACTCCTAAATCAATTCAGCTGTTATAAATGTAAAATTTCTCCTGCTGTGTATCTGCAACTAGTCTCTCCTGATTGAAATGTAGCTCAGTGTAAGTCCTATCAGGAAGACCTTACTTTTAATCAATGCTCTATCTAACTCGAATCAGCTTTTGGAGGCATTCACCTTCCTGCTAAACCAATCAGAATCGTACACAAATTTCAAGGGCCAATCACAGTCACAACCCTGCTTTAAAAAATAATTCTCCCCTTGCTATTCAGCTGTTGTTGCAGGCAAAGAGTGCAACCCTCCACCTCCGCTTCCACCTCTCGTCATCTACTCCAGCTGACCGGTCCAGAACCTCCTTCGGTTTGGTCTTCAGGCTCCATCGATGCCACCACTAGTGTCTAGAATCCATCGGGGGGGTCTGATGGTTCTCTACCCATATACATATATACAAAATATTTGTATAGCGATGGAGTCTAATTGCCAAAGACTTTGTACAGTTTTTTGAGTTGTACAATAAAACTTATTTGCATATCTGCAAAAATGTCTCTCCTGATTGAAATATGATTTAACAGGAGAAAGGAGGAGACATACTAAGTTACATACTGTACATGTAACTTTATGTATGGATCATTGTATGGTTTTAATGTTAAATTGTTAATAGATAGTATGGTTACATATAACAGTATGGCTCTTGGGTGAAAGTAAATTTCTTTTGCTAAACCATAACATTATTTTGACAAACCAACCAGATTTAATTGAGAAAGCACATCAGGCAACACTTCATCATCTGTATCATGTTCTTGTATGGTTTGTTTATTATGCAAATTGTTATTTCTTTCTAACTTATTTGTTACTGTTATGTAGTCAATTTCTTCAATAAATAGTTAATACAACTTTGTTTGTCTAGTTTATTATTGAACCCAGCCATCACACACCGCGCTGCCACATCCTGCGCTACCCACCACCAGTAAATTCTAAACCTGTGGGAAACACGATCAGTACATATCATGGTAGGGTAAATGTTGTAATAAAAATAGGCAAAACTATCAAATGATCAGTTCATAACTCAAGATCTACTGATCAGCTTTTGGCATACATTTTGCATGAAGATTGCATGAAGAAATGTTTTAATCAGTAAATCAAATTGAGGGTCAGTGCAATGAACTGTGTTCCACCTCTTTTTGCATGTTTTTTTTTTAATGGTTCAAATTCTAATCCTAAAGTAGGATTTTGAGTATGCGTTTTAAAGTTTTACTAAGAATTTTTTCAACAATTGGGCGACACCTGAAAGCTAGTCCAGGCAGCCAACTTGAGCTGCATTCTGCACACACATGTGACATGCCTTACTCCCCGAATCATTTACCAAACACACCCCCTCAATTTGGCAGTCTATTTAAGCTGCACATTTCCCTGTCTCTGCCTCACCAACATCCCAGCATCCACCTGCAGGCTCCGGCCGGGGGGAAGCAACTTTTTCATCTCTCGCCAATATCTCATGTAAGCCCATACTGTGATATGGTGATGAGGCCGGAGACTGGCCACCAAACACAATGTTCCGCTGTTATAATAAACAGTTCAAATGTGAGGTGGCATTCAACCAGTTTATGGGAGCTTCTGGTATTGACTTGGTTTCATTTGACTCTATGTTGATTCAGAAATATAGCTTAATGCAGCTTTAAACATCAGAACACATCCTTCCAGGTTTTGTCATTATGAGATGGACAAGCAGGCCAACACACCTCAATGCTCAAACCCCAGCACCAGACCATTACATTACATTGCAATATTACATTAATTATATAGTACTTTTATCACCTGCATATATCTGGATCAGTAGACACCATACGGCAACACAAAGGACTCAAAGTTGTCTTATCGTTTGTACTGAGAAGTCTTGATTGATGCTTTGCATCACATTGTATCTCTCCATTTGCTGCACAGTGTTGTTTTGGTTTAAATCAAAAGTGAGATTATAAATATTAACATCCAACCAGCAATATAAATAGAATGAGTAGACACAGCTATGAATAGCTTGATTTGATAAAAATGCTGCATAAAACTGTCTTGTTTTATGAAGGTAAGCTTGGTACAACTAGCTTAACACATGAAAACAATATTAACATTAGTTAGTTCTTACTGCAGAAAACACAACTACAGCTAAAAACATAACTTTGAAGTTGGGTAAAAAAAAGCCACAGAGGCATTTCTTTTGCAGATTGTGGATGTTAAATACTGGCTTTCCTGTTTTTAGGAACACATTGCAGGTTTGCAGCTCTCTGATATTATACTATGCAGAAATGCGTGTATGTGGTCCAGTCTTGTTTACTTGAAAGCATGATCACAATGATGTAGCCCTTGACTGTGGAAGCCCAGTCAGTGACATATACAGAAAGATAAGGAGACTGCAGGAAGACAGATGGTAGTAGAGAAATTCAGAGGTAAAATGAACCCTCAGGCCAAAGATTACATGACAAGGTAGGAGGTTGAGGCGGGTCAGATCGTTGGGGACAGGACTGCAGGGTAGTGATTAAGAAGAGACTGTCAGCAATATGGAAATGGGACAAGGATAAGGATGTTAAACTGTGCTGGTTGGGTGTCTGCAAGTAGGGCAAGAACAATGTAGAGGTAAAGATAAAGGGAGAATATCTGTACATGTGCAGTACATTACAAGGAAATAAAGACTCAGATACGAATTTGGAATCAAGTAAAACTAACTAAACCGGGACACTTTGCATGTGACCGTAGTGCTTGTGCACGCACATGCTTTTTAACGTGAACACGTGGCAGCCCAGGTCAGACATAGACACAGACAGATTACACACAATTTTGCCAACAGCACACGTAGGCCTACTGCTCACAACATAATAGGTTATCTCAGTTCATATTCATGAATATTCTTGGTAAGCCTATATATCTAAGACATAATTTGGAAAATGCACCCACTGAACTTGTGAAAAACTTTGTGAAAAGGTATTTTTCAATGCATGGCACTAAACAAATTATTTGGAACTGCTGCCACAGGCTTGAACTAAAGTTATGTTAACACTTTACGTTAAGGGCACATGAATTATGAATTCATGCATGAATTGATTCATGATTTGTGCATTACTTCGTTCATTTATTCCTTTAGGAATGAATTACCATTTTTACCAGTTCCTGGACTGGTAAGACGAGACAGATAAGAGGCATTGCAACAACGTTCACAAATATACGTTGTTATGCTGGCTACATTATGCATTATGCATGATGACTGACACACACATGCGCGTGCACGCACACACACACACACACACACACGCACGCACACGCACACACACAGTTAAAATCTGACTACGTCAGCTATGTAATTACTGACAACCGGGACAATTTCATAGTGGGTTGCGTAAACTAGGACATTTTAGCGTCCCAACGGGCTTTTGTTGGTACTCGGGACATGCAACTCAAAATTGTGACTAGTAAGTAAGTAAATAAGATGGATGGTAGCCTGTATCTTGTAGTCACAGCAGAAAGTGTGAAAGCGCAAATCGGACCTGTGCCTTCCTGAAATACGTCCTGAGGCTTGGTGATGAAAGGGCTACCAGCATTGAGCTAGTTGGCTAACTACTGCAGCTGGTAATCTAACTGCTCTCACGCTAGGAAGTGGGGACATGCTAGCGCTAGTTAGTCACAATATTTCCCTCAATTCCCTCTTCTAACTATTTTTATTCTAAGTTACTAGACCTGGCGTTTTATTTTGAGCATACTACCTAATTTCATTCAATAAGGAGTTACTGAAGAGAGAAAAAAGATCTCCAGTCCAATACACTGGCTAAGGTATTAAATGATGACACAGCTAATAAGATAAAAAACATTCTTTCATTTTGGACTCTCTTGCTCTTTGTTTCCTAAGAGGTCAGCACTGTCAAGACGGTTTTGCAGTTGGTACGGTGCAAAAACGGGTCACCAACGTTGAACTCAATGGAAAGACTTTGTGCAGATTTACTTTGGCCCTGTAAACAAATCCACTTACTGTGATTCCATTGGAATTAATGTTGTTTTTTAACACAGACTTTCACCATTTTAAATGCTGGTGCGAGCTGGCTTTAAGTCTGCCCACTTTGTTTTAGGTAATAGAAAAGATTTATCATATCTCACTCGTTTTGTCTATAAAACTCCATTAACTATTAAATGAACAACGCAAGAAAACCTGACATAAACGAACCATAATCTGCTATAACACTTAGCACATTCCCTCCGCCATTACATTGCTTTTACTCAATTACATTACAGCTTCTAATGTATGTGATTAAATTAGGAGACGAATGCAGCTACGGTCACTCGAGGCACCCCGTGAGACTTTGATTAGCTGAGTATGTTTCTCTTTTTTGGGAGGGACAATGTTTATCTCTAGTGGACGCTGAAATTAAGTTGATTAGATTTTTTCTGTGCCCCAGAATGACATCAAGATTGTGATTATTATATGACAAATTTACTCTTCATTTATTTTTAAAATCTGTAAATGATATCACATCACAGGTTTGATTTATCCTTCAGAACGTTTTAGTGGTGCAGTGCAAGCCATGTACCAGGAAAGGGAAATAACGCCTCCTCATCTCCCTCCCAAATTCCTAATGCAGACAGCGTTCTTTATTCTCTTAGCTCACACTCCATGAAATTGAAAGATAAATAATCAAATTGATTAGGAGTCGATCAATGAGTTCAAAAGTTGGCAGAGACAAGTTTACTTTGCTTTCCACACTGCCACTTTCTATTAAGCCCTGCTCCTGTGCTTTGAAGTGAAGAAGACATGGGAAAGGCATGTTGTCGGCAAGCACTGGCACACACACACACACACGTACATTCGCACACACACTTCCATACCGGATTTAATGAGGTAATAATGCCAGCTTAAGGCTTTCTTGGGAAAATCCATGTATAGATGAAGCAAAGCTGAATAAATTCGATCTGTTGTACTAACCCTTGCCGCCAAGGCTAACACACAGGCTTTTCTCTCGTCCCCTTAGTATTTGTAATCACTGGCCATCAGACATTGGAGAATTTAGATATATATATACATAAAGTCCAATCTAGTTATAGAGGGAGAGCAACTAACCAAAAAAAAAACTAAACCAAGAAGAGGGGCTTTGTTTTTCGGACAGACCTGCCCCCACTGCAAAAAAATTAAAGAGAAAACAATTATCTTCTATATCTATTATCTTCCTGCCTTTTACTTTAAAAACAGCAGATCAAGCCCACTTCAGGTCAGTTGCATAGCATGGTTGGAAGTCAACAGGTCCAACATTGATTTGCACTTGAGTACAAGCATTACTTTACAACAACAGTTTGAGTTGATTTTTAAATTAGCTGTAATTGAAAGCCTCATTAGTTTACCGAGATGTACATGAACGCAACATGAAGTCCTGCTAGAGCATTTATTGTTTGAAAAGAGCAGCTGCAGGCTACCAAAAAGCTAACATTACCCTGTGTCTTTAGCTGCATGCTACCTGCGGTAAGCTACGCTGTGTTTTTTTATTCGGACGCATGCAAGTAGATGGGAGTGGAGAGAGAAAAAATATACCGGGGGAAATATACTGGGGGAATCACTGTTTCTGCTTTTGAATTCAATCAATTTTCGATTTAAAACCAAAATCGTAACACCACTAGTATAGTCGTAGTGTTGTTCATAACAAAATATTAACCCCTAAACTGCCCACACTCTAAAAAAAAAAAAAGAAGAGGAATTTATTCAAGCTGGATTCCTGTAATTTGATGACAAGAAATGATATGTAACAGTAACAGAATAGTCACGGTATCACATGTTCGGTCAAGTGTTCAATTACAGAGTTCAGTTTCAGATCGAAAAGGAAGCCAACTAAGTAATCTAACCACATTCTATTAAAGGAAGCGTAAATGTACCAAGGAGCTAATTACACCCTGCATCCCTTACATCCTCTCCATCCATCCAAGTGTCTTCTTCAAACTGCTGCCAGTGCAGCTGCAATTCCCCATCAAGGTATTGAGATGTTAAAGTTTTGGCAGAAAAAAAAAAGTAAATTAAAAGCCATGCAGGTCAAACACAGCAATGACATGTAAGTCTATAAGAAGCTTAGGGTATTGTTAAAATGTTTACATGAAGGAGCTTTTCTTTTCTGAGAAGCTTTCCGCAAACATCTGCCCACATCAGGCCAGAAGGAACAACTAAGCCGCTGCTTGATGCACTCACATGTGTATACACACACACACATACACAAGCACGTTTGTTGCACAATCCACAACTACTCCTATAAATTTACGCCATGCCTGATATTTTTATTTCGACTTTATATCATGCTTTTGCACACCACCAGGGAACCTCTCCATCGACCCAGAGACAATACAA
This sequence comes from Etheostoma spectabile, assembly GCF_008692095.1. Taxonomy (NCBI): domain Eukaryota; kingdom Metazoa; phylum Chordata; class Actinopteri; order Perciformes; family Percidae; genus Etheostoma; species Etheostoma spectabile. The sequence continues at coordinate 13,726,631 of NC_045754.1, read as the reverse complement.
GCATTACATATAAACAATGGACATTTCACGGTTCCATACGCTACGGAAACAAACTTTGAAAATCAACGGGCTCCTGGGTTCATTTCACCAATCACCTTCTTTTTTGCCCTGTGCATCCCCATTACTGAAAAAAAACAAGAAAAAAACAGCCAGTGCCACAAAGCATATCTATGGATATGTATGCATGGCAACAGTTGCCTGGAGCTACCAAAGCTAAGAATAACTCGATTTTGGAGCATGGGCTACAGAAAAATCATTCACAAGAACCCCTTGCAGCTCCAGTTAATGAGTCTCTCCTCTCATGCTGTCAGTTCATTTTAATGAAATGCAGTCCTTTAATTTACATAATGATCCCTTCACAAAATTAATAACAATGATGCAGAGAATCAATCACTCCTAATTACAATACAATCTGAATGTTATTTGACTCTTTATCTTTTTGTAAATATTAATATTTATGCAGGAGGTGGCTTTGTTTAGGGTAGGGTACAGTTTAGGGTACAGCAAATAAAGGGCAGAGGAGAGCTTTGAACTGACACATTCAGTAATCATAAGATTACTAAAACTTGATTTCACACATCTCAAATTATTTGCAAGCAGCTCAGTGTAGGATGCGAGAATACATAAGCACACACGAGCCCAACCCTGGGCTTACGCATATGCACACACACAGCTGTCAAGAATTCACTGTGGCCCGCAGTCGGTAAATACTGCACACGACCATAGCAACGGCTAAATGCCACAGCACAAGTGGAGCACATGTTACCCACTGGGAACTCACACCCCAAATCCAACTAAATGTCAAACGAATATTCAAATAAAGTACTTCATAACTCCAGGGAAATTAAACAAACACCGGTGCAGGGCTCAATGCTTAATTTTTAACCCTAGGAGCACGTGTGCACCTAAGTTGAAAGATTTAGGAGTGCATAAAAAACTGCAAGGGGTGCAAGTGTACCAAATAATGTGTTTTTTGTTTAATAAAAGGAATACAAGGAGACATTTACAAGTGAAGTGAGTTAATTATTTGAATAATAAAAAAGTATACTGGGTTTTTAATTATTTCTGCATTAAATTTATTTCATTATTGTTTAATTATTTAAACTTTAAAGTGCTTTAAACTTTATTTGGCTCAAGGTTAATTTATTGTCATTGTACAACAAACGTCCCATTGAATCCAGACCCCTGGTTGTATACGGTATCCCGAAAGACCTCTAGAGAATTCAGTCCAGTCAGCTTTAGAGTGACTTACAAGGTAATGGCTATTACTGTGTACAGTGTAACTCATTTTTACAATAATAAAATTGTGTTATGAATATAAAACATGAAGTGTAATGTTTTCTATTGTTAAAAATACATTTTCTATTTTTTCAATAAAGTCAATGAAGTTGAGACGGTTTGGCATAAGTGTGAACCGCGGATTAATGAAATGAATAACCAGGACAGTTTCAAATGCAGTATTACTGCTACTTTTAAAAAAACAAGCCAACTTAAAGGGACTAAAAGGCACTAGCGTATTCACTGTATCCCCCAGAGTTGGATAAGTTCATACATACCCTTCTCGTATCCATGCATGTTGTAACTCTGTCTGATATTAGCCTAGCTTACCACAGATGCTGGAGGTAACCGGCTCCAACTGCTTTCGGCTTCTGAGAATATAGTTCAGTTTGTATACGCGTAGAATATGGCTTTATCTCATGTGACCTTGTTATTTGTACACGCTGTGACTGTACAAATCCCAACATGTAAATAGGAACATGTTGGCGTTATTTT
>NC_045754.1:13720133-13724848 GCF_008692095.1 Etheostoma spectabile | reverse complement strand
ACTTATTGGGAACAGTAGGCTAGTTGGAACCGGTTACCTCAAGCATCTGTGGTTCATAAAGCGGTTGCAACTGTGGTTGATTTTCAAAAACCCCACGCCAGGACGCAGCAGTTGCAGGCTCGCTGCAATATAATAGCCTGTATTGACAAGCTGGAGGAAGCTGCTCTGAGACACGCTATATGTTCTCCAGTAACAAAGACAGAAAGACAACAAATTAAAACTTAAATGTTGCAAAGCTAATGGGAGCCACTGGCCGCCGCATTTGCAAAAAAACGCAAGTGTGAAATTAAGTAATTCACACACGTGCTCCTAAAATCATTTTACAGTTTGCACACATCTATTTTCTCAAATCCGAGTTAAAAGCTCGCACTGTCGAGCCCTGCGGGGTCCTTTTTCTATCTTTAACAAATCTGAATTGTGAAGGAATTGATTCGGGACGTCTCTTCAACAGGGGTGGGAATCACCCCCCGATACTATTACAATACTTCAGCCACGATACAATATTATTGCTATTTTAAACATATTGCAATTTTCTGTGATATATTGCAACTTATAACTTCTAATTTTTCCCAATTTAAAATTGATGTCTTCAAAAGGAAACTTTGTCAACATCTGTTTCATCTAAAAAGATACATTTCCCTGTTTGTTCATATCACTTCAATGTTATTGTTAAAAAATGGGATTGTCAAGCAGACAAACTGACCAACACATATATAATAAAAGATCAATACCTGTGTTACATACAGTATTGCCACGGAAAATATTGCAATACTATGCATTATCCCCCCCCCTACTCATCAACAAGTTGCTCGAGAGAAAACACTTTTGGACTAAATCCTGATTATTCAAGACGTAAAACAATGACACAACAGCAACACTTATTGTAAACTGATGCTATGAAAACCATAAATCCATACGAGTGTTAATGCTGTTGACCTTTTACCATCTGTCCCTTTTTCCCTTCCTCCCTCTCTTTTCCTACATCTGCCTTGTCCATGCATGTTTATCCACTGTTATGCTGACTTCCCATATGGCTGTCTGCACAGTGGAATGTTCACTGAACTTCTGTGTGACCATGGACGGTGCCTTTGGACCCTTTTTGTCGCTCCTTTACCGGCAGAATAGGCACACAGCTAAATACCTGGCTCTCCTTCTGCATCAGCGCTGCTATCATTAGCCTGTGCCTTTGTGAGAGAGCTGACCCTTATATCCCCATATCACTCCCTTACCCCTCCCTCCTCTTCCCTATCATTTACTCACCCACACTCACCCACATGGGAGCGACAATTAGGGAGATATTACACTGGTGAGCCAAACCTCCTCTCTCAGTGACCTCCCCCATGGGGAAAGCAAGCGAGCCAGGACAGAACGGAGAAAGGAGAGCGCCAGCACACAGCTGCACCCCATTCCTAGAAGGCTATAACCTCTAAAAAAGAAAACACCCAGATGAACAGAAGGAGAAGCTGGCTGGAAAAAATAGAAAGAGGTGCATGACAGAGTGGCTGTCCAATTGTCTAACCTTATCCACAGTAGAAGGGAAGTCAAGGGGGTGAAATAACTTATAGCAGTCTCAGTTTACCTGATCTCCCTTGTCTGCAAAAACACCAGCTGCACCACAACCTGACCTGGCTGGTTTTTGATTTTTTTTAAATGACCCATGGCTGTTTATGGTTTTACTTTCAAGATTTTGGCTTTTTGTTAAGCCATAAACGAAAGAGAAAAAGATATTACTTGAAAAGCTTCTGGAGAATACCTTTTGAATTCAGTAGAATATTAGGAGGAGCCAGGTTTTTTTTCTTCTTCTTTTTTTACACCAACTTGTCTTAAACTGAATCACTCCATAATCTTACCAACCAAGCACATAACACTCTGAACCGTCTCAGTCTTAATGGAAAATGTGTGTTGTAGAGTAGAGCACAATAAAACACAACATCACCAGTAACAATACAGGAACACACATAAAATGAGACTTCCTGCATGTCCTTGAAGGAGTGTCAGAAAATAGTGAAAAGCCATAAAATTCAATTAAATTAATTTTGAAGAGCCCAAGATGATATCATCAACAATCAGAAACCCCAGCAAATCCTCACATTTGAGAAGGTGAAACCAGCTGCTTGATTGACAGATTAATCAAATTGTTTAATTTTTCAAGATGCATAATAACCATGGCGATGCAGGTTCAGCTTAGATCTGTGAAAATATAGTGGGGTCTGAAAGTGCTCAGCATTCTGTCAGGAGCAGGTGAGAAGTTATTTACTATTCTACAACTGAATGCGGCCCTGAGGCTCATTTCCTTTCTCTACATGGCTTCCCCCTCTATTATTTAGAAAGTATTTGAACAGCATCAAAAGATAATTACAGGAAAAAGCTTTCCTGACTCCTTTGCTGTTATTTTCTCGGAGGCTATGACCTACAGGGATTGCCCTCCACCACTAGTCTTACATATCCTCATTATCAGTAGTTCAGCATTGTTTTCTGATATCAGTTGCAAAGCTAGTTATGTTGTTCATGTTTACATAACTCTTCACATTTACATAGTACTGTAAACAGGCTTCAGCTTACTCACGGACAGTCTTAAATGACATGTATAAACCGTCATTAGTCAAACAGGTGACAGAACTCCCTAGTGTCTCTCCCAAGCTGTGATGCACATGTAGTCATATACATAAACATGAGCAGTGGACACTTGCCCAGCCATGTGCAGTCATACCCGTACACACATCCCACATCCCTCCATGCAAAATATCTCACACCCTCTTTAGGCAAGGAAGTCATATTTCTTCAACGTTTTGGAAAACACTCAAATGCCCCCTGACTTTGTGTTGACTACGCTGGAGTTTGAGAGCAGATAACGAAGACGCAAATCAGCAATAAAGAGAAATCTAATGGCAAAGAGGAGTGAAAACTGACAACATAAGTGCAAAAAAAGATGGGCCAAGAAATGAAGGAGGGAAGAGGAAAATAACATTGCAGAGTAGATAGAAGAGTAGAAGAGTGGGTACAGTAAAAGCTCTCCTCTGTGTTGGCATACTGCCAACCCCTGGACAGCGATGCAGCTCGCTGCTCCCCGCCTACTGACCGCCTCCTCATCTGAACGCTCACTCTGCATTAAGGGCCTCAATCAAATATTCATTCTCCAAAACCAGCACTTATATAACCAATACAACAAGTGTGTCTCCATGCTGACCTGACTGAACAGAACAATGTGTTACACCAAGTGAGGAGCAAACAATCATCCGCGCAGCAAGCAAAGGGTGAGCAGCGCTGGCCCACTCAGAATAGATGATATTCTTGCACACAAGCTCTGCCTCTAAAGTGCACTGTTTCAGCTAATTAATGAATAAATCACTTCAGAGGGAAAGTAGGAGGTTCAGTTAATGAAACCAAGGAACGTGAACACGCTAATGCAAGTTGTTTATTGTATTTGCTGTAATAAAATGAGAAAAACAGCTCTAGATAAATGAAGAGGATACAGAGAGGAGAGAGTTGTTTTTGTCTTACAGGAGAGGTGACTGTGTTCTCTTTTCTATTTTTGGTAACAAACCAATTCTTACCAAAAATGTAGATACTGTAGTAGTGTTAGTAGTGTCCAAACTCATTTTGTGTATCCCTGAAGTCTAACAAACCAATAAGAAAATGTATTCAACAAACAGTGAGCAACTTTTATTGAAGAAAGTAATGAAGGGGGCAGCATCTTTAAAACACGTTGTTTAGTTCTCCTCGACACATTCATGTTCCTGACCCTTAACTCACCGGTTCAATGTTTCCTGGGTTTTGTCTTTAAAATGTCAAAATAGTAAATGTTTCATGTCCCTTTAACAATACAGCCATGTAACTGAGTTAATCTTATCACAATCCAAATCACTACAACAAAGGCAGAACTCAGGGGTCCATTACATTTTGTCACCATGGTAACTAGCCTTATCAGCGCACACCATTAAACTTCTTTGTCATTTGTCAATTGACCTCAATTCTTTTCAAGGATTTGACCTGTGCAGGGATGTCATCTCAGCAGAAAGGCACACATCCAGGACTAGAGTCCACAGCATGTAGCCAGCCAAATATAGACTTTTCTCTGCAGATCATTCCTCCTGATGGAAATTCACTACCTTATTGGAAGGGTTTTTATGTTTGGTGCACAAGTGGCCAGAATGAGAAGAGTTTTTTTGTGTGTTTAGTGGTAACGTGGTTAAAATGAAAACTAAGACTGCGATGCGATTCTCCATTATGATCCTGATGATTTGTGGGTTATAATCAAGAAATTAAGGCTGAGTTAACTGACATATGCCACTATCCTTTAACCATCAGTCAACCACAAACCACAGCTTTGATTAGGCCTGCACGATTCACGATTTTTTTGCTTAGAATTGATATTACAATTCGCTGCGACAATTTTTTTGAACATTACAAAACAAAACAAATTGGCAGTACCAAACCAAGGTTATTATAGTTTTGCATTTTTTATTAGTTTATTTTTTTTTCGTTTTGATTTTGTTTTCAAATTCAGTTTAAAAGTTCAAATTAGTTTTTAAAGCGGGTTTGCTAGTTTAGTTTAGTTTTTAGTTTTTGAAAATGCTTATTTTTAATTAGCTTAGTCTTTTTTGTAATATGTGTTATTAATCGGGGGATTGAAAAAGGTCAGAAAAAGTATTGTGTAATAATAATACAATTTTAGAAATATGTATGACAATGTATTCAACAATAACACCAGTACA
>NC_045754.1:13719921-13720123 GCF_008692095.1 Etheostoma spectabile | reverse complement strand
ACATATGATGATGAGCACAGATATGTAAACAGTCAACACAAAACACAGCAGTGAGTGCAGAATGTGTTTGACGTGTTCCAGGAGAGAAACCTTTACAGCCAGCAGACTAAAGAAGACAGACATCAACAGGTGTTTTGAGCTTTGGTACGAGGAAAGTGGCAAACCTTTTGAAGTAAATCGACTCACACAGTTGTGTAGACAT
>NC_045754.1:13719472-13719911 GCF_008692095.1 Etheostoma spectabile | reverse complement strand
ATCCACATATTAACCCACGTTCCCCCCCGCGCTGTTCCTGCGTATTTACTAACCAGCTATCGGGTTGCGGGTGAAAGCCCCCTGCAGTGTGTTCTCTGTCCTGCGGTTGTCTCCGTCATGCTGCTGGCCCTACGTATCCATACATTCATGACTGTAATGTTACCGGGGTTAGATTCTATTTCGGGGAAAGGGGGCGTGGCGTTCTCTTTTACCTTGTTAAGGTAAGCTAGGGTTAGCCTCCTTGTGTTCGTTTCTCAGATGTAGGCTACTTTCAAGTTCGTGGAATGTTTCCCTGAAATAAACTATCCACATACAGTATTTTACCACCTTCTACTACAAGGCACTTCATAGCACATTGCGCATCACCACAAGCCTGTAAACATAGAGGCCTCAATGAAGAGACGGGAGAGCATTGCAGTGCTTGGGAGCGCTTTAAAAC
>NC_045754.1:13717559-13719462 GCF_008692095.1 Etheostoma spectabile | reverse complement strand
TATTTTATACAGTCTGTTTAAAACTCACAGAAGAAAGTAGTAGCGTGTGTGATACATTTGGATCATAAAATTAAATGAGAACCAAAGTCATAAAAAACAAAACAAATGTTCTAATTAATTTAAAAATTGAATTGTGAACAGGGTTAATCAAGACTGTGATTTCATAACATTTAATTGTGCAGGCCTAGCTCGGATGCTTTATAATAACCTTCTTAAAGAGTAATTAAGTCATAATATGAATCAAACTTCTTTACTTTCACAATTGCCTACAGTTCTGACTTCTATGTTACATTAGAGAATCAATCAAGTCCCAACAGTAGACTTTGGCGGCTTGATGTGTATTTCTTACTTTTCTTTCTCCAACCTCTGTCTCCGGAAAGTGGATTGGATAGAGTGCCTATCATCTAGACCTTCATAACCTAGATGCAACTGTGTGTGAGGGGGGGGAGTCAAAGTCTCCACTGTTAAGTGGTCAGTAATGGCAAAGTAATTCAATCCGAGTGGGTCTTTCTCTATCCACTCAAAACTTCCGGTACAATCCCTCCCTGTTATGCGGGTGGGCAGCTTTCCGGAAAAAACACCAAGACATCTTAGTGACTCTGCCAACAAGCCAGTGATGCAATGGCAATTAGAAAACAATTAGAGTTGCAGTTGTTCTTTAATTAAATTGGGTTTTGGTCTTAGAGAGCTGTGAGAATAAAGCATATAGTCTGCATCTCAATCTTAAAACATAATGCTGCCTGCTGAGGCAAGACTGTGATCCCAGGGTTTAAGAACTGTCTGAATTTTGGGCTAATCCCCATCGCAACACAAGATTAGGGTTGTGTAGGATGAGCTCCAAGTCATGGGAAGAGAAAGAGAGAGACAGGCAGACAATGAGAAAAAAGCTCTAAGTATAAGAGGGAACAGAAGCCTTTTTTATTCTTGCACTCATAAAGGTCATAACGATTCTTCCCTTCCTCCTTACTTTTTTTCTCCTGCATAAATCACATATCACACAACATTCTGCAACTCTAGAACAAATGGTAGGATATCAAAGTTGATGCCAAACCGGTCACGTTGCAATCTGAATCCATGTCTGTCCAGGCTCATATAATATATGTAGTGAATAATTTGAAGGATTTAATAAAAATTGTATTAAGAGTATTTTTTGGCAAAACATGAACGCTTCACACACACATCTTCAACTCGGCAGCACAGAAGATCTGTTTCCTGAGTTATAGTGTTGAATAATGGCCAAAAAAGCATTTTTGCAGAACATTATGATGTCAAGAGTGAAGCTGACCTTTGACCTTTGAGACATAAAATGCCATCCCCTTATCATTTATTCTTGAGACATTTTTGGAAAATATTGTCATAATTAGCATAAGAATTCTTATGGTTAAACAAGCGTTTTGGGAGGTCACAGTGACATTTAACCTACATAATCTAATCAGTTGTTGGCGTTGGTAAAATTGGGAGAGATAGACATCAGGTTATGTCATGCACAGCGACCGTGACCTTAGACCTCCATAATGCCTCCGGCTACGGCTATCGCCGGCGTGGAGGCAGCATTGTTTAAAGCTGAATTTATCAGTAGGAGGATTAGGATTTTCCTTTTTTGAAATAAACCAAGTACAGTACACATTTAGCACATTTCAACTAGCCACACATTTTGAGAACTTTTAAACCAAACAGCAAAGCAACAAACACTGCCATAGCCAACACCAACACACTGCGTAGTGCAATCCCTTTTAACTAGATTAACCTCAGTCAAACAAACGCATAGTGAACATGCAACACTGACTCAGACAGACTGTACAGCAACCCTGACCATGATGCTTGTTAAACATGACCCAACTCTTTCGCATGCGCACACACACACACACACACACACACACACACACACACACACACACACACA
>NC_045754.1:13710687-13717539 GCF_008692095.1 Etheostoma spectabile | reverse complement strand
CACACACACACACACACACACACACACACACACACACATATACACACACACACACAAATCAAAGAGTATCCTTCTGTACATGCGTAATGATGTTATGAATTATGGATGTCCTGCACCATTGTCTGTAGTGAAGGTGGAAAAGGCAATGCAGAGCCAATTGATGTTTCATATCTCAGAAGGGGGGGGGGGGTCCTTAAGTGTAGATCCATTCTGTTTAAATCTCTCCTCTCTGTACATGTAGGCAGTATGTATGTACATATATTTGATTGTTTTTTGTGCATAGATGTGTAAATATAAATAAGTAACTGTACACTATGTGTTTTGGTGACTTTGCCCCACTGTGTGCACGTGTTGGGTGTTGCTTTGCGTCAAGCTTTAGTAAAGTGACACAAAGGCTGGATGCCAACAACCGTCTCTTATTAACTGTCATTGTAGTCTTTCCCAGGAGGGCACTCAGTACAGTACACATAAAAAAACATGATGAACTTGGAGACAGCACGCTCCACTGCCCCTGCCTCAACTGTGGAGTCTGAGGGTCTTGTGACTCTCGCAAAACGTACATCATGACAATTTTCTCTATAAACTGTTAAAAGGATCACCGAAAGAGAAACAATGTAAACTCTCCAGTGCTGCTCAAAGAACCACTTAATTCACAGATGTGTTCAAAGACAAAGAGTTCAGTAGATCTTTACATTGCATCACAGAAATATCTATTAACTAACCAGGTAATATCTTGAAAATATAAGAGTATCTTCTTTTTAATAAAAGTATTTTTGTTTTGTTTTATAGGGCAACACTGGGGAAATACATCTCAAGACAATAGTGAAACAGAATGTCATATAAACGTACTAATAAATAATCAATAATCATAAGTTTCTCCAGTCATGTCTTTTGAATTCCTTAATGCTCCTCCCCTCCGTGCATCTCTTCAGACTAATGTATTTAGCTTTTGACTGAAGAACACATTGCGCCGTTGTACTAGCAAGTGAGGAGGGCCACATGTGGTGAGAAAGCTTTTCACTTTGATGGCAGTCATCTCTAAGAGCTTTTACCATCTCTACTTCCTAGACTAGACTTTAGGGAGGCTCCAATATCTAACAATTAGCAGCTTCCTTATAGGGATACCACAGTGTATCATTAATATCCGCAAAAGCATTTTTGTGGATTAGCTGATGCTAATGCACATTTTCATGTGTTGCACATCCTAATGTGGAATTGTATATGAACCCAAACTGTCTCGACATTTACAATCATTTTATAGCTCTTCGAAAAAAAATAATGAAAAAGTAAATAAATGCTTTTGCATATAAGGCACATCAAAATAAGTAATGCCACAAAAATCTGTGTTACTGCCAGTGTATGATGTAGCACACCAGGAGAGGATGCTACACTAAATTTTGGGTTGTATGAGCAATGTATAGTTCTACCATTAAAGCAAATCGATACATATTCAGAACATGATTTATGAATGCAGGCAGTTTTAGGGAGTGTGCCAGACTCCATGTGCACTGCATGGGTTTGGATAAAGTAGAGCCATGAATCATTTTCACATGGCAAAAGCCATGGATAAATCATAATTGGCTTGCACTGAGTCACGCGCTGGTGCTGGCTACTAGACTGGATCTGCAAATTGCTGTGGAGATGGACAACGGGGCTACGCTACAATAATGGCTTGCTTCTAACTTCCTGACATGGGCCTCATAATAGGACACAGACAAACTCTCTGTCTCGGTTAACAGATCCTTTCAAGCAGTGTCACACCTGCTGCGCTGTGTGTTGACTGGGCTGGCGCATCCTATATGTCAGACCATGACAAGACTACACATACACACTAGACTCTCTTGGATCGGGATAAGAGGAAAGTCATCAAGTCCTTGACAGTTGCAAAAAATATTTTCCCTGTAGACATTCCCAAACACACACACATCCATGCTCAGTGTCCGTCCCATTCTGATAAGCATCGTCAGTGATAATGGCCTTGTTAATGAAGTGTGACGTGCTTGAGACCAGCGGCTGATGCAGCTGATGGGTATTAGTGGGTGGAGCCGTCAGTGGTGCAGTAATAAAGTCAATACTTCCTGGGACACACTGCTGAGACAGGGATGAGCCTCACTATCCTACTTGCACATTATGTTTGCAATCTGTGTCTTTGTATGTGTTGTTTTGAGCATGTGCCTGCCTGCGTACAGTGATAATACTGCCTGATTAATGACCTAATGAACCCATGATGCACGTGCTATGTGTGTTTGCATGTGACTCTATAAAAAGGAGCATTGCAACAGAGTTATGCCCCGCCGCTTCCTGCAATCAGCAAACAAAGCTGTTCACGTTAATAACAGTTTTCATGTATAGTACAGCAAATTACAACATTCAATTGTTATGAGATGACACAGTGGGGCCTCTGGATCATTATTAAGCCTGCCAGACACACATCACACATATTTAATCCCATCACTGAGAATCATCCACATAGATGATGTTATCCCTCTTAACAGCAAGCAATTTGATGGGATACGGTTTTGGGGAATTTTCTATAATGTGTTGATTATATCAGGCTTCACATTGAAACTCATTACATCTCTCAAACCTCTGTTTAGAGACATGATTGCTAATAGCACTGGACCTTAGAAACTGTTTACAGGTATTCCTCATACAAGAGTCAATCAAATGATATCATCAGGCGGTGGGCAGAACCCACAAATTCCGCTCACGTCCTCTAGTACGGCAATGAAACCCTTCAGGTGCGTCAGTGTGTCACATAATCAGCTCGCCTTAAATTAGATCATGGCTAATGTCACCCCAATCTCGATAGGGTTGCTAATTACTGTCACCTATCCTCTCATCCCCCAGAGATGTGAGGGCCACGACAGGGAGGGTCAAGTCCATAGGAATTTCTTCTACAAAACAACAAAGTTAAAGAGTTTAAAAGAAGGGAAACTCTATCATTTCATCAGCCGACAAAATGAAAATGGAGGACAGACTATGTTTCAGCTCTGATTCATTTGACAACTGTAATATATTTAAATTTTTCCAAACCTTGGGCACCACAGCGTTCCCAAAATGTCAAATTACACTTACACTGATAAGTAAAAAAGGAGTCACAGCACATCATTTATTTGCCAATCTGTGCATTATGGGCAATATATTAGACAACACTGAATCTATCTATCTATCTATCTATCTATCTATCTATTTATTTATTATATGCTCTACAAGGTGAATGGCAGCTATCTTCCCATATTTACTCCTGATGCCTATCAATCACACCTTCTTTAAGCATTCATTAGGTGTTGTCAAAAAATAGGAAAAGACACATTATTCACCAAATGCTCTGCTGTTTCTGTTAAACAGAACAAGCATAGGCAAATGATGTTAGGAGATATGGATACAGGAGAGAGGAGAGGGATAAAATAAAGACAGGAATGTAAGGGGGAAATGAAGGAGATGTGCACACCCATATAAAGCCCCCATTAATCACAGGGCTGTCCTGCTTGCCTCATGTGACAAATGAAACAGAATAATGGTTTCTGTGAGGAGGATAATATAGGATAGAACAGTCCTCATAATGCAACATTTCCCCCCGACCGTCCTCCATAGCCAGATATTAAATGAATATCAGCTACCGTATAGGAGCCTACCAGTTTGCACAACCCTTTGCTACACGGGCCTTTCTTAATGCATTAGACAACTGCATCACGTGGGACAAAACTTAGCCTATATGAACTAATTTGCCAATTCTCTCTTGCAATTTCCAGCCATTACTGATGAAAGCTGGAAACTGCATTTGCATTTGCTCCCAGAAAAAAGTAAATTGTTGAGTAATGACAATAACAAATCACTTATCACATGCACCTGGCTTTTCCAGAGATGGCTGCAACATAAAAACTATTACAGCAAATAGACAGGTTGTACTTCATTTGGCTGCAATTCAGTGACTTGTGAGAGGTCTCTGGAGATTACAGTAGATTTTAGTATTAATGATGTTATGCCCGCAGGCAAGCAACAAATAAAATAAAAATAAAAACACACCAAAGAAAGGGTTTCTTTGAAATACTGCAAGTCTAAAACCCAGCAAAAGAGCGACCAGCTTATAACTTGCACTACTTTTGAACTTTACAATCAAGATAAAAAGTGAAATGGAAGTGTTTTCTAATCGAATTTAATTAAATGAAAATGTTTTCTTTTTTCTCAAATTAGAAATTAGCATAGTTAATTCCTTTAAAGTTACCCTTAAACTGGCGTTGCCAGACCCTAGCTTAATATGTGTCAGACCTATCTCCACAGCGCTGTCAGCTGGTGGAACTATGAACAGAGGCAGTAACGCATTAGTAACGTAAAAGTAAAACGTAAAGTAACGAATACTGTAAGAATACACTTTGGGACACATTACATGTAAACATCCCCGTAATACTCACTTACTTGGACAGTTTGGGTACTGGGTTGTTTGCTGTCTTACCAGGAGTTGGATGGTGTATCTGCGTTAAGTGAAGAGACTGGTTGGGGCAGGAATGTGCGTCGGTTAACTTCTAGGCCTACTATAAGAGATGTCAAAAGAGGAGAAAAGCTAACTGCTACTGAGAAATACACCTCGCTCAATCCAAAGACATTTTAATTACACCTTAGCTTACCTTGCTAACGTTTGCCCCTCAAATGTAGTATAACCTGGTTTTGTTCAGTGTTGGAGGTGAGCCCCGCAGCTTCCTAGTGAGGAGCTATAGCTAGAGGACGGGAGTGCAAGCTAACGGAGATAATGCTAACGTAGGCTAAATACCTCCACACTGTAGGATAGTAGTTTAATTATAACTTCTAACAAAAAGATAGCCTCAATTTCTATTTCTACAAGTGTTGAATACAGAATGTGTGGGTGTGGAAAATTCGGCATTGTTAGGCCATCTTAACTGGCAGAGTAACAACAGTAAACCACATGTAATCGAATGTAATGAATAACGTTGGTGCCGTGAAATCGAATGTAATGAATAATTTAGCTAACGTTGGTGCAGTAAAACACCACCAATAAAAAGTAATAAACAAGCGAAGTCCCTCCCTTTCCGGTGGACCAAAGACACACGGTAGTGAACCGTTCTCTTAATAAATCCGTTTATGAAGGAGGTATCCTTTGATCCGTTTGAATTGATCCATGATTTACACATATGATGTTCGTCAATTCCGTGTTTTTCTCTTAAATTGACTAACGTGATTTGTTTAATGAATGGCTTGATTCAAACAGGATAAAATAAATATTTGTCTTTCCAGGTTCACTGTTGTACATATATTTTTATGAAATCACGGTGGTCCCCCTGAAGGGGGGGTACTTTGCCTCTCAATACTAGCCTACTCTTTACTTTTGCTACACAATTAATTTCATCATGTAATATCACTTACACAAATTCCAATATTTGGCATGGTCCTCCTTTACCTGCATGAGGTGAAGCAAAACAATTCCTCTGGGGGAAAGCCATTCATTCACACTACACATAGAATAACAAATTTGCCAACTCTCCACATAGGCTATCATATCCAGCTGTTCAGTACCACATCAAACCTCTGCCTTTGTTCATAATTGATGGTCTGCAGTATTGTGGGACTTGAAGAGGAGGATAATACTGTCTCATTGTTTAGTTAATACATGAGAATGGTGCTCTCAATGTGTTTTAAGTGGTAGAACATGGGCTAATACCACAGAGAGGTGGGGTAACAAAGAGAGAACCAGTGTACACATTGGACTTTGTACTGGATGAGAAAATTAGAGATATTACAATAGCTTTGCACATGATTCACACAGCTCCTTGTCCCAGGCTCCTTCCTGGGTTTTTTAGATGAAATGTCAGGGTATTATGAGGTTTGATGTGGTGAGGGGACTTATGTGTGTCTGTTCACCTTGGTGTGTGAATATAAAAGAGAATGGTAAAAGGGGCATGTGCATTTATGCATATACGGTTATGATCAGTTTTAATATATCACTATGATTCTCTGCAGCATATTGTGGGAGTGTTCATGTATTTCTACACCAACGTGTGGGTGTATATCTGTGTAAATCTCTGTGTCTGTGTGTGCCCCAGCTTGGTTAGGTCATGTAATATAAAGGTATTGTTCTCTGAAGTAAATACAAGAGAAGGGAATAATCTAAGAGAGATTGCTTTTCAAACTGCAAACACCATCTCACTGATAAAAAGGTTAATAGCTGTACTACCAGTCCGATGAAGTATAGGAGGAAACACATAGCTCACTTTGCTCTTTCTTTTTTATTGCCCCTCCGTTATTGCAAAAACAAAAAGAAAGAAAGAAAACAGCCCACTAATAAGCCATGATAATGTTGCAAATGTCACCAAGTAAACAGTGTGCATATCTTCCTTCAGAGTGCTTACTTGCACTCCCAGTTCCATTAGCTTGTCGTTCACTTTCTTTGCAGTCATTCAGCTTTAACACATGGCCCGTGGCAGTGTAGAGCAGCTTGCTCCACATGAATAACAATATCTGATTATTCTGACCAAGCCAAGTGACTCAGCTGTCTCTACTGTATTCTTTCATTTCATCTTTTCTGTTCTTTTCTTTCTTTCTCCTGCATATCTGTTCAACAACTTAGGTTCTTCTCTTCTTTCTTTCTTTCTTTCTTTCTTGCTTTCTTTCTTTCGGTTGTCTTTATCCTTAATCTTGGATGTGATTCCAGGTTCATGTTCATTTCCCTACATCGCCTCACTCTCCACTCTATCCTTTTTTGACTGTTTTTTTTTTTATGTGAGTGTACATTCTCTCTTATGGATGCGCAAAAGCTAACATTGCCAACGGCCATGTCGGCTTGCTGTTGTGTGGGCGGGATTACAGAAGGATGGGGGGTGGGGGGGGGGGGGGGGG
>NC_045754.1:13703995-13710677 GCF_008692095.1 Etheostoma spectabile | reverse complement strand
GATCTGCCACATTCACAGGACAGATAGGTAAAGCGCAGTAAAGTCAGTCCTGTGCTGTTAAAAGAGCAAAAATAAAGCCTGGGACAGAGAGCCCACAGGGACACCCTTGTCTGTTTCCACCTTTTACATATATTTAGACCAAACAGGTTTGTTCATGTTTCTCCTTCTTATATTTCTGCTCTATACTATGAATGGCTGATCAAACTAACAAAAGCCAAAACCCTCTAAAAAAGTGCATGCCTATAATTAGCTTAATTAGTCAGCCACTGAATCTGGAGCAGGGTTAGACCTTAAAAAGGTGAGGCTTATCAGCTTCAATAAAATCCATAACTTAACCTAAAGATTTCAATCCTGATTGCTTTGGCAACACCCTCGGTTCCTGGTGGTGACAGAACATGCAGCCCCCGAATTCTGGGGACAGCAAATGCTCCTTGAGCAGCTTGGCCATGATAGACCGTGATTTGATTTCATGCTGGATATGTTCGGTTTACGTTAGCAGGAGGATGGTATCAATTAGATGAAATTACCCAGTAAGAATGTGCAATGTTATGCTATATTTCAAGCATGCATCATCTTCTGTGAATCCTTTGTGCGAATGAATGCGGACTCCGCCACTTACAAAGAAAGCTACTATGCAGAGAGATAAAACATTCAATGGCTATTACTGAAAAAACGATGACCATAAATACTACCAAAAATGATATTATTTCATGAAAAACAAATATAACTTTAAAAAGTGTGGTTAGCTAGGCAAGCAAAAACTGTAAACAAGGAAAAACCAAAATGTTTCACTGCCAGCCATATTAAAAAATCAGCTAGAGCAAAGTGAGGCGGTACTCCATTGCGAAGACAGAAATGGAAATGTATGAAATGCTCAACCTGTTCTCCTGACTAGCTTGCATAAAAGCTGCATTCATTTGAATAAACTGACAGGGCAGACAGTGTGCCAGCCCCACAGTCACGGTTTCTAAGAGGTAGCTCTCTTTGATAAGGAAAAAAGCCTCATAGGATTCCGAAGAGTCGTCCGAGTCAGCCCGTTTTAGATCTGGGCAAAGTGCACCTGAACAATAAAGATGGGCCTCTTACCAGAGCCAAACCAACTCAACATCAAAAGACATCTGTCCTTTACTTTGCCTTTCATTACAACTATTTCTTCTTTCTTCCCTTCCCCATTTCCCTCTCTTTTCCCTTCATCATCATCTTTTTTCTTTTTCCACTGATAAAATATAACCCCCTTCCTCTCTGTCAAACACTGTGAAGGAGGAAACGTCTTTGTTAGCATAAATGCAAGGACAGATAATCCCACTATCCTTTCAATGCACACCAGCCCTCCTTTTATTTCTTCCTGAATGCCCGCTTTCCCATAAGCCCCCTTTAACATCCAGCGTCTTTCATTTCACCTCCTCCGTAGTGGGTGACCTGGCGACCTTAAACATAAAGCTTTAATTGTGGTGATGGAGTGCCGTCCTGCAATGATAGGGGCCACAGGAATCACACTTGCAGCAGGGTCACTGTGTTATTAGCAAATGAGGAGATACAGGGGCACTGATTGCCCAGCAACAGAGACACAGTGCTGCAGGTGTTAGAAGTTTCTGATCCTACAGGAGACTCAGAGAACAAACGCTGAGTCAGGATGTGTCTAATTAATAGAGGTATGATAACAGAGCTATCTTGCTCTACCTAAATGTTGTGCTCTGGTTCTGTGTC
This sequence comes from Etheostoma spectabile, assembly GCF_008692095.1. Lineage (NCBI taxonomy): Eukaryota > Metazoa > Chordata > Actinopteri > Perciformes > Percidae > Etheostoma > Etheostoma spectabile. Next base: position 13,708,970 of record NC_045754.1, on the reverse strand, counting down.
TTGGGGCTCTGCCACTGTTTGATAATTACCCTGCTAATGAGAGTAAGGAGGGGGACCAGATCAAATCAGTGCAGATAATAGGGGTTAAGTGAATTGTAAAGACCAGAATGTCCCTCTGTATTCTTCTGATGCGCTAATTACTACACTACTTACCATGGCAAACACAAAACCGGAATCATAATCTCTATTGTTGTTGCTCTCTCCAACACAAAAATGACAGCAAGACAAACACGAGGATTAGGATCTATCAAGAGGTATCAAATGTTATGCTGGAACAAAAGATCTAAGGGGATATTTCACATTAGGATGGATGAAATTTGAAATCTGATACACAGGACATGCACTACTGTCAGCTAAAGTATGAAGGATAGTTGGACATTTTGTGCAGATATTTTCCTCTAAAGAAGATCTACGACTGTCACTCATGGATCAAAACCAGCTGGCTGAAATCAGCACCCCTACAATTCCTCTGGAAAAAGGCATCAATGATGGAAAGGGCCTGAGAGATGAGACATGTAGACAATGTAGTTCTGTTTTATTAACCTTGAGAGGAGCTCCCTCCTTTGTCTTCCTCTGGCTTATTTTTCTTACTGTAGGAAATTCAAAAAAGAGCAAATGGAAATTGGTCCGGCTAAGAACAGAGAGCAGGTGGTTGAGCTTTGTAAATTGATCGGGAAAAATGGAGGAGAGTCCGTGGCCAAACGGAGGCTTGGGCCAGTCGCCAGAAAGAACGCAGCTGCACAATTCCCAATGTCCTTGCCATCTTGTGCTCTTTGTGTCTAACATGCTCGATCTGCCAAGACCTCCTTTTAATTAACTACAGCTGCATAATTATTCCTATAACCTTCCCTAATAAGTTGCTCGTTGGTGCACATCATATTTTTCTGCCCTTCATTGTTTGTTACTCTGCTTGTCTTGCTCATCCCTAATGCAAAGCTATCATCTCAGGGTTGACTGTGTTGGATAACATGGAGCGCAGGCTATGCTAACGGCAACACTGCTTCGTATAAGTTTGGCACAAACTTGATACGCAAACAGTTTCGAGGCAAAGACAAAAGCTGGTGGACTTGTTTTACGAGGTCTTATTGTCCGAAAAGTATTTACATGCTGCACATTCTGTTCCACACTCGCCTCTGTTTGGATGAATTTACCAGCTTGTGCATGTTCTGTCTCTATAATCAGGCAGCTGTATCGCAGTAAGGGAAGAGACATAATTGAACGCTTTCTTTTCCATTCAACCCAATCCAGTGTGAAGTGTGAAAGTATCCACTGTTGTCTTGGTAACATCTTCCCTCTTGTCGTTTCTGCATCTATAAATAACACTAAAGGGCCTGAACTCAGAGGAAGCCCCCATTGTTATGAGTCAACAGTTGGAACACAGTGTGAAGCAAAGATGAATGGCAGAAAAGAAGAAATGACATTGGAAACCAAGTAAATTGAACGTCCTCACATAAACTGTATTGATCCAGATTAATTGACAAATTGGGTCGAGAGAGATTGATTTAAATCACACAATCTGTCACTGTATCACTAATCAGACTTAGTTAATGAATATAAACATATGGTGTATTAGGAAACAAATACCCAGAGCAACATGACACAAAGGCATGTGATTCCCATATTTGTGGTAGCGTGACCTTTTCTTAAGCCTGTGCATGAGCAATCCAACACTGGGGCCGAGCCGATATGGATTCCAGCGTGTTGCTGTTGATCCTGGGTTGCAGGTAGGATTTAGCACAGATTTTTAAACTGCATTTTGAATATAGTCACTCTGCTTTTAGTGTAGGTGTGGATGGTTTAATGTGTACAAAAAAACTGCACCTGTTTTCTGTGAAACACAGGCTAACATACACATGGATTCAGCAGCTATATACTGGATGTTAGTCCAGATAGATTTCTCAAAGAAGGCTGACTTCAACAGGGCCAGGCCAGCTCAGCTGTGCGTCCCACTGTTTTAGCAAAAAAAACAAAAAACAAATGTTCACTGTTTCTAGACGCTAAAATTATAAATAATTAAAAAATTATAGTGAAGGCATCAAAAACTGACTTTGAGCACTTTGTGTTGCATTTTATGCAAAAATTGTGCTGTATAAATAAAGTTTATTATTATTATTATTATTATTATTATTATTTTGCGAAGAAGCTGAATATTTTTGGGCTTTGCATTGTTGGTTGGACAAAACAAGCTGTTTGAATGTGTCAGCTTGGGCTTTAGGAAATCACAAAAGTTATTTTGACTGTTTTCTGACATTTTATAGGCCAAAGAATTATTCGATTAACTGAAAAAATAACTGGCAGATTTATCGATAATAAAAATAATTCTTTGTTGCAGCCCTCATATCTTCATAATACTCAACTGAAAGTTGATAAAGGACTTCTAATTAAAGAAATATCAAATTATCTCAAGAGCAAATATGTTAAATACAAATACAAATACAAAACTCTGATAAACTGAATCTGCTGTAACCCAGCAGGGGATATTTCTTCTGACTTACAAATGACTTTACAGCATTTTCACTACAAACACACAGGCACATGCTAATGTATTTATGTACAGTAATGCAAATAGTGCAACATAGATGTTGCATGCATTTACGTGCCTGCATGATTCACTGCAGGTGAAAATGTTGTTTTCCCCCAGTGTCTAAAACATGCAAAGCAGGAGTAAACAAGCCTAAACCACAGCAGTTGCTGCATCCTGCAGATAGACTGCTCCCAGTGGTAACTGCCTGTCTGGGATGGGTGGGTGATGTCACTAATGCTTTCCGGTGCACCGCTCCTGTAATGGAGTCAATTTAGCTCCACGCTGAGCCATTTCTGTCCAGCCTCACCCCATGAAGGACACATTAGTCCCCCCCGCCCTCTATCCCACCATCTTGTTTCTTTCTCTCATCTCTCTCTTTCACTTCCTGCTGCTTCCTCTGATCTTTCTCTCCACGCCTCTCCCACTTCATATGTTCCATCCACACATTTACATTTTTTGTTTTGTGTGCTACAGTTCATCAACTTTTGCCATTTTCCACATACCCTGTCCTGCAATAATACGCCCCGGCCGACAATTACACAGCCCTGCATGAGGATATAACCATAATTATATTATGGTCAAATGAACACTGCAGCATAGAGTGATTAAATGCTAATCAGTGGCACAGAGAGTAGCAATAGGGCTCAGGGAAATGTGTACACCACACTCATTCGTAGACACAACCTCATACACATATCCTAGTAGCCTGAAAGTATATTTCGGAGTTAAGTAAACATCAATTTCACTGGGTTGTTCAGTTTCTTGGAAGCACTTGTGTGGGAGTGCGTTGTGTTTAAACGTCCCACTATCTGAGGCGAGCACTCCCTCTGCCTCCTTTGATGCTGCGTCAACTTTGACCCCAGACAAGTTTCACATTCTCACTAAACATTTTAGTAAAAAATCTCTTTTTTAACCAGAAGCATAATAACAACTTGCTATCCATCACTATCAAAGCCCATCATAGTCATTCCCTTTCCATCACTCTCTCGTATCACCAGAAGTATGCAGTATTTTCCCTTTGCTCTGCTCCAGCCAGACTTCCATGAGCTTAATAATACACACTCACACACATCCAACCTCCAGCTGCATCCCCTCCATCTCTGCCTCTTGCATGACTACACAAAGAAGGGATTAAGTTATCAGGATGATAAAGTGATACCCGTACACACTGTAGCTGAGCTAAATTTTACTTGTCACAGAGGAGACTGAACTTTAAATAGCCCACTCTGTTTATACCAGATTAGTACTGGCGCACGCATGGCTCACTTACTAATTTGCCTAAATTGCCTTACGTGGTGGCCTCAGATTAGGTGGTGTGATGACTTGCACTCTTGCTGCACGGGCCTGTGTCATTCAGAATTCACTCAGGGTTAGAGGATGCACACACACAAACAGGGCCACATTTAAAAAAACAAAAACAAATTTGGGCATCATTTCTGTTGCATGAAATATTAACTAGCTCTAAGTACAAATGTAACATACTGTTTGGGATGATAGAGGTTACATGCAGTGTCCTCCACAGGGGAGAGGTAAAATGCAGGGCAGTTTTCTCTGTTGGCTAGAGGAGCAGAGGATAGTGGGTGGGCGTGTGGGTGGAAGCAAATAGAGGCCAGGAAAAAGGGATTGGCATCAGGGAAAGAAAAAGAAGAGAAAAGCAGATAAAGCAGCAGGATGGAAAGAGATGAAGAATTAACTGAGAGGAATTAAAAAGGATTTATGTTCCTATGTTTCATGGCAGTTGATCCAACTGAACCTGATACCTATGACTTGGCTCTGTTTGTACTACTGTACAGTATGCCCTGTCATATTTAAGCCTATTCGGCTGAATGCAAATATGCCTCGTTATATACGAGGCATAAACCGAGATATGAGATACAACATAAGCTTTGACCTTCACAACCTCACAACTTCAAGACCTCACAGGAAGGAGAGGAGACACGTAAAATGAGAAATAACTGCACATCCACTTATGGTTAAGGAAATGCAAAGGCTTTCTATTGTGCTACTGTACAAATCCACACAGGGAACATTTGTTTTGCAAAGAGTGGTATACTTCAAGGCGCAGGTAGAACACACATGGTCATTAAACATTTACCTCATTTTGTGGTGGCCAAGAGAGAGACAGAGAGAGGGGTGAGCATCAAGTAAATAGAGTTGGGACAAGTGATTGCACCTCAGTAGTGTGTTTTTCGCCCATGTTTGTTCTTCTACGTGGCTTGCAACAAACACTCTTTGAGGGATTCTGGCTGCAGTTGCAAGCGGGAGAGGAAAGGAGAGGAGAAACTATCTGTAAAATCTTGTGGATGGGAGCCACCTCCATGTTATGGTCACAACCTCCACCAAAGCACCATTGCAGTGAAGCTGTGTCTACCGCTCTTCTGTATAATACGCTTTTATCTGTCCAACTGCTGCAGTCTATTACTCTAATACACTGTATCTCAGTGTATCCCC
>NC_045754.1:13699949-13703985 GCF_008692095.1 Etheostoma spectabile | reverse complement strand
CCCCGCCTGTGGTATTTCCTTGTCCTTGCTCTATCTTTTTCTTTCTTTTCTTTATTCAAAGCTCATTGTTTCTGTCTGCGAGCACTTTGTTGCAATTCAAGTAAGTATGTCCTGGCCATCAATATTTGATATCAAAGTGCATTTCCCTTATCAACTCCTCCATTACAATAGCGCTTTGCTGGTGCCACCAGATACAAATGAGTGCTTTGTCAGAGCACAGAGCAGATATCTACGGCTGTTGAGACTGGAGATCATCATTATCATACTATTCAAATTCATAGAAAAAAAAAACAACTGTCTCAGCAAAATGTTAAATCAAACAGAGCTCATGTTTAATTGAAAGGACAAAGAACTTAAAGGAAATTTGTTTGATTTTTGCTATTGAGATGATGTTAAATGTATTCTTGTAAATGGAGTGCCACGCTTGCGGCCGAGCATTTGAAATGCAACATGCTTTGCATGATGCTGTCCATGCAATGTTCTACATGGCTGGGTACAGTGTGCTGCATTTGCAGTCCTACACGGTCATGAAAACTAACACACGCACCATACCCACACATGTGCAACGTGCACTAATGTAATCTACAAGCTGTGTTCACTGTATCTTTCAGTACAGAGCCTTGTGGGGACCAATAAAAAAGACTTTTATATACGTCTGTTTCTGCAGGTATACACCTACCTACATACTGGAAAAGAGGCATAAATGTTGGCACACATGCAAGAAGACACGCACATTGTTAAATACAAATGGGAATGCAATACATATATGCTTACATCCTTAAATGTGTCTGTATCTTTTGCCATTTTTCCACTGCATGGTACTTACTCGACTAGCCTTGACTCTACTCACCTTTTTTGGTTTTCCATTACAAAAAAAGTTGAGGTTCCAAGCAAGCTGAGGCGATACCAAAAGGTGACGTGAAAACCTGCAGACTACTGATTGGTTGGAGGGAATCGTCACTAATCACTGCGGTGTTTGATGTTTTTTGCCCCCAACATCGCCTTCCAGGCAGTGCGGCAATGGTTATGTCTAGAGTTAAGGTTAGGGTAAGCTGCCAGGAAGACGACATTGGAGGCAAAAAAACACCACTGAGCATTCACTGCCTCATTGTTAGCGCCGTGTTTAAATTGTTTAGCCAGCGTTTTTTTTTTTTTTTTATGCTGGCTCCAGGTTCATTAGAAACTAATTTGTCTTCTGGCTGTGGCAACACGCCGAGAATCAAAAGCAACATACCTTCGAAGTTCTGTGTGTGTGTTGCGTTAGGTCACGGCAGTTTCCTGCTATGACGACCAGCCACGGCTTACCTCACGCATGAGTCAGTACTAATCTGCAATGGAAAAGGGAGGACGAGGCACTGCGGCCGGGTCGAGTCGAGTTGAGTTAGGGCAAGTCAAGCAGGTACCATTAATGGAAAAATGCCATTTGTTGTCTGAACAGTCATATCCCCACAAAGGATTTTGGACAATTCTCCAAAAACAAAGTTTAAGAAAAGATAGTGGTTAGGGAAAATAAGGTATGGTAAGAATGCCAAAAGTAACTATTTGTAACTTTTAAATGTTTCTGAAACTGTGTAATTCTTCATCTGATTATCATAAATGACCTGTAAACGCTATTTTTATGTAGTATTTATTAAGGCCTTTGCCCGGGTCTGATTTTTCCCGCAAAGTTACAAAACGATCTACGGGAGGTAGAAATGCTAATGAAAGTAGTGAGAATTAACCAAAACAATGAAGCTGTAGGGTATAACATCAAAACAATAAGCTGAAAAATGCAAAAATGTGCCATAGAGTTGGGTGAGAATTGTCTGGGTTTGTCACTAAAAGCAACATTTTTCACATTACACAGTCATCTGACCCATTGTTAATGCAAATAGGTTGTTTAGAGCAGCTTTAAGGTAAGGCAACATCCGTTAAAAAACAAAAAAACCTTCACCTTCACCTGTTCCTCCACATGTTCTGATTTTTGTTCAGCCAGGAGACTGAGAAGCCAAAGGCACCAGATTGGGCGGTGAACCCCAGGCATCCACAATGTCCCTCACTACCTCTAAGCCTCTGCTTGGCCTTCTATTAGACAAGCTAAACAGATTGTTTAAACTGTTTTAATGAGCCCACCCTTGGCCTTGTTTAGCTTTAATCTGATATATGCACCAATGCCAATTGATTCACTATAGTCATGAGTGCGTGATTGTTGCGTTGACAAGCAGACGGGATGTCGCAGCTGACAATTTCTGATCTCAGAGTCTGTAGTGTCGTCAGAGGGGATTAGGATGGCAGCACATCAGGTTAGGGGGGTGTCTGCCTGTCAGTCAGATAGACAGGAGGCTGGATTTATACCTCTCGGCGCCAGAGTTAATCCTTGCAAGAAGACTCCAGCTTTCAATTAGGAAAAGAGTAATTTGTGGAGTTTCCTTGTGTTCAACAAGACAAATTACACTGCCATGATTAAATTGGCGCCCTACTTAAACACAGTGAAATGGTAAACATTTTTAAATTAATATTTATGAAACTTTTAAACTATTAAACATAAACAGCATTCCTCTGTCACAACTTTCCGCTGCCAAAGTGTGTGCTGTTTCTCCAGGCACATTCCTCCAACTCTGACGGGATTCTTCAGATGGATTAACCTGTAAATCTGGTGGTAAACTCACAGATATAGGAGCAAAGGGAGTCTCAAGTGAAGGAACAAGACACAAATAAAAAATAACTAAAAGTTAACTAAATTGACATGTCAAACAAAAATACAGATAACTATTAGTTTTTTGATGAATACATCCTTGTACTTATTCAGCATCCTGAGGGAGAAAGCGATCTTTCAAGTGTACAAAGTTGCTGTCAAAGGAATGGAAATTAAACTGACACCATCGTTATCTTTTTTGGTCTTTCATCTGTCTTGTTTGAATATCTCTCAGTCTGTGCATAATATACATGAATCTGTGTATGTACTCTTGTGTGCTCGAGACTACTTTAAAATTCAACTAATATGCCTTCTGAGACACACATACCCATACATACACAGGCACACTCAGCAAAAATTTCATCCTGGAAGTGCGTCACTTTATAAAATTTCACATTTTAACTAAAATTAAAGACCAGGGTTTTGTGAGCTGTGACATGTGAAGAAAGGGAATAAATACATATTGAGGTAATAACAGAGGAGATGAATCATGCATCTAATTGTGGATGATTCACTGCCTTACCCGATTTAATGCTTCGCAATATAATCCGCATTAGCCTTTACCCATTCACAATGCAGCTATATGTTTAAATGAGAACTCCTAATCTCCCTGTATTTCCGGATAGGGAAAATCTAGATTTTTCAGGTTTTATTTTCTGCGTGTGGACACTGCTGTTTACTCTCACTAAATGTGTAATGTGGTGGCACTGGTTGCCTTGTTTGTATTTTTAGAAGTGAGGTATCCTTTACATCTGCCATAACGTGTTAAGCATTTTTAATGCTAAGCTTTATCTGTGGCGTAAGATGACTTTTATGGCAACATTAATGCAGTTTTAAAGCGGTATTAGTGTGATCCAAATAGAGCAACACTACTTACTGTACAGTGGGTGAAAGCAACCACTCAAAATGGCGAGAATAGCAACACTGGAAACGTGACAACAGCCGGTGCTACTTTGCTTTGTATCAACAGTCATCCATCAACATTAGTATTGTTATTTCAGGCACCTTATTCAATACCATGGAACAGGAGGTGAAAACTAGGGATGCTTAAAGCGCCCATATCATGCTCATTTTCAGGTTCATAGTTTTATTTTGAGGTTTTACCAGAATATGTTTACATGGTTTCATTCAAAGAGCACCATATTTTTGTTACGGTACATTGCTGCAGATTCTCTTTTCACCCTGTGTGTTTGGGTCTCTGTTTTAGCTACAGAGGGAGAAATCTCACTTGTTTTAGCTACAAAGTGAGACATCTCACTTCTATACTATCTTTGTTGGGAGATGCACATGCGCAGTAGCTAGGTAAGATCACATCAGCTAGATAACTCTTTCTCAAACTTTGGTCAGTACAAGGCAGGATTA
>NC_045754.1:13699844-13699939 GCF_008692095.1 Etheostoma spectabile | reverse complement strand
CTTCTTCTAAACGAGGGCGCACTTGTGAAATACCTTCAGAACAGGGACATGTAAGTAGTTCTTTGTAGATTATGGTGAACTAGTGTGTGTTGTAG
>NC_045754.1:13695763-13699834 GCF_008692095.1 Etheostoma spectabile | reverse complement strand
TTTTGCCATTGAGAACAAGCTAGCATGCTACGGTTAGCCACCTTGTCTCTGCTAGTTACGTAGAAAGCCGTGCAGATTTATAACAGCTCACCCGGAGACTGAAGGCAGAGAACATTTAGAAACCGTATTTTACTCAAAACAGCAAGGATAGTTTTTTTACCCCAAGTTTGTATGTGTGTGGAAGCACCAGAGACACAAAATAACACCCCAAATTCCCAAAAAGTGATTTTTTTTATAATATGCACTTTAAAAATGTTAGGTGGCCTGTAGATACTGTCATGCTATTAAAGGGGGATTTACTGCAAAACAAGTATACTTTAAAAACCTTTAGTTGGGTCAATGCCAGAAGCAGCAGGCGGCATTGGCATGTGCAAGTGCAAGGCAGAACGGACATCTAGTGAGTTTGGCTGATTTATATATTCCAGCAAACATTGGAAATTAAATACATAAACTGTAGGTGTAAAAATCCCATAAAGCTCGAAAAAGTGTCTGGGAAGACAAAAGAGAGGAGACTGAAACGGACACAGGTGATTTGGGAACAAGGGTGAATGATTGGAGGAAACTAAAGTAAAATGAAGGGCAACAGTGAAGAGGTAAACAAGCGCACCAGAGATGTGGACAATCAAAGAAGGCCATGAAGAGAATCAACGGTGAATCACATAAAGAAAAGAGTTGTAAAAGTAGCACCAAATTCAGAAAAATAAATATAAGAATCCTGACAGAAATACACAATATCTGCTAATAAAACAGCAAATATTAGACACAAGTATTTAAAAATCATCACCACAGTGTGCTTGGTCCATAGTGTTTTATGGTTGACACTTGCACTGTACATACTACACGGCCTTGTACTCTGAAATACAACAAGACCGTTGTGCCTTCCAACACTGCGGTCAATATCTGAGAGTCATCCTATCGACTGGCAAGGCTTCAACCAAATGTCAACACCCAACAGACCGAAAACTTCCCTGATCCTGCAAAAATTGAGGACACATCCTTCTGTAGCTGGCAGTACTAGAAAACCACGAAGAAAATGTGCGTTGTGCTATGCCTGAAAACACATCAAATCAAATAAACACATTTTCTATTTACTTTGAAGACACACACACACACACACACACACACACACACACACACATATTCTGTACACCAGATAAAAGCAGAAGGTAAAGTGACCTTTCAGGTGTGTCAGACACTGATCCTTTGGCCAACTCCTTGGCTTCCTGTCATTGACACCGGTCACATGTTCTTAGTGTGTGTCTTTGTCCCTGTGTGCCCTCGGGCCAGCCAGATCTTTTCAATGGAAGTAAGCTGATTACAATCACACTAGGGAGCTAAAAGACTATATCAATGCCTTTTGTCACCTCGCCTCACTAGACGCACAGACGCACAGCTCCAGTGGAGGACACGTTTAGGGATGCGTTTGACGGATTTTTACTGATTTCATGAATGGCTTGGATGTAAACTGAACGACACAGGAAAATGGGATGAATAGAACCTATAAAGTTATTAATTTTAATATTTCATCCCCTAGCTGTTAGGGGGATTAAAGCTTTGACCTTTGGGTTGCAGAAAGATGTCATTAACTGGTAAGGATGCTGCTGTTTAGAGGACATGCACTAAATGTAGTTATTTAATTAAACTTTTTGTAAAATGTATTTTTCCAAAGGAAAAATGTGTAAAAACAATTTGGTGTGACCCAATATGATTTGTTTTTAATTAAATAAACGCCTGTAACTTGTTTTTTAATGCTAGTGAAGTGAGTAAAAGACAATGTGTTTGTACTTTGGAACAACTAAATGCTAATGTCAGCATGCTAACATGCTCACAATGAAAATGCCAATATCATGATGTTAATCAGGTATAACGTTTAACATGTTCACCATGTCAGTTTAGTATGTTAGCATGCTAACATTTGCTAATTTGCGATAAAAGTACAACTGGGGCTTATGGGAGGGTCTATCCCTTTGAAAGGCATTTGGACAACTTACAACTTGGACATGTGTAGCTAGCTATCTGAACCACAGTGGTGGATGGACCAACAGACACTGGCACATAGCTCACGAAAATTCAAGTAAAGAAAATCTTGAAATAAGCAGAAATATCTCCGGGCGGGCAGAAGTTGTGCTTAAACTTTTATAACTGTATATGAGAATACAGTATTTAAGATAAAACGTTTGTATAATGAATGTCAGATATAGGAGAAGTGGAATTCAAGGGGAATTAAAGCATTTGAAGCGAAGCAGTTTCTGTGGTCAGCACTGAGGAACTCCTGTGGCTCAGCAGAAGACGCGGGAGGCCCACACACTCACAACAGAGCAGGAGATATAATAATTTCTTGTGTCACTTCCCGGGGTGCTGGGAGACAGCAAACAGCTGGCTACATAGCCCACAGTGACGCCAACATCACGATGACAGGAGAAAAGCAAAGCGAGAAAGAGGGGAAGACGGTGTGTGGAAATGATGGTGGTCCAACAGAAGAGCTATAATAGGAAAAGACTAGGGAGGAGGAGGAGGTGATGAGAGGGAAACGTGAGGAAATCCGTTGCCCAATCATAATAGCTTCTGCTTTGTCACCCAGTATCCATGAGGCAATGGCTAACAAGTAGCTTTAACCCTTCTCAACCACTAATCTGCGATATCTGTCTCTTTACTCTTACACTTCATGAGAGTCTCCTTCGTGTGGTAGAGGTTTTAAATTAATTTCTCATATCCTACTAAATCAAGAAGAAGGAAGGCACCATTCTTCTTCTTTCTTTCACGTAAAAACACAAGCCCAACTTGAACTTGGAGGACAGATATTTCCGTCTTGGCGCAACTAAATGAATGAATGGTGTTTTACAGTCATCATATGACAGCAGCTACTGCTCTAAATGTGAGTGTGTGAACTCATCTCTGCCGCACAATAGCAGGCAATTTCAGAGTCAGTGAGAGCTATTAAAGCATTTGGTAGAAATGACGCAAACAGAAAATTACCAAAGACACTTCCCATCATCCCAGTGCCAAAGCAAAGCGTGAGGGCAAGTTCATGTCAGTGAGACCTGAACTGAGCTGATACTGTACAGCATCCCTTACATTTTAATTTGTCGTTGGTCGTGGGGGCTGAGTTACCACCTGCTCTGCCTCTCACACAGCCTGTATAGAGATGAATTGCTCCCTGGGTGTTGATAAGTCACCAAGGCACACCACGGTCACCATGGGAACTACGCAAACACAGCATTTCCGAGGAAACAAGTAAAATGAAGTTGATTACACATTGCTTTTAAAAAAAATAGGATATCCCTTTTATTAGCAAGTACACTCAATATGTATCACTTGGTTATTGCTTCTCCACCGCTCAGTTTTCAAGGTGTCTATATTGTTTGCATGTTTTTTGCATGTAAAGCCACTCAGATTTTATATCAGGAAACAGACGAGACCTCTGTGCTGCAAGAACTAAAGACCCCTGAGGAAGCACTCTTCTGACCAGTGGCACTGAATCATAAATATGATTGATAAAGAGCCAAATGTAAAAACAGCACAATGAATACCAATGCAGTCTCATATCACTGCTTGCATGATGGAATGGTGGGCTGGATCACAATTCAGCTTTCCCCATGCGAGTAAATAAAGACAGAAATGTGGAGGGAGCGCTTGGCTGGGTTGGCTCAGTTGGTGGCAGGCAGGCACACATATACAGAGGTTTATGCCTCGATGCAGTGGTTCAGGGTTCAAGTCTGACCTGGGAGGGTTTCCTGAATGTCTTCTCCCTCACTCTCCCCTTTCTCATCTAGCTGTCCTGTCTATTAAAGCTGGAAAAGCTCCAAAAAAAAAAAATTAAAAAAAAAATTTGAATGGGAGGAGCCGGGAAAACAGAGCAGAGAGATTAAAGAGCGTAGGAGGTTGGAGTTATAGGAGGAAATAGTGGACAGGGAGAGAAGAGGAAGTGAAGGATATTGAAAGAGAGATGGCATGGGGAGAGTGAGGCACTCACTATGTCGTGGCACCCACCACAGAAAGCTGGCTCAGCAGTATTCAAAGGCTTTCAGATAAAGAGGTGTGTGTGTGTGTGTGTGTGTGTGTGTGTGTGTG
>NC_045754.1:13690675-13695753 GCF_008692095.1 Etheostoma spectabile | reverse complement strand
TGTGTGTGTGTGTGTGTGTGTGTGTGTGCGTGCGTGCATGTGTGCGTGTGTGGACGCACGCACATGGGCACGCCCAATTGTGTGCTATTAGGAGGGCATAATGTAGACGTATGTGCAGAGGTGTGGAAGACTGACTGAGTAGACGACATAGTGTGTGTTTAAGTGTGCAAAGGGGGTTCACTGAAGCACAAATAGAAACCTGTCCTCTCTCCGTCGCTCCCTATTTCCAATGCCTTCTGGGACAAGAAAAAGAGTAAAAGACATGGTGCGCTAAACTCACAAGGCAGCATTTGAGGTAATGAGCAGGAGAGCAGGTAGAAGATGAGGATGTCAGGAAGAGGAAGGAACACATTTTCCTCTTACCCAGAGTTTCACTCAAGCTGGCAGTGCCAGCTAGCGCTGCTGGCTGCTGGTCCACCGCCACTCCCAGCCTTCAGTGGGATTTATGTCTCGCTTTGACTGTGCTTAAACCTAGGGCTTTTCGCCAATTTACATCCCCTGGACCTTTTGCAGGGTTGATGTGTGCTCATAGAAAAGTGTGTAACAAGAAATGGTAGGAACATGATTAATGCTTACTTAAAGAGGCCATAATCAATATTTTTCTTTTAGTGATGTAATGTAATAATGAACCCACAGAGTATAAACTCCCGACTCTGCAGTTCCCATTAGCTCTATTGAGCTTTTAGCATATTTTAAATCATTGCTTTTTGTTTTCCAGCCGGCAAATTTAAAGTTTTGGATCTCTCTAACAGCTCATATAGAGTTGTTTTCAATTAAAAAAAATTATTGTAAACTACCTGCTCAGCACCATACAGCAGACAGCTAAAGTTAGCGCCTAGCTGGTTAACATAGTGGAGCATTTAGTAGCTAAAGAGCCAGATATTTCCATTTGGGAGTCGGTGGAGACCAAAACAGAGCTGAAATGAGAGTGAATATTTTGACAGGTAGACAGAAACACAACTCCAATTTCACAATCTTACCTTGGGCACTGGTAAATCAACATGTTATACACTAAATGATCACTTGAAAAACAATTGACAGATGAACTGATTAGGAAAATAATGCTTAGTTGCAGCCATAGTTATCACAGATTTATTAGGAATCTTAGGAAATGTGAGGGTGTATTCTGAGGATGATGGTAGAATTACTCATGAGGTTTCAGCGTTCAGGCTTCTCACACCATCTGGCCACTCATTAGCCTTGGCTTGTATTGGCCATGTTGTTTATTCTAGACTTGCTATAGTGAGTTTGTGAGTTAAACTGAATCCAGTTTTGCCCATTGTTCTCTCCCTTCTCTGTTCCTGAAAGGGTGCAATTAATAGAGTGTTTATCCTTAGTTGCAGCCATAGTCATCAAAGATTTGTTAGGAATCTTAGGAAATGTGAGGGTGTATTCTGAGGATAATGGAAAAATGACTCATGATGTTTCAGCGTTAAAGGCTTCTCACACCATCTGGCCAATCATTAGCCTTGGCTTATATTGGCTATGTTGTTTATTCTAGACTTGCTATAGTGAGTTTGTGAATTCAACTGAATCCAGTTTTGCCCATTCTTCTTTCCCTTCTCTGTTCCTGAAAGGGTGCAAATAATATAGTGTTTATTAGTCATGGGTCATGGGTTTCACTTAATGATGTCTTCATTCATAAATCACTACATGCATGGTCAAGTGCAATAAGACAGGCTCTGTTGGGACACCATTGCCGCTAGCTGCATCCAGACTGTAATTCCACTGCATGCAAGTTCCCACTGGTAATCATGAAAGTGGATGAAAGCAGCTGCTGGTCATTTTTGCAAAGCAAAGCAAAAAGAGAAAATGGATGTGCACTGAACACATTAATCAATGAGCATTTGTGGAATTATTAAAAATGTACAACAGCATGGTTTTAACAGATCAATTTTAAGGGTCGGAAGCAGTATCGATAGCCTTTTCTGGTTCGTCGTCAACACTTCCTTTTCCTCACCTCAAAATTTCCCTTTGAACCCTGCAGGTTAAAGTCACGGATACAATGCTTTAGTTAGATCAATAAAGGGCTGCAGCATCCTAACCTCCTCATCATTTAAACATAACTTTGGGAAACCTCTGTAAAACCAACATGAGACCTAGTCAGCTGAGCAATAATATGATATAAGCTTTTTCAGATCATTTCAAATTCACAAATTGATTTTATGATAAGAACTGCTGATTTAATGTTCCTGTGTGTATTCTTTGCCACAAACGTTTTTACTTTTATACAGTACATACAGTGGTCCATCAACACTATCAGAAATCAAATGCACCCTGAGCATGAGTGTCAAACTGAGCTACAAAACACCATTCCATATATTTTAAAGTGATGTGAGTGTATCACAGTCAACAGATATCACAAACCCGGTAAATGATACACAACGCTATTGTTATGAAAGTATGGTATATAGTAGTGCATTTGCTGCTTAGTAATATAACTATATTTCAAACAGTATTGACCGACTGCAGAGAGTGGAAAGTGCTCTATGCACTGCTTACAGCACTCGCACAGTTTGTTGTCCATATGAGGAAATTTGTGTTAAGAGTGAGTAATTAGCCGAACAAACTAGTGAGCATTTGCTGTGTATATACAACAAATCAGCCACTTTTCACGAAAACAACAGAAGGATCACTTAGAAATGCTTTAAACAAATGAAACAGCCCAAGTATGCAAGGTATGAAACTGACACCAGAGTGCATTTAAAAGGCTTTCACTTCCTGTCAACCCCAATATTGTATAAATAACCATTTCTTATATGAACCCGTGCAGAAATGATTTTAATTCAAATTAATCCTAATGTTGCAGGTGACTTCTAGATAGAAAAGAAAGACAGCGGTGAACAGGACTGGGTTAAAGTGACATCCAGATGATAAATGATGCTGCCTCCGCCCATGCAGGGACTATAAGAACTCATGCCACCTATAATCTAGGAGGCCCTCTCTTATCTGATTATGATTGCAGGGTAAAGAGGATTTAGGTGCTGGTGCCTAAATGCTAGGCTGTACTGATTAGATGCCCGGTGGAAGGCTTATGTAACTGGGAGGCTGCAGGAGGGAAGAAGGTGTGCTCTATAACTGACAAACTCACCTCTTGCAATGCCTTCTGATAACTTGCTAAGGCCCAAATAAGATTCAAAAGTTCAATAATAACTGCTTCAGGTTAGAGTTATTATCAGCTGCTCTGCTTCTTGCAGAGAGCCATCAACTTGACTTAAAAACATTGAGACATGCTAATAACCCACAAACACCCAGTCAGTGTCAGCATCCAGTGGGCAGGCTTTTTTTTTTTTTTTACAAAATAAGCAAAAATGTAACAAGCTGAGAGCATTTCCTCCATAAAATGCCAATACCGATTGATTTACCCTTCTGAAGACTGACCACAATCCATGCAAAGATGAAAGGATGAGAATGAAATGCAAGGTAGCGGACATGCAGCTTGAATTTGGCTTGGGGGCACATTCTGTATAGAAAATGTGACTTAATGCTGACTGAAGGCCTCTTCTTTACTTTTCCAATCCCCGCCTCCCTTTCCTTTGACCCCTATTATCAGGAACTACATCAATACACACGCACAAGACCAAATGCTTGCTTCAGTGTTATAAAACCCTGAGAGGATGGAGAGTTAGAGGCTATCTGCAGTGAGCTAAGTTATAGTGGGCTCATTGAATTTGCTACTGTCACGCTTAAAACTATATGCATTCATATTTTTACTTGTACTGATTTTATAAATCAATCAACAAAACAACACTGTGCATTTTGCGGCTGTACTGCATTAACTGAGATAAATTTGACAAAATTGACAAAGATTGCCATTTGAGGTGCCAGTTACAGTAATATGCTACAGCTCCCTCACATTGTGTGATCATCATCATCAACAGTGTCTGCGGTGGACTGACTTTGGCTGTTTTCAAGCGTGGGAGGACCAAACAGCACAAGTCTGCCCCCATACAGGCCCATTGCTCAGTATTCCCACTAGCTAGACTAGATTATTAGATAAAGGGGAAAGTAATGGTACACATCCACATTAAGAGCAAGCAGAAATCTGAACATGGCTGGTGTAGGGAGGAGGGGGGGAGATAGAAAACCCAACTTGAAATGTCTGGCAAGTAGAAACATTGATCTCTTTAAAATGCTCTGAATCCTTGGCCATTACTTTCTCACACTGCCCAGACTGGATAGACTCTTGTGAAGTGAAGAAAACCTTAAACGGGGGATAATTTATTAAGTAGAAGCTTTGCATGAACACAAATCAAAATAAAAACATGCTGCTCTTGCAAATTATGCTATTACAACTGAGGCATCAATGTAGCACCTAATATCATTCATTTATATTGCCAGGAACAGTGGCTGACTCACTGACTCATATGTTAATGTTGAAGCTCTTACTAAATCACTTATTGTGTGGCAAGCGGTTGGTGAGGTCCTGATATACAGTAAATTACACTCTTCATATCACTGTGTTTATCTGAACACAGAAAGAAAAGCATCTTATTACAGTTCACACAGACAAAAGACACTTCCAGTGGAAAAATATAAGCTATGGGTTACAAACTACCTTTACATACAAGTTATATGCACTGAGATCTGTCTCAGCAGGAATGATGTTAATACATTTATACAGGGAAATAGAAAACAAAGCAGTCCAGCAATTTAGACATGGCTTCCTTTTATGAGCTTGTGCTGAGTGTAGTGCAGTACAACTACACCCGTGACTCACTGTAAACAAAAGAGGGTCAGGGCAGCACAAATCCTTCTGGCTCAATATCAAGGATGACACGTTCTACTGGATTAATAGAAATTATAGCCCACAGTAAGGAAACGATGGCAACATCCATTTGATGTTGAGAGTGCCACTCTATTCCTATATAATTTAATAGCACATGGCTAGAAGCTATGTGGATACTTAACAGAGCAGAGATGTAGCACTTAAGAAAGACTGTTTTGTTTATTAGTTTTGTTTTTTTAACAAGGGTAAAAGTTCCTGCCGGAGTACACATAAAGGAGTCTGAATGCTCATCTGTGACAAGCCCTACCAAGCACTAGTAAGCACTAGTTACCAGAACCGGACATAAACC
>NC_045754.1:13683702-13690665 GCF_008692095.1 Etheostoma spectabile | reverse complement strand
CCTTCTTACACAGTGGGGGCACTCAACCAAAAGTCACGCAGTTACACAGAGAAGCAACTGCATCAGCCAGTGTCCTTTTTGTGTTGACCATTGCATTCATTATTCATTGGGAAAGGTCCGTAAAGATCCAGCTCAGCATCCTGAGGCATATCTGTAAATTACTGCATTTCTCTCTCCCTCTCTCTCTCTCTCTCTCTCTCTCTCTCTCTCTCTCTCTCTCAGGGCTTTCCGCTACCACTGTATTTTCCGCCACCACCTCTCTTCCTTCACTTGTGGCTTTCTCTCTCAACTCTCACCTCTCTGCTCCCTTCTTTTCAACCAGTTTTTCTTGGTGCATCGTCCACTTAGCTTTAATCTTTTCCATTCTGGGAGGACCTACCCGTACTCCCAAAGTGTGCACTGCTGTTATTGCTGATGAATGTAATCCTTACTTGATTGACCATGCTGAAAAGGTCAGTCCTCTCATGCTTAACCTTTATTTAAGGCCAGAGAGAGCCATAGGTGCTATAGACCAGCACAGTGTACTCTAATATCTGATTAAGGCAGTGTAGAAGAAATGGAGTGAGAGAAAAAGAGAGGGAGAGAGAATATGTGTACACCAGTAGACTCTGTGAATGCATTTGACAAAGGGCTCAGGTTGCTCTGTGTAAAAGCACACGGCTGTGTACCAGCCTAGTCATGGTACTTCCTTGGTCAAGGGCTTTCAAGGGTTCTCACTGCATTGTGCGTGCCCCACAAAAGGCTTCCCTGACCTCAGGGAGCTGCCATCTGACGAGTCTAGCGGCCCCGGCAGTCGATTCCTAAATGTTCTTTCAGCTGTGGATAACCTTAGTGCGATCGCAAGGCTAAGCCATTAGAGTCACGTTCAAGTTCTCCTCGAAGTGCACTCAGCAGAATGTCAATTTGAATTAAGGTGGGATTTCCCTTTAAGGTTTCACAGGCTTCCCCCACACGGTAGTGAACAGGTCAGCAATACCGAGATGTGTCTGGATAATGGGAGATTGTATTGAGCAGGTAAATCAGTTTAAATATCACACAGCGTATCAAATTACCCCAGTGCTGTCACATGAGTTTGCCTTAGATATCGGCAGCCTCCTCATAATTGATTCTTGTGAAATACAGTACAGCTGAAGGCTGAATACAATTATTAAGCTGAGGCGGGATTCCTTGTCAATCACAAATCACTAGATGATTCAGGGTAAACAAGCGAAGCTATGCTGGAATAATACAGGAAGGAAGAGAAAACATGTATGGCAGCTCTATTAAGGATTTAAACTTTATGTATTCAGTTCCATATTTATGTTGTTGTTTAAAGTGGAATACACAAGGCACCAGGGGCTGAAATTTAATCTAGCAGGATTTCCAAAATGCCACAACAATGCACCACACGAACAGCACATCAGTAGCCGTGTTTCCCCCACATGGGGGATCATTTTGGTCACACACACACACACACACACACACACACACACACACAATGTTTATGATCCTCTGACATGGAAAATAGGCCCGGTCATCCCTGCCCGATGATGAGATCAGGATACTGGAGAGCAAAGGTAAATTACTGGTGTTTGGATTTCATCAAGGTTTACCTACCTAATTGAGGACCAAGTCAGAATGGGGGTTGGGATGAAGGGCAGGTGGATGAGGAGTTGAAAGAGATGTCATCATCAGCCTGGACATTGCTAGACAGTCATTTGATTTACGTGAGATTTTTCATGTACGAATGAAAACTGCACGGGACTGATGCAGCACTTTTCTAAACATGTGGCACATGGGAAGGGAGAAACACTTATGACAAACCGCATAAATTGGCTCAAAGTAAACATAGTAAATTACTTCAGAATTAACAGTATTCTCTGATAAACCTACGACAGACTTTGGACATCATCCTGTCCTTTCACTGACTCGTCCAATCAGACTGACACTGGCTGACATTGACAGATCTGGTCTATACGGACAAACTTTAACTCTGCAGAGAAAGCAACACTAGAAGCTCACGCACCTACCAATTACAGTAACTTGTCAAAGCAAATGGAGCCTAAGTCAAGCTCATGCAGTGATTCCACTACTAATGTGTCACTGGCAGAACTACACATTTTACTTTACACCATGACGTTTGCTTGCACATCACACACCTAATTTATCTCTTCATCTCTTCTGCTCACTTTCTTCCATTACATCCACACACATTTTGTTACACAAAGACTGCAGCTTCCTCTATATTTAATCCATCCTATCCACTGTTGCCACTTGCAAAGATGTAAAGCAGACAGATGGCACCAGTAAACACCTGATGAGAGTACAGTGCACGCCTGTTTAAGATTAAATTTGATGAACTCATGATTAATTTTTTTTACAGATGGGAGTAGGCTTTTAATGAGTGTGCTTGTAATGTGTTATGATCCAGGCAGAGTGTTCGGCTTTGAATGTGTTCAGGAAATGTGAGATGGGGGCGGTGTGATCACACTTCCAGTTTTGGTTCCCTACCTTGGCAGCCACTGAGGAGCTGGGCTTCTCCAGGAGATCCCACAGCTTCTTCCTCTTGTCTGAGCAGCAGGTGTTATCAAACTCTCCCTCTCCCTCCCTATCCCTCATTGTCTCTGCCTCCCGCCGCAGCTCCTCATTCATCTGCTCTTTTTTCTGGTGATAACGGGCCTGGCAGCAGGACTCCAGGTATATCTCATCAATCCCCCAGTAGTCTAACTCCTGACCAAATGAAAGGGCACACATCTCCTCCATCATGTGTAATTTCCCAGTGCGGTAAAAGTTCAGAATGGAGGTGAAAGCCCCCGGGTGCCGGTCAAAGAAGTATTCGTTTTCGTTCAGGCTGTAATCGTCACAGACTTCCATCAGGGACTCATGGGTGTTGTAGTCTCGAAGCTTGCCGAGCCTGGTCCTAGGTAGCCTGTCCAGGGTCCGCCACAGGACCTCGTGGTTCAGACCCCCGACGTTAAGGCGGACTCTACGGGAGCGGGCTTTGATGCGGATGATGTCGATGGGCTCGGGGGGCAGGGAGGGAGAGGTTCGGATGTTGGTGGGCTTGAGCCCTGCTGGTCCAAGCTTCTCAGCCATGGTGATGGAAAAGGAGACTTACTGGGGAAGATGTTACGAGGACACACAAAAAGGAAAATATAAAAAAAAAAAGGTCGGCAAATTTGGAACTAAGTTGGATCCTCTTTAGGGAAGTCCCTCCATGGCTGAGAAAACAAAGGAGACAGTTTGTGAGATGACTTATAGACGACACGAATTGATGAAATTGTTATTTAGCAAAATGTATCTTTTAATGCTTTGATAAGCTCCTTTTAATCAGCAGTAGGACACAGTCACCTGTTACTTTAAACTGACAGTTAGAAATAGTAACAGCTGCACAGGGGTTATCGATCCCTTTCATTACATTTCAAAGAAGGCGTTAGGCAGAATCAATGATTTTGTTTTAACAGTCTATATGGCTGCTTTGCTTTGTACTCCACTCCAGCATTGTTATGGCTGCAGTGAAGCAATGAACTCCTGTTGGAGCATTACTTTCCATATGCAGCCTCATCGGCCAAAAATGAGACTCAGTGGTAAGATCAGGAAGCAAATTAACAGAAAGAAACCTTGAAATGAATGTGTTTATGACAGCAACTTCTGGAGTCATATTTATTCATTTTCAAATATATTTTCCCTTGCCACTTTAGGTCATAACAATGACATTTTCTGACAAACGTGACCCCTTGCACATCACAAAAGAGCCACTGTGTAGAATTTTAAATGTTTACAAAAGGGTTAAAATGTCCTTAGCACTTAAATAAGTCCTCAACATTATTTGAAGTTTATTATTACTTGAACCATTTTTATAAGGAGCAGGGCTTATCATCCTACAGAATGCACATTACAGGATGTTCTTGAATGCAACGGCTTTTAGTGACATTTGACACTGCTTGACTATTTGTACCACACAATGGCCAAAACAGACAATTTGACTATGCAAATTGGATAAAGTGTGTATAGGGAGGGATGTAAAGCGGTGTAAACACATTAGTAATGTATGTGGGTTGACTTGCTCTGCAGTCCTATAAATTCAGAAGCATTGCAGACCTGTTACTCTAAAACATATATGTCCAGTAAGGTTTTTATGATCCACAGCTTCTATTTAAATCAGTCTAAACAATTTTCACACGCAACCTTTTTTCAACTGTCAAACTATCCAAATGAAGAAAATTGTCAAAGAAAAATAATCTCTCTCACCTTGCCGAGATAAACCACCTTTTGCATGCAAACTCCTCTTGTTCCTAAGGGAGTAGAGGATGGAAAGGGTGCCGGGATCCCCCTTTAGTCAAGCGGCAACGACTGAAGAGAGCACCCCGCGGACGCCGCGCGGACAACGCGCGTCCCACATTTTGTTTAGAATGAGTCGAGAAGAGAGGGGGGGGAAGCGTGATTGTCTTCCTCTAGAAATGATCATCCGAACAGAACCAGCGCTGTTTCGCCATCAGAACACTGTGGGAACAGTCCTGGCTGTCTTCAACCAAAAGCTTGCGCACACAGTGCAGAGAAGACTGGCTTACTGAATCACTGTGAATCACTGCAGACGTCGTGCGCGTAAAGGGAACGGGAAGGAACGGGATAAGCGAACTGCGGAGTGTCCCGGTGTATACTACAGTACATGAGGAGGAGCAGAGGGGTGCACGTGGGCTGCGCCATATGGTGAAAACCTGAATGTAGATCATGTTCCGTTACACAACTAAATGAAACCAACTCGTTTTAATTCGAGACGTGTGACTTGGAACTCTGGATGTAGGAGCAGGGTGAAGTATGGACGCAAAGAGAGTTGATTATGAGATCTCATAACATTAAGCTGTAGTACAAACAACCGCTTTTGCACACACACAGAAACAAAACCACACACACGTGCCACAACCTTTTATTTCACATCTTAGAAAAAAAAATCCCCATAAAGGCTGCTTTTAAAGTGTTGGTGGCATAGTATATTACAGTAAGTGCACACTTTGCCACAGGCGACTTTTAGTGAAATGACCATGACACGTAATGCGGCCGGGATAAGGCCTGGGCTTTCACTTTGCTGCGATGCGAAGAATTGTCCCTAAAGACTGATAGAAAATATTATTTCATTTAACTTCAGAACACATAATTACTTACTTCTCCCCATAACTCTCCCACAAACTCGCAGTGTCTTATACCCTTCATATCAGTTCAATACAGCAATGATATTTCCTTGAATAAAGCTAATGTGTCAGTTGAACGTTTCCCCTTAGCCAAGCATTTTTCCAAGAAATTTGATTATACAATGCATATGTGTAATTGATTCCATTGCCATCTTCCTTCCTTCCAGTGACAAGAGGTCAACAACGTCATATAGACTAATCACAGCCTTTGTCTGCATGTATAGGCTACCATGTCTGAACTGTGTGGGCTGTGTTTTGAAAGTCCAAGGCTTCTAGCAGTGTCCAGATGTTACTTGGGCATATGCAGATATAATATCTGCAGAATCCCACACCATATTTATAGCAATCACATATGGACCTGATGAATTATTTGAAAGGGGACTTCAGCACATATAAACTGCATGCAAATTTGATGTGATTAGAGCAAGAGGGTTAGGCTAGGAGTTGTGTAAAAATATGCATCTAAAAAGCAAAAAAGTTTTTTTTTCTTTTTTTTTACAACAACGCAATGTTTACCAGTCTAAGTTTGCTATTTTGTTCCCCACAAGGATAACCTTTATTTGACAGTGCTCAGGAGCAGTAAACCCCTAATTGACAGATGTTATTGTCTTGATGACAACAAAACTACGCTGATGACATAGTTGTTAATTACTTTGGGTACAGGGAAATGATGAAAAGCAATTGACTGTGTCCCCCTGTTATTGATCATTATCAAACTGTCAGCCATCCTATGAGTCATGATGAGCGAGGTAGCAGTCATGTTGGTAGAAAATAATCAGCAGAGCAGGATTGTGCACCACGGCAAATGCGTTGTGGGGAGAAATATCAAATTTGTTCAATAGCTGCTTCCAGCTCTATACTAACACCACCTGCGTGCACGGGTTCTCTGGGGAGTTGAAGCTATCGAGTGGGTGGAATAACTCTAGTTAGCAGCTTTATGTCTGTAATTATTAACTTTTTATATAGAAATGTGTTGATGCACTGCAGGTTACAAAAGACTACAAAATGGTTTATTTTTTCTAGAGGGTGTTCATGGAGATGACGTTGTGCAAGCTTTTTCTTTTTAATTCCTGTGTACAATGTGGGCATGTGTGCCTGTGTGGGTTGCTACCATAGCAACCAAAGTGTGTTTGGCCCAAAGTGTTCCCTCATGCTGAGGGATCACTTTGGGCCATGGAGCCAGATAAACCTACGGGCTAACGTGGCTGAAAGTGATTGAATCAACTGTTTCGTCAATTAACCTCTGCAGTCTGTATTTATCAGAATATCCTATACAGCCCTGACAACAATGATGTGACATGATAATGGAAACTGAATGCTATGCAGGGGTGTTACAGTACATGGTACATTCTGTGTGTGAAGACAGAAAAGTAAAGAAGAATTCAAAGGTGAGGAGGTAACTTAACAGCCACCTCTATACCTCCTCTCTTTGGAAGCATGTTCCCATCAATCACAGTTCAAAAAAGGGTTGACTGACTACAGCGGCTGCCTAATCCCTGAGCCATCACTGCCTGCTGTATTCCCCCTTTTCAATTTGTCATAAAATGTGTCCACTCCATCATCCAAACAACACCATGGACACACTTGCACCCCACATCTTCTGCTTCTGACGCTGTCAGCACATAAAAGAGACACACCATCCTGTCCATAACGCCTTCATTAGAAAGATCTCTGTGTGCTTATAGATAAAGTAAAAAGGCTGAGCAGATTTAAACCAAAAAGCCACATTGTTTTTCATGTAAAATAGGTTTGTGTGTGGCGGAAGAAACAGAGAGAGAGATAGAGAGAGAGAGAG
>NC_045754.1:13683254-13683692 GCF_008692095.1 Etheostoma spectabile | reverse complement strand
AGAGAGAGAGAGAGAGAGAGAGAGAGATCGAGCGAGCGAGCCAAAGAAATGTAGCTGTGATTTACTGAGAGCTTCTGCAGGAGATGGGCTCAAAAGTTGCATTCATTAAATTTACAATAATAAGCATTCAATCAATGTGGGACACCTTTCTATTCATAGGGAGCTGCAATAATTTGAATACTTAGGGGAAAAAAACATAGTTCTTTAAGATTCTTTCCCACTCTTCTTTCTTCTGCTGCCAGCTTTTAGTGTATGGTATTTTAAAGGCTTGGATATCACGTAATTTTCAAAGGTTTATTATTCTGTGTAAATCAAAGTTGGGGAAGACCCATGACTGGGCTTGATGTGAAACCACCAACTGTGAGCTTGAAGACTTTGTAAGTACTCCATGGTTCAGTACAGTATGTACTACTGTGTGTGTGTGTGTGTGTGTGTGTG
>NC_045754.1:13680553-13683244 GCF_008692095.1 Etheostoma spectabile | reverse complement strand
TGTGTGCGTGTGCGTGTGCGTATGTGTGTGCGTGTCTGTGGCTTCGTCTGTAAGTGCTTGTGTTTTTTTGTCAATAAGACGGAGGAAACATGCCATAGCAGCAGCCTATTTATTCTTTTAGGCTATTTTTAGCTGCTGGCCATGTCAAGGTCCACACAACCCACCCACCCACAGTGGGCAGCAGTGGCCTTCAACATAATGGTCTGCTGCAGACTGGAGTCATTAATCTACGTTCTCTCGTCATTCATTCCGCCAAACACACCTGTTCACCTCTGATGCTGCCAATGACACCTTATGTGTCAAAAATACACACAATAAACATGCTTTGGTATATGTTTGTGCAAAATGCAACCAAAGTTTGTCAGTTTCCAAGGGGTTTATTGGTCTAAGTATGTACAATGTAACCATCCATCTACCAAATCCAAAAACAATATCAAGGACATTTGTATGTCATCTCCTTCTCTATATCCCTGTGTTTATTGTTGCTCTCTACTGCCATCAATCAAAACTAGGCAACAACGCTTTTAAAACAATCTTTAAAAAAATAAAATAAAACTGTTTTCTTAATGTGCATATGCAGTCCATGGTGCTCTGGCCCTAGCGTTCTGTCTCGTGATACAAACAAACATGATTGATTACCACTCTGTCCAGCTGGTAATGTTTGCATAATACATCCAGGGCCATGCATCTCTTATTTTAAGGGTTGTTGTTTTGGTTTTATATTCAATAAAAAATATGATTTTTTATTGGGAACTCTGCTGGTCAATTGCTCTAGCAGTCATGTTGTCCAGCCCAGGCAGACAGAAAGAAGCACACAGAGATGCTTTACTCTGTTTTTACTGACTCTACAACTCAGCATAATTGTTTACCAAATACAGACTGCCTCATCCTTTGCAGCAAAGCTTCAGTGTAACCTCCAAATTTTAAGAGTTTACACCATACTCATCAGCATTCATCATTGTGAATGACACTGCCTTGCGGTGTAGACTAGATGCTCAGTGCTGCACCTTAACCCAAAGTGCTTGTGGCAGCATGATAATGTGAATATAATGCGCTCAGTCTAAATGCTGCGAAAACACCGTGCTTGGCTATTAGACGTGCTACTTCTATCAAGGGTCGTCCTATGAGAGTAAGCATTTATGTAATCAGAGCAGGTGTGGCACCTCTAGCGTGTTCCAGTGATCATTGTGTCAGTACTTTGAAATGAAAGACAAGGAGAAAGACCAAGGTATGATTGGCAATGAAGTCACTTGGGTTTAGCTGGCGTATTAGCTGGGCCTGTAGTAGATCATTTAGTATAGTCCGCATCTGACCAGGTGTCATTTTAATGTGTCCAACATACAACATCCTACCTGTGGTATTAAAGCTGCAGTAGGTAGAATGCAAAATACGGCAGAATTTGAATTAGAGTAAGACCTCTTCCTGCAGCTCTCATTCTCGCCACTTTGTCGCATGGACAATGCATGTGCAGAATGAGCAATTGGCCAAAGTCCCCTAGATTTCCTTTAGTCTTAATACAGAGCCAAGAAGAGGTGCAGATGTCTAGTTTTCTCTCAGACCATTTAAATTATTGCCCAACAACGCAAATAATAAAGTGCCTCCCACAGTTTTATGTACTTTAGACAGTATGTTTGCAATGCTTTTACTTTGTACTTTATTGCAGCACGTATCTGAAAAAATAAACTGTGAATTCTTGTTTCAAGGGACCTGGGAAAAAGTCTCTATGATTGTTGACATATTTCTCCCTGTTTTGCATCTTTTACAAGAGAAGCTTCCACGCTGGCCCGCTAATTTATGCAGATCATTTCTGTAAATCTTATGCTGATGTAGCTGAAAGGTTGCCTCATTTATTCTGCAATAAGTCAGAGAGTTGCATTGGTACTGTTGTCAGTTGTGTAATTGGGTTCACAGGTAGTATTATAGTGTTCTGAGTCCCTCTGCGAAATTACTTTAAATATGAATCATTTGGACAGAAAACCTAAACGTACCGGCTCCTGGGAGGGATATTGTAATAGGGTTTATATTTTCCTAGTCTCACAAAAGAAAATGGAGAAAGAGGCGGGAGATCTATTTAAATTGATTTGTTATGCTGACTGTGTTCGGAACTTTTTTTACGATTCAGCTCATCTTTAAAACTGGCAGGACTGCCTGAACCTAATTAAGATGATCCAAAACACTGATGAGCCTTATGCCACGACCACGTCAATCCATCAATCTATCATGTGAAAATATTTGTCACGTGAAATCATGTAAAACAACAATTTCAGTGAATTGTAATTTGTCAGTGTCTTTAATTTAAGCATTAAAAACAGTACTAAAAATATGTGTGTATGATGTGGAGTGTTCTCATTTTGGATCCTAGTGGCCTGAGGGTAGAAGCTTCCTCCTGAGGTTCAGGAGGAGTGCTGGCCTAGAGTATCCGGAACCTTCTTCCCAAACTCAACAGGGTAAAAAAGCTGGTACCCTGGTGCTTTGGCCCTTTTAAGAAACACTAGAGAACTTTTCCCGCTTTGGTCCCCCTACAGGCTGGAAGCGGAATTGTCCCATTATGTCTCATTCCAACTACAGATCCGCTAGCCAATCTAGCAAACTTCCATAGTGCGGTTATGGCCGGAACAGAGCTGCAAAGCAAATGTAGAAGTGCTGTTCACAATGTTACAAGTTGATGAACCACTGAAACGATTTTGGAAA
>NC_045754.1:13678281-13680543 GCF_008692095.1 Etheostoma spectabile | reverse complement strand
ATTATTTTAAGTTACAAAAAGTTCTCTAGTGTTGCTTTAATGATTCTCCTAGTCTTTTTCTTGCAGTGCCTAGTGTATTATTTAGACAGGGTAGGGTACCGCATATTCAGCCAAACAAACCACTATCTGCAGGACCTTGTGGTTCTGTTTGGTGCTGAGTCAGTATGCAGCAGCCAGGTCAGACCCTATGTGATGTACTTGAAGCTGTCCACCCTCTTCACTGGACCTGTTGATTTTAAGAGGGGACATAGTTCCTTCCCTGCTTCTTCCTAAAGTCCACTACCATCTCTTCATTCAGTAATTCATAAGTAGGGCGTTGTCCTGACACCAGAGGGTCAGGTCCATTACTTTTTTCAGGTAGGCCATTTCATTGTTATCTTTGATCAGGCCCAACACAGCTGTGTCGTCAGCAAACCTGAAGATGGCTACACATTCATGTGTACAGGGAGTACAGCAGAGGACTGGGGTGCTCCAGTGTTAAGGATGACAGTGGAAGAGGTTTGTCCGCCGACCCTCACCAACAGGTGTCTGTTTATCAGAAAATCATGAACCCACATGCATAGTAACCCCTGATTTCCACCAACTGCGGAACGACTGCGGATCTGCTCCGGAACGGCTACGGAGTCAATAGGTTTCCATTAAAGTCAATGGGTTTCCATTAAAGTCAATGTGTGTATTTTCACTGACTGCGCAATGGCTGCGTTCCGACTCCGTCCCAGCTCCGGCGATCCGTAGCCACCCGGGGCAGATAGAGCTTCTATTTTTCCTGGGTGCCAGAGAGCTCCACAGCAGTTCAGCACAGGGCAGTTTGTGCGGGACAAGAAGTCAAGCACAGAAACAAAATAAAAAAATCTGGTTAACTTTCAAAATAAAATACATTGTGCTCACAGAGGATCATATTTCCCTGTACTACACCTTGAGAATTGCTTAATAGGCGGAGACAGGCCTGATGTCCACAGTTCAGAGGTTTTGTGGTTCTGTTGATAAAAACTACATCCTGTTATATCGCGCAATCATTCGTGAAGCTGTCAGTCATGGCCGCAGCCGTTCCGCAACAAATCGGGACATGGTGGGTATTGAAGGACGGCAGACAAGGACACGCGGCGGAGCGTGTCGGCTCTGTGTCCGCAGCCGTTCCACAGTTGGTGGAAATCAATTGCATTGGTAGTCATTCAGGCAGGCTGGTCTTGTTTGCTTGGGCACAGGAGTGATAGTGGACATCTTGGAACATGTGGGTACTACAGACAGAGCCAGTGACAGATTAAAAATCATTGTTCACACCGGCGCTAGTTGGTTAGCACATAGTTTGAGAACACTTCTTATTGACACTGTCAGGTCCTGCTGTTTTCTTTGTGTTCACATGCTTGAAAACCCCTCCTGACATGATGCTCAGAGAGGAAGATGGATGCTGGAGGTACATCTACCTATCCATTAACCTCTGCTTCACCTGTTTTTGCTTTTTGGCTGCCAATGAACTCAGCTCACTTGCCAGAGGACACATGACAGGGAAGACAGGGTGGGTTTGTAATCTGTCATAGTTCTTAGACCTTACCACATGCTTGCCACTTTCTTCCTGTAATCTATTTTTTCTTCCTTTTTTGCTCTTCTCATAGTATAATAAGAAACATAAACGGGCAATGATGGAGCAGTTTGTTACTACCCACATATTGCACTAATGCATTATGGCCCCCTGTTAAACCGTACTTAACCGCAAATGTGATGCAAGTTCAATTAGTATTAGTGTTAAATGTTTCCTGGCTGAAAACTACATTTAATGTCTTGTGTTTCCATTTTGGGTCAAGTTTAATGACAAAGAACCACGTTACGTAATAGACTAAAGGGCCCTAATATTAAAATATTAGGTGTTTTTTCCTACCTGCGTTTATTTTTTATTCTTTTACTCATGCTTGTTCCACGCCTTGATTTATCTTACCTGAGTCATGTATTGATGTCTGTGTTCTGTGTCCTGCTGTGAACAGACCATTGGGTGACAAATGTTTGCAAAGAGGAACAACCATTAGCATGTGCAGACATTCAATACATTGTCTGTGTCGAGGTAAAACAGAAGCAGGTGATGTCCCCCTATCTTGTTTCCTTGTTCAGGCTGTTGTTTACCTGATGACATGGGTCCGCTGTCACATTGAGGAGATTGGGCAACAGTGAGCCGTTTCTGGGCTTTAAGTACGGGAGATAGCATTGCACTGACATCCAATTCCCTCAGCGAACTGGACTCTGTGTGTGTGTGTGTGTTTGTGTGTGTGT
>NC_045754.1:13668624-13678271 GCF_008692095.1 Etheostoma spectabile | reverse complement strand
GTGTGTGTGTGTGCGTGTGTGTGTGTGTGATAACCTTGGATATTTGCATTAACCAATTCGTCAAGTCACTTGACGTGCAGCAATCCAATGTACACCATTGATATGTTCAATCACCATCAGTGTCCACGGGTGATATGATATAATTTTATCTTGCTCATGTGCTTCAAGGCATCACATATTAAAGATAATGCTAACTGCCGGAGATGTCAAGGCTCTTGACTCCAAGACTCCACTGCATGCTCTTTGGAAGCATCTTCTAATTTAAGCTGGTCTACTAAAGAGGTTACTGGTGCTGATCTTGATTTTTGTCCTTGACGGTAGGTGATCTCCCTGAACGTGTCCCACAGTGATTGACCCAGACCATGATAATGGAACATTTGGGACTGCGGACCATGCCTGCATGTCAATTACATTAGTTTGTGCCAGTTTAATTGACAATGTGTTTGGGAATGTGTACCTCTAAAGCGCATCAATTGAAAGGATTGGAGCATCAAGGTTTTTTCCCTGATCTTGAAGCAAGTGTCTGAATCTAAATCTATTTTTAAGACTGTCGTTGAAGAATACCTATGCCATTGTGTTGCATGATTCTAAAACAATGTGTTTTATTTATTACTTTTGTCTTACTTTTATTAAATTATCTCACAGCAAATGTGGGTCCAGGCAGTATAAACAAAAAAACTGTACACATTGCATAGAAAATGTAGGGTACAAAGGGTTAATAGGGTTCATTGGGCCTGAGCGTTTCAAGTTTGAAGGCCCCCTAGTACCTTAATGTAGCCATGCTGGGGACAGAGAAGAATAATTACATCTTAAAAAGAAAAGCATCACTTATCCAAGATGGACAATTAAGAGACATTTCTTCATGTATTCAAAAACTGGTTCCTCTTCATGTTTTTGTACACTTTGTACCCTTACTTCAAATAGCCAGGGAATCCCTCTGCTTTCTTCTTTGAATTAGAGTTATTTTGCCAGTCCTCTTGTGTTTCTTTCTCTGCACCCTCTTTCTTTCTCTGACTCCCAACACACGGAAACACACAAATACACAAAAATGCTTTCCGATTAAATACATATATTCTCTTATTTATACATTATTTCTGGAGGACACAGTAGCATCAGTCAGTAACTTAGCCATAGGCAATTGCCTTCAAAATTCAAATCCAATGAAGTTATCTTGAATGCTTTTGTGTCCTAATACTGATTTAAAAATGGACTTAATGTCTGCAAAAACCCAATGCCTTAATGCGTGCCATTTGTGTGCATAATACCGGTAAATGTGTTGTGTGAGGCTTGTCTTTTAGGACAGTTTATCTGTTGGTCTTACTTGTGTGGCGCATGTCATTGGTTTTACACACACACAGTTCTTTATGGCCCAGTACTTCAATACACTTAGCCATCACTAGAAGTCAAAAGGGTTTTCCCTGTCTGTGTAAATTAGAGACAGGCCACTTAAGTGTTTTCCTTCTTACTTTTTTTTTCTTTTCTTTCACTACCGTAGCCCAGTTGGGGAGAAAGACCAGATGCTGGTTGGGTAAATTATAAACCTTTAAAACAATTAAGGTAAACGACACATTTTCACATGCCAAGGGTTTGTGTTTGGGTTAAAATTATCAGCTTTACGATGATTTAGGCAAACACTGACCTGATTGATTTTTACTGTACTTAAAAAAATCAGACACTTCCAAATCTCCAAACCATGAAGCAGGCTGAGGAGATCCTATCAGAAACTAAGACTTTCTTCCCCTCATCCACCCTGCTGAGCAACATTGCGTAGCTCAACACAACCTGTACCCGGCACACAGGTCCAAAAAACGGTGTTGTGATGAGAAGTTTCACAATGATTTATTGCTGTCACCACAAAGGAGAACCCCTGAGGACAGATGACGGTTCTTGGATTGCTGCACCAACATTAACCTTCCTGTGAAGGGATCAGACATAAGCTTACTTTGACTAGGGAGTTGGGGATCATTGTTCGAAGAATACCTTTTCTGGTTTCAGAGGGTACAGAGACCCGTGGTCAGAAGCTCCTTTGGCAAAAAGCAAAGACCTTCTGGACAGGGCAAGAAATTAAGCCCTCAAAAGAAAAGTCACAAAGGAGCTTGGCAGCGGTGATAATGTTATCCCACGGTGCTCTGTGACTTCCACCTGAGGGAAAGGTCAGAGCGCAGCTGAACTATCTATTAGATTACCGTTACAGAGGCAGAAGTAATTAAGTTAATGGAGTTTAATTATGTTGAGTAGGATTCAATGAATGTTTCATTATCGTCCCTGGATACTGGGTAAAGGTTTGCCGGGTGGCGGCTCGGACGTAGTTCCTGAAATGAACACTTCCACAGCTAAAAGACTAAGCCAACTAACACGAATAGCCAAAAGTCACTTGAGAGAAAAGAGGAAAGCGATCTGTTTGTCAATCTTGTCCACAGCAACTGTGGCATTAAAGTAGCATTTCTGTGACATAAATTATGCTTTACAGTATTTTTTAATTAAGCTTAAAAAAAACTAGCTGTTTGATTTGACAAAGCAATTTACAATTATCCTTTATGTTGGGAAGATAGATGGGTCCCATTGCTGAACTGAATTTGTGTTTATACGTACAGCACAGTGACTGTGTTGTCAAAAATACTGTGGACACATTTTTTCAGTCATGCATTATCCACAAACTGGGACCTTACAACACGTCACAGGATGATTTATTTAAATCAAAAGTAAACAACACTTCCCGTCTGTGCTGAGTAACACGCTTTTATATAACAACTTGACACGTTGAAACTGTGGTTTCTGAACTCCGGCCCATTCTGCTTGAAGGTTGGCTGTGTGTTTACTGTGCATTGTTGAAACAGTATTGAACGCTCTTTTTCAATGACAGCATTCATCAGTGCATTCAAAAGTGTAAACTTTCGGTCATTTAAAATACAACTTGTCTCCGCTCTATGCAAGGTGTTTAATTGTTTGCTCTCTAAGTGCCCTCTTGGTAATTTATTGAACTAATTCATTCTGAATAGAAACCTTAGGGAGTATAAAGCCATCTGCTTGACTTTGCCAGCTGGACCCTGTCCGATAAGAGTGAGGTTAAGCCTTAGTGTTTAAAAATACAAAATGCAGCGCGGTTGGTAAGTGTGGACCTTTAGGAGGTATGCGAATGATTCCAAAATATGAAGGAGAAGTTACTTAGTGCACACTGATGAGATCATCAATTATGATCTCAATCTTGGTGTCCTAAACTAAAGACGTGAAGAAGTGTTTGGAGGAATCAATAATATCCAGTCCAGAAAGAGGTGCTTTAAAAGAGCTGAGATAACAGCTAAACACCTAATGGAAGATAGACAGAAATTTCTACAATGCCAATGAATAAATGATTGTCCTTTTTTACTGCAAGGTCAGCTCTGTTTCTTGGCTTCTCCAGGGAAACCTCCTCCAACACATGTGAGCTTACACACACACACACACACACACACACACACACACACAAACACACACACACAAATGCAATCCCACACACTGGTTAATAGCAGGCGCCTCACCAACACATGCAAATGTCTTCCTACACAGAAATGCATGTTGTGAGACCATGAACTTGCAGCACATACTGCACATGCATGCCATGCATGGAGAAGAAGAGATGTAATGGTGCATGAAAACACGCATGTGGACTGATCCCAATGTGGTATAATGAGTACTGAGTTATAAAAAGGGCACAAATACAGTATGTCTCTTGGCCTGTGCATGTGGGAAGCTGTTTGCTGTGGGAGAGAGGAGGAGGTTCAGGGGTGAAGATGGCTCTCAGCAAATACACTGAAATTACAGCATAGAGAAGACAGCCAATGGAGTTTCAAATGCAGGAACAAGACACGTCCAGAGTTGGTTTCTTCCCATCTTGTTGGGACAACATTTTTACAACTTCAGGTGACACATAGGATATGATGTAAGGATAGTGTAAGCATCTGCCTTGGCTGTACTGTAGATATTTTACAGTATATATGAGCTCAATAAATAAATCGGAAAGGATAGAGAATGATTAAACTTTTTTTGGATAATTTATGGTTTGCTGAGTGGACATGCTGGGAGTTATTTATTGGTGGCCCATCACAAACATTTATGAGTCTGTTTCAGGAGTATGCCCTAAACAAGAAGCCATAAATCTACCAGTGTATTCTCAACCCTTTCCCACTTTAGCTGCCTCCACCTCACTATCTCTCCCTCCATCTCTCTTCCTCTAATTTTTCAATTTGTAGCGGCCATGATCACCCAAGTAAGGGCCTGGACTCATGAAGAATTGCCAACAATTTCAGTTTCATCAGTCCTGATTGGATTTTTTTGGGGGTCCGATTTAGTGTCGTCTCTTTAACAGCAAATACAGCAATTCTGGAGAAGTGTGGCCACAAGGTAAAAAGATATTTATAAGAAGTACCACAGTTTTCAGGATGCTATTGCACTCCACAAGCGTATTCATTCATTTGTTAGACACACATTTCCTGTCCACTTTATAATTTAACAGCTTGCATCTCTAAGCACAGTGTGATGTTCACAAATGGTCCCTCAGCATGTGTGTTCCAGTCAGAAATCTGTGTTGTCTCCACAAGGTGGAGTCATGCTCATTAGCTAAATGTTTCAGTTCATTATCACACTGACTCTTGCCTTGTTGGGTGGGTGATGCTACATCTCCCTTTCCAACATCTACACCACTAGCTGAAAGAAATAGATTAGTGCAAAGTGGACCTTTAATTAACTCTGATTTAACAACTGTCAAGGAAGATTTGAATATATGTGCATGCGCTTTTTATTGTTTATTGTCTGTGGACCCTTGTTATCCAAGAGGCCAAGTGTGACTGTACACAATCTTTCACTGCTGAGTGCAGTTCAGTGAAGTGAGATGGTAAAGCTAACCACTCATTACCACAGTTTGGATGGTATTGGTCCGTAGAGCTGGCTGTCTTGACCCTTCCATTGTCCTTCAAAATAATGGTTGCAGTGAAGTGGATACTGTTCATTACTCTTGTCAGTCCACTTGCTCATACAGCCTCGATCTCTAAATAAGGACAAGAAAACAAGGCATCCTCGAGTAGTGAGAGCTTGACTCTCATCTCCATCTCCTATCTACCATTTTTTCCAGCTGATCAGCCTTCCAACCTAATTCCTTGGTCTCTTCCTGCATTTCATCCACACGCATGTTCATCACATACACTGTCACTTGCTTTTTTTTAAAAACAGAAATTTATGTATTTTATAGATTATCTACCCTTGTAATTCCCAGCTGTGTGCAAGAAGAAATGAGTGAAGATGCAACACAATTATATGAAAACCGCTTTTGTCCACAGAAAGACACATTGCATTGGTGGTCAGCTCTGGTTGTGGCTGAGCTTACCCAGTCATAGTCTGGGATTGCCAGACCATCCTCGCTGTGGAGGAGGGTCTAGCTAGTCCACATAGCATTAAAAAAAGTGCACTGGTTTGTTGGCATTTCTTTAAACCAATCACAATCGTCATTGGTGGCGCTAAGTGTCAGACGGAGCCATGGTGCCGCTGCAAAATCACCTAGGGAAGGAAATTGTTTTTGTGGAACGTGTGCGTTCAAAAGTTGTTTTAGTCGTAAGAATCTATGAGGGACACACATTCTGAAGATGAATTTAAAAGTAGCTGTTGCAGCCCAATCAAGGGTGTTGTGGACGGTTGCACTCCTGAACATAGTTTGCCAGAAATGAAAAATTAAAGCTTACTTTTTGTTAACACTGGAGATGAGAGGACCCCTCAGGTTGGCGGCCAAATTGTAAATTCAGTGTTAATGATCAGAACCCAGCACAGCATTGACAGGTGGAAAAATACCATTAAAGAGGATTAAAGGTTGGCCCAGGGGAAGGGGTCCTCCAGGTACACCAGGGGATGGAGCAGAGACAATCACATGAAGTGCTAGTCTGGAGTTATTGCTAATCTGCGTGGAGTTATACTGTAGTATAAATCTCAAACATAGCTGCAATAAATATGATCAGCATCTAGCGAAATGAAGCTTTTCACGTACAAAAATATTTTTAGAATTTAAAGAATTTGAGAAAAAAAACTGGAATGCTGAATGATCCAATGCTCCACTAGTATGTGAGGGCATGGCTTTTCAAACTGAGCAGATGGTATAGCTGTGATGGGATATGAATACTGTCTCAGCCTGTGTAGCTCATGATTGTTTTTTCAATGTGACGTGTGCGAATGTGCCACGCAGATAATAAGAGTCACCAGGATCAAGGATTTAGCCCTCAGGGGGTTCCAGCAGTCATAATGCTCATTGTAGTCTCAAGACAATGCAGTTGAGCTCACCTCAGCTTAGCTCAGACCAGCTGGGGCTTTGTAGAGATAGAAAACAAAGGATAGAAGTGGAGTAAGAAGAAACAGTGATATAAATACACTACACTTTTGAGTCTCCTGGAAGAAGGGACCATCATCTTTCTATCTGTTAGTTATCATGTCCAATACATCTGTGACCTCTCAGCCTTTCACGCACAAATAGTTTGAACATTATTGTGTCATGCTGTCAAAAATGTTGGCCCACAAGGGAAACGTTCTAAAAGGTTAGGTTCAGAAATACCCTTTAAAACCATAAATCAGAGCAGCAACAGAGAGGACTAGAAATACCACTTCTTACACACTGTCAAGTTTTCATGTTGGGACAACGCATGGTTTATTTGTAGAAGGCAATTATCAAACTTTAAAAGCAGGCTATTAAACTTTTTACCAAACAGCTTGACACGGTGTATTGTTTGCTGTCACTCCTACCAACCGTTGTTAAATCTTCCATGGTTGTTTTAGTTTTATTACTTCACACACATATTAGCCTTTTCTATCTATGGCGGCTTAAGTTAGGATAATGAAGAAAAAACAAAATCATTTTAATTGTATTTTTCAAAAAAAGATAAATAAAGGAATACATAGACAGATAGAAGAAAGGAAGGCCTAAATGTGGTGATACAGAAATTCTAAAAATGAAGAAAATATATTTGTTTTACATTTGTAGTACACATTGATTTGGTTGATTTTGCCAAACATACGTTGGTTTATTTAAGGTGGACATTTATGTATTACCTCTTTATCTTCTTTTGTATCTACACTGACCCAACGTGTAAGGGGGTCTTATAAACATTTCATACATGCATTTCTCTGTGGTGAGCAAAAATGATTAAAAAGTGCTGTTTTACACTGAATTACACTCTGCATGGAGGAAAGTCCAATACTGAAACACTCACTAAGCAAATTCTGAACTAAAGCATAGGACAATAGTTAAGTTATTCATTATTGGATTTACTTACACTGAAGACAAGGCAAACTTGTAAAATGGACACTGATGTCTCTTGGTGTGAGATACCACTGCTGTGTGCTGTCTGCCTTGGACAGGCACTATGTCACATTTTAATCACAGACATTAATAATTCATTCAGCATTGTGTGGAACGTTCTGAATAAGAAGAATTTCACCTCCGTGTAATTGTTACTAAAACCAATATTCAGAATGTTTTTAATTGCCCTGAGGAAATGTGTGGAGAAATACAAGCATCATTCATTTGTTCTTTTCCAAAGAGGAAATGTGTCTCTCTGGCACAACTCCATTTCTTAGTAAAGCCTGAAAAGCATGCCTTAGAGCTCTTAATTATATGCTTAACAATAATCTAATCCCCAGTATGACTAAAGAGATTCACTGTGCAAACACATTTATGAAAACTGAAATGTGCATCATTGGTTCAAAGTGATTTATACAGTATGGAGCTAATTTCCTGCCAAAACTTAACAAACAAACAAAAGAAATTCACTGATTTGCAAATAAAAACACCATTCACAAACTGATGCATTTTTTGTACACAAAACATACTAATCAAACAAATACACAATGTATTTTGAATACATCATGCATCAGATACAAAAACAACTGTCTTACAAGTAGAAAAAAATCCTACATAAGAAATAAATATCACGCGACTGTTGGTACATTCCTTCCGCTGTGATAGTGCTGAAGATGTTCTCACAAATGCCCTGCGTAATTTGCTCTCCACAGCAGAAGGTGGCCTTGTGAGTCAATTCATTTATTCAACCTAATTTAGATAAAACCAAGGCCGTTTCCACATGACGAAAGCCTTGACGGCCGCGTTCCCATGGAAATCGAAAGCATAAGGGGGCATGTATGACATGAATTAGGGATGTAATGATGCATTGTGATTTGGTTAAAATCAATTCAAATGTCTAAAGATTACGATCAGTTGAGATAAAAAAAATACGGTGGCCAACAGGGGCAAACACTCTGCAACTTGAGAAAACACAAGAAAATAGACAAAACACAAGCAAATTAAGCGAACAACTTCAGTAATTTGACAACACATGCACATCATTTTCCAATGATTTCGCTGCAAATACACACAACACAACCAAAGACGTTAACGCGCTGCAAATACAGAAACAATGCAAAAATAAAAGCACACAAACCACGAATGCAAATGCAACAAAAAACGCTGCATTCAGATTACACAAACGGAAGTACTCCAGCCCTGTAGTGGGAGGGCTAAGTCGAACAGCTTTATTTTATAAACCCCACGGTGAGAGAGGGAGAGAGAGAGAGAGAGAGAGAGAGAGAGAGAGCCGGGACACATTCAATCTCAGAACGGTGTGAAACAGTGTGCAACTGCTTTGAGATCATAGACTATACATTTTAAGTCTATGTTTGAGATATGTTTTCTCTCGTTTGGTGGGTGGTGTCTCGGCTCAGGCCACAAGTGACACTCAATCAGCAGAGACGTGTCTGTAAAGATCGTGGTAGTAAAACATTTAAAACTGCATCAGTGTCAAACGTGTGTTGGAGTCATATTACATAAGAGGATTTCAAGGTCCGAACGGAGCATCACTGAAGTATAGGCCTCTTCAAGTGTAATACTGGGATTATACAACAACAGTTACCAACAAAATAAGTAATCAATCTGTATTCCTATTGTGGAGCAATTCACTCTTGAAATACAAAAATAACAAACAGACTAGTCCCTCCCAGTGAGCCCGCCAATTTGAGCTGTAGTTTTGCTATTTCATTCGTTTAAAAATATTGGCATTGTGAACTTAAAATTGTGAATTGTATCAAATCGTTAGTTGAGTGTATTGTTACATACCTAGAATGGAGTATTAAATAGGTGCATGATAGGTACATTTTGTATTTGCCAAACAAAATGCATTTATTTGTTAATCTAATGATGTTTTGTATATGCAAACCACTCTGTGTGCGTTAGTGAATTGTTCGGCACTTGCACAACACGTTTTATTTGTTTAAGTTTTGCAGGAACTTAGGTCCACAGCTTCACAATGTGTGACAGGTTCACCACTGCCCAGCAGGAAAATAATTGAAACGATCATACAGTAAGCAGTATAAAAAGTTTTTTCAGTTCATGTTGGTTTAATGGATGGGGAAGTGATTTCAATTCAATGATGATTCATGTAAAAATGCAAGTCAAAGATGCTGACTGCCGCTTTAGAAAGGATAAATAGAGTGTCAAAAAGCAGTCTTACAGCCAGGCCTGCTGCTCAAGTCCCCAAGGACACTACCACTCTTAAGAGGTAACCTCATTTATAAGTGATAGAACACCAACGCAGTGCCACATGTTACCGGGACCACACACACACACACACACACACACACAC
>NC_045754.1:13666585-13668614 GCF_008692095.1 Etheostoma spectabile | reverse complement strand
ACACACACACACACACACACACACACACACACTTAGACCACTTAAACTGCTGTGAACTTGTGATTGACAGCTCTACAGGTAAAGCACTCTGCTTATTGCTGTTCTCAGCCACTTTTTGAACAACATGTTAACCTGTCCTTTTCACACTTTCTAAACCAATAAGAGACTTTTCTACTGCAAGCAAGCTTTGAATAACTCTTATGGGTGACATGCATCACATAAGTATATTTCCCTTTGTTGCCTTAGGATGTTCTGTTAACATTAAAACACTCAAAATGTAAATCAGAGCAAATGTGTAAAATTGGAAATATATTTCTTATATTTTAGTAATAGTGGTATAAAATGCATGGGTTAGCATGTGGGAGAGCATGTAAGAAATCACATGTTAATGCTGTGTGCAGTATGCTCTTCTGCATAATGACATGAATGTATAATTTAGTCCTCAGTAACCCTTCCAGCATCAGAGCTTGGTAACGTTACCGTCAGCAGTTGGAGCATCATTTGACAGGTGCAGTTGAGCAACCTGACATGGGCACCACTTCACTGCTAAATACAGACGTCCTCCTTCTGAACGACAGCATGTTCATATCATCATTATATAGCCACTACATATATGTACAGACACACTCATAAAGTCAATACCTGAAACAAATTTAGTGAAAGCACACACATGTTTATCACTTAGTCTTTTTCACCCTTTCATATTGTTCTGGTTCTATTTGTTTTTTTTTAATCTAATGCAACTTGATCCAAGCAAATCATCAACCTCAGCTAGCGAGTACATGCTTTGTGACACTGGTTCCACTTCTGCTGCATGTGTGGCTTTTCAAATATTGCTTAAACAATAACAAAGATAACCTGCAGGTATAATAACCGGGCAAATATTAGTTTTGAGCTATTAGATGTTTGCTAGGTTTGGACTCTGGATCTAAATAAAGTATACCTGGTGACATTTATTGTGATAGAT
Source organism: Etheostoma spectabile (assembly GCF_008692095.1). Lineage (NCBI taxonomy): Eukaryota > Metazoa > Chordata > Actinopteri > Perciformes > Percidae > Etheostoma > Etheostoma spectabile. Next base: position 13,667,647 of record NC_045754.1, on the reverse strand, counting down.
AATGTTGTACTTTAAAGATCTTCAATAAAATTAGAAAATGGCTTGCTTGTTTGCTTAATTAATAATATAATACAGCTGTTATAAATCACGCCTATTCTTTTTTAGTGTCAGACAGAATACACATGCTAAATGTGCTAACAAGAATCAAAAGTCATGCAAGCAGCTCTGCGAGGCTGTACTAATTGACACAGGTACTTTTTGCTACATGCTCATGTCAGCATGCTAACTTGGCAGAGCTAACATGCTGATTTTGGCATATTGTTTACTATATGTACCACTGTAGTTTTTTCCCCATCTTTGTTCACCATTGTTGCGTGAGTTTGTGAGACGATGGAGCCAGAAAGGTCAGGGGATCACCAAAGTTGTAAAAATTCATCCTCAGGGTGACACGAATATCTGTACCAAATTTCATAGCAATCTATCCAGCAATTATTAAAACCTTTCCCTATGTTTTGTAAAGGTCAACCTTAAGGTTTACCTAGCACAACAACTGGTTTCTCGCAATCTCACAAGGTTACGTGAGACTCGTGCTCACCACACCAATTGGCTTAGGGTGAGGAGCTGTACCGGCAGCTCTGATGTGGTTTAGGTGTGTGTGTGAGACAGCATCAACTGTTTGTTCAAAACAACAATGGCAGACATGATAGACAGATGGTTCATCCACTCACCTGCCAGGTACAGTTTCCAATGATGATGGATGATGGTTCTGTGTAACAAACCATCTGGCGTGTCAGGTTACCTCACAGTGGTGCTAGAGGAAAAGTCAGAGGATCACCAGGATTTATCCTCTGTGGAACATGAATAACAAATGTTCATTGCAATCCATAGTTGTTGGAATATTTCAGTCTGGACCAAAGTGGTCATCAGAGAAACTAGTCTAGAAACTAGGCTCATCTATTTGAAGTACTATTCTTGCATGGTTTTAAAGGAACACGCCACCGTTTGTTGAAATAGTTATGACGGTCTCCCCTAGCTGTAGATAGGTGGGCCAACTATTTTTTGTCAGTACATGCATTGTTTTAGTTCGGTGCAACACAGGCAGCGCCGCCGCTAGTTAGCTTA
>NC_045754.1:13661922-13666575 GCF_008692095.1 Etheostoma spectabile | reverse complement strand
TGGAATCCTATGTTGCCGGTTAGCATTAAGACTAGATGATTTCCTAGGCAGATATTGACTTGGGACAGTGCTTCAGCTGTGCTTCCATCCAATCTGCAGTGGTATTTGTACTCGTTGTGAATACGTAGGCCACAAGAAGTAACTAAGTTGTTTTTAAGTGTTTTTTTGTTGATTGACTTTTACTCACAACATGCTGCCCGGCAACATACTGTAGGATTTCATTCATTACGCTGAGCTAACTACCAGCAACGCTGCCTGTGTTGCACCGGACTAAAACAATGCATGCACTGAGACAAAAAATGCATTGGCCCAGTTATCTGCAGCTAGGGGAGACCCTGATAAGCCTTATTTCAACAACCCGTGGTGTGTTCCTTTAAGCTACTTTTAAAAATAAGATTGAAAATTCTGAACGGTTGGCATGGCAGCTAGATACATTTTGTGTAGTCAAAGACCAGTCTAAATTCTCCAATGATACTTGTTCCCTTCATGATAATGCTGGTTGAAATAGTGTAATCCTTAGTTAATGATATACTTTATCTGATAATCCTGCCTGATAAAGATTCCCTAAGGAAATCTTTAATCCCCACCATCAACAAGGAGGTCTTTGAGGTCATCTTTATTCTATCTTGTCACAAAAAGCAAGAGAACAGGCCTCATCTCAAGCAAGTGCTATAAAGGAAATAGTTTTCCAGAGTAATGGTTTGATAAATGGTAAACAGTATGTTTTGTGCAGCAGGGTGGTCAAGTTTCTTCTTTGGTTTGTTGAAAAATGTGAGGAAGCCTTTTCAAATGCAAACAATAAGGTCAACTCCGCAAACTTAAAAATGGTGGCAAAGGCTATTGGATATAAATGTATGCTTTGGTTCCTCTAGTGGAAAGAAAAGTTTTCTAGAAAAAGACACTTTTCAGCGTTATCGTGTAAAAGATGAAAAATAGAAAAGTTCCTTTTCTTGAATAAAGTAAGTATCCACACACATTAACTAAAAAATACTGTGAGGCAAACAGCAGTATCATGTTCAGTGCTTAATGTATTGCTGCCAGTCAAATGTCTTATCATATTACAACATGAGCTTGCCTTCTCTGCTGCAAAACATCAAGAGAGTCATTTGGTCACAAGGGGCAGCGTCCTGTCTGCATTAGAAGCCCGACTGGGTAAAAGCTCGCTCATCACACTATTTAAAGCCCTATTGCAGCGGTGAGGAGAACACCCAGATTTCTCAGCTCATCACACAAATACAGTAAGTACATCACGTACTCAACTTTGTCTTTAATGTTTGAACTCTAATGCTTATCAATCAAACGCTATAAGGGGTTAATGAAAGTATGAGGGATATTTTGGATGCTGACAAATGTTTTAATTGTGAAAAAATGTGTTTAAGTTCAAAGCTTTAGCTGGTGTTTCACTTAAAATGTCAATTTAACTAAATATATTTGATGAAGTTGGATTAGAATCGGTTATTTGAGAGTTGCAGAGTTTGAGTGACATCCAACAAGTGGCCACATTGAGCACAGCAGCAAACTTCCTTTTCAAATCCGTGCTCATCATTTATTTATCAAATTAACACTTCAAGTTATACAATCACTCTGGTTTTCATATTTCATGATCATAATCTAATAGTCCAGGGTGACTCTTTAAATTGATCGTAGTTGTTTTTTTGCAGAAATCTATTTTTAATTAAGAATCCATCTTTATAAAAACCAAGTGGTCTCCATATTCTAAGGTAATTAAGTATTTGTTTTGTTTTTTACAAGCAAACATACATCCCTTATGTGTCAATAATACTGCTGTGTAATTTCAAATACAAACAATGTAAGACTAAACTGTAAAAGCAAATCTGTTGTATGCAAGGATGTCATTGTTAAAAACTAATTATATCTGTGTGTGGGAATTGTGTTTACCAGTGGCCATTAGTGCACTTCCTGTACACTTGGCGTCTGCTGACAGATGAGCGGCAAACTCGGTTAAAAAACAAAACAATCACACTTATTTACCGCTCCTGCTCGGAAATAATGGGGAGGATGACAAACTGTGGGTTATGGTCAAATAAGAAGAAAATGAGGCAGCATTGTGCGGGTTTTACTGTAATATGAAGCTTTATCTCAACCACTGAGGAGGTGAAGTGAGGTGCAGAAGACTGGTGCCTCAAGGCATTCATTGTGAGTCTACATACTTTACATTGTGGTCAAGACTTAAGCTCAAAGTATAAGCAGCACTAAAATATTGATGGATCATAATGGAAGCATTATGACATCAGACAAAAACACTTTGCAGTATCTTACATAATACTAACATGTGATTTTTTTGTGAATTACATCGTATTGCAGTCCTGGGTGTCAGACACCCAGAGCAGAAATGTGCTCTGTGTACCTGCGTGTGTCTTTGTCTCTCCGCCCATCCCCTATATGTGGTCTGCACTTCCTGTCTTGTTAGTTTCCCACAGTTTCTGCTCTCACCTGTTACCCATTATTGTCTTTTGGTCTCCTCCAGTCCTTTGTCTTCCTGTTAATTGGTCTGTGTATTTTTACACCCCCTCAGTTCCTCTTTCCTTGGTAGGTTTGTCACTCTGGTTTTCCTGCCTGATTTCGGTTGGGTTGTAGGGTTGTAGGGTTGTAGATTTGTAGATTTGTATGTTTGTATGTTTGTATGTTTGTATGTTTGTAGAGTCAGAATATGAAAATATCAAAAAATGTGTTTGCCTGGAAGAGTCTTGCATTTAGGTCCTCCTACTGAAACCTGACATGTTTAATCAAGAGCTTCTACTTTATGACTCTTTTTCTTTATTTACTGATCAGAAGAATATATTACTAATCCGCAGAGCTTCCTGAGAATTAAAGTGATTGCCACGGGGATCACAGCTCACAGAGATTAGAGTTAATTATTGATCTCTCATCTGGAGAGAGTCGTTCAGCTCAGCTAGAAGGAGCCAATAAAGGCCTCATTAAAACCTTCATCCAGGTGAACATACTCATGCAATATTGCTTAAATGTTCAAACACAGATGTCAGTGAAAGAAATGTACTGTAAATAAAGTGTGCAATGGAAACAAAATATAATTTCCATCTGCACAGGGTAAAACTTAGTTGCCTTTTTGAAATAACTCTGATCTGTCACAGTATACATGAAAAGAATGCTGCAGCGGTAGGTCGGGGGATTTCCAATGAGAATTCTCCATAGTAATTTGTTCACCAGAAATGTAATTTGTTGTTTGGCCTTTTGATTTGACTGAGGGCCTCGTACAATACAATTACAAGGTCTCTCTCAATCTCGCTTGCCTAGGATCACCCAAGGACACCTGGGACTTACTCAAACAAGCTGCCCCCCAGCTGCGAAGAACATAATTGCTTTCTTCAACAGAAGGGCTTCAACCTCCAAACACTCGGCGGATCTGAATGCCCTTCCGGGTAAAGACAAAGTCATCTGTGCCCATTTCCCCTTGTGGCAAATGGGGCCTATGGCTTAAGGCATTATCTGCCCTCTCAGTCACACTACTATGTGTACTACTATTCCTCCAGAGCAGGCTTTATATACTCAGCAACTGAAAATGTGGTAGACTGGCTTTCTATTTTAGCATTTTGCCGTTGCCTGTAAACAGATATGCACATCTATGTTGTTGTGTGTATGTGGTTATGCCCAGGCTCGTGTCATTGCCGTCACCCTTCATGCCTCCATTGAGTGTCAGTTGAGTGATGAACTTCAGCAGGGACGTGACGCGACAGACCAGTTGTTATACATATGTGATAGAGGATGAGGATCCAGCCCTGTCAAGGCTAAATGTATTTAAGGTGAGTAAACAAATAAAAAAATTCATATAGAATGAAATTATTTTATATAGTAGGTGGACAAATGGATGGAAAAATCAACAAATACGATCCCATAAAGGTCTACAACATAGCATTTTAAACGTGGTTTATCTCTTACAATATAAGTAATATACGTTTTTGATATGACCTCCCATCAGTGATCCTAACCTTGCATAACCTCAAATGAAGGCATTGTGAAGAGCTGAATAGAGACCAAATGGCAACTCAAGTGTTTCGTAATAATGTAATGCAAGTTGCAGTATTAAGGTTGGCCTAACAATTGAAGAAATAGACATTATGTCATACTTGAATCATTGCAACAGAAACAAGACACTGAAAGCTGTTAATTCATATTAGCGTTAATAAGTATGAATTCTCATTGAATCTGTGGTGAAATCAGATACAGACTAATGGAAAAGTCCACATGGATATCAGGCTCTTCTCTTATCTTCACTCTCCTTGTATTGTTATTGTATTACATTCTACGTTACTGTCTAGTTGGCTGAGAAGGGTGAGCTGGCTCTCCTGGACAACCTGGTGAAGAAGAGCCCAGAGGTCCTGAGTGAGAAAGATGAATGTGGAGCTGGTCCCCTTCATCACGCCGCCGCAGGGGACCACATCAACCTCATCCAATTCATCACCACTGTCATAGACTCACAGGGTAAGCATGCGTCTGTCATCGATCATAAGTTGCACTCCAGAACAGGTCCAATGTGTATTGTGAGTCCCCATCATTCTTTAAGTTAATATATAAAGCAGTATGTTTGATAGTTATGTGACAGAGTACTGTGCCATGTATAAGTTGTATCTACGTGTGTGTGTGTGTGTGTGTGTGTGTGTGTGTGTGTGTGTG
>NC_045754.1:13655450-13661912 GCF_008692095.1 Etheostoma spectabile | reverse complement strand
TGTGTGTGTGTGTGTGTGTGTGTGTGTGTGTGTGTGTGTGTGCGCGCTCATTCAGATCTGAACAGCTGTGATGACCAGGGCAATGTGCCCCTACACTGGGCAGTGGAGAGGAACAAGGCAGAGAGCTGCAGGGCTCTTCTGGACCTGGGGGCCAACCCCAACATCCTCAACATGGTCCTCATGTCCCCTCTGCACCTGGCTGTCAGCCACGGACACAACAACCTGGTGGAGGTGAGGAAGCCAAAAGTGCCTGACTGACATAACAATTTATGTGAAGTGGGTGTACTCCAGTGATTTGATCTTTTCTCATTGATAACGAGGTCATTTTAAGATAAGTAAATATGTATGTTAAATTTACACAACTTTATGCATTTACTTTAATGACACGGAAGTGTTTTTGTAAAGACATAACATACATTTGAAATAACAATATTTACAACATAATATGAAGCTAATATAAGAATACACAAAAATATACACTATGAAAGTGTCTGTTTTTAAAGTGTACAGTTTTGCAGGAATGTGCAAATTATTCACAGTATAACATACAGTATATTGAGATTTGGGGGGAGGTTGTTGCAATTTGTTTTTCTCAGTGGGATGGTTTAAAGAAAAAACTTATAACATCAGGGGGGTGGCTTTTTCTGAAATAAAAATAAAATCCCACCCCAATAATTTTCATACAGTCCATAATGTAGTGGAGTTTTTGTTTGTTGTTTTACACAATCACATTATCACATTAAATATTTTATAGCACAGCCACTGCACTCTAAACTATTTACGTGTCTGACAAAACCTGACTCAACCTGACTCTACTTGGAAAGACCTTGTCCTGTCGTCCCCATAGCATGCGGCTGCTGTCCACAAACCGACACAGCTGTGGTACAGTAGGGTGGAAGATAAAGGCATATAAAGAGCCGAGGAGAGAAGCAGGATGGAGCTCACTGTTATGTTTTTATCTCTGCCCACTGCAGCTGCTGCTGTCATACAGTGCTACAGACTGCAATCTACAGGGAGACCTTGGGAACACCCCTGTGATGCTTGCCTGCTCCATCAATAACTGTGAGGCTCTCAGCACATTGGTATGTGATGTACGAGTGATGCATTCAGACTCATATTATTCTTTCTGTTGCACTGTCTTCCTGTAACACCCAGTAAAAGATAATTGTCCATCTGCACAGAACAGATTGTGTAGCTGTTCTTTATATTGACTGCCAGCCCTCTGCAGCATTGTCTCTAACAAAGAATTGTGTCTCGTTTGTCTTTCACTACATCCATTCTCTGTCTACCTGTCAAAGTTAAAGCATGGAGCGCGGCTCTGCCAACAGAACAAGCTCGGCCATTTCCCCATACATGCAGCCGCCTTCGCAGGTGCAAAGAAAGCCATGGAAGTCATCCTGATGGCCGGTATGACAAAAAGATTCATCAGTCATCAAAAAGTTTAAGTGCTGACAATAATGAAAACGTTGGCCAAACAGCACATTAAACTGATAGAAAAGACGAGAGTTCACCTTAGACCCAAGAGACGTTCAGCTGAATGTGCTACTTTGTACAGGCCAGATGCCATACACTGACTGTGGGAGGTCTGCTTGACAAGTCTTGTGTTGTTGGAAAAAGTCAGAGCACAAAATATTTATATTACTGAGAATTCCTCAGCAAGGGAATGAATGGGTATTCACATTATTGGGCTGTTTGTAAATGTACACATACAGTCCACCATGAATGGACACAGCTACTCATGACTTCCTTTCACTAAAACAAAAGAGGAAAAGTACAAAATGTAATCTAAATTTCCAATTACCTTCCGGTGGTTTCAATACTCAGTTCAGCAGTGATATTAACTAATAAGCTTACACCAACAAGCATGAACTAAGAAACCTTAATTATGAGCCTTGTATGTATTCAGTGCATTATTCACAATTGAAATCCTTAATTTAATTCTCTGCTGGCAGGAGAGAAGTTAGGCCACCAAGTTGAATTCCACATCAACTATTTGGACAAGTCCAAGAGCAGTCCTCTCCATCTGGCTGTGCGTGGCGGGAACATTGAGGCCATCAGCCTTTGTCTTGCTACTGGAGCCAAAGTTGACCAGCAACAGGTATATACATGACAACAACAAATGGCATGTAACACATGCTTTTCATAATCATTTGATTTGACTGTCAAGAAGGGCAGTCATTCAATTGGTCGTCAACACTGTTGATAGCACTGTGCATCGAAGAGTCACATTAACATCTGGGAGCTACAGATTACACTGCTTTCCATCTGTCCACCACATGCTTTTTGCCAGATTTGCATTGTGTTTTTAATCCAGATCTCATTTGCCTACACCTGTAAAGCATTTCTCTGGAAAAACGTCTGTGCACTGTTAGAGCATCTCAGTCTTATCACGCTCATCTGGGAGCAATCCTTATGTTTAGCTCCGGGGTAGTGGCCAGAACTACAGCAGGAATATGGTGTACAGTAATAGCTTTGGTTGGCTAAATTGATACAAATTACCTCCTCTTACACTGTGGAGCTGAGTGGAGCGATCACTTGCCTTCTCCTGCCAGTCCTAGTTATCTCATTAAAGACTTGTGTTACAGCCCCCAGTGTTCAGCCAGTAAGTCTGGGAGATACTTTGCTAACGTTACACAGGGGAAGTGTACAATATGTATGTGTATGAGTGAGTACATGCATACTAATTCTTATGTGTGTTTTTCTCACGTTCTGCTCTGTCTAGCTCAGGATGTCCCAATGTCTCTGTACGGAACAGACACAATTGTATTTTCAGAACTTGTGAATATTTATTATACTTATTCATAATTCATCACTCATAATGAAACCGTGTTTGTTGCTGTCCAGAATGACAGGTCCACACCGCTTCATTTGGCCTGCACCCAGGGTGCTACTGAGGTAGTCAAACTGCTGCTGTCATCCTTTGACCAAGTGGAAGACATAATCAACCTAACTGATGGGGCGTGTCAGACCCCTCTACACAGGTGGGCTTAACATTGCCAGCTGTTTGCTCATTTGACTTGGTTAAAGTATTATTTTGATGATGTTTTTTACAAGATAATGACTTGGAATAGTTAGACATATTAAGGAAATATGCTTAATTGCTTTCTTGTGGACAATACTTGTGGACCATTGAGTCTGGAGACTTGTCATTATTGTGATGTTGCAAAGCAATGTTTTTTTTGTACATAACCAACAAGATATAACTTGTTAATCAGTGAGCTTTAGAAGTGATTTTGTGATGTTGTTACCTTTGGTCCGAGCCAGGCTGTTTCCCCCTGTCTCCAGTCTTTATGGTAAGCTAAACTAACCAGCTGCTCACATATTTGTTGAGACTTGATCAGTTAAATTATTCGTAGATGAGCCCCTTTAAAACGTACCCCACTACGTTTATTTAGATGTGTAATATTCGTCATAACTACATTAACTGCTTGCTCATGCTGTGTACAGATCAATCCTGCATAATATCAACACTATAACACCATGACAAACAAGAGGAACACAGATACGAAACCCTTGGGAATGGCTGATGGACTAATGAGCTTTAATTGGGGACAATAATAATGATATGAATTTCATTATGAAGATGTGCTTCCCCTCATTGATTTATCTATCTAAGCTATTTTTGTGTTGGCACAGACAGCAGCAGACTAACACTTAATACAAGGACAGGCTAAGGGGGATAGATCTTTGTGAGAATGAATGTAGAATGTCTGCAGAATATTGTGAATACGTTCTTAAAGTGCGTCATTGACGTAAGCCTTTATGAGATACAAGATGTACCAAGGAAAATCTGTTTTTTTACATCATCCTCTGATAAGGCAGAATTAGAATTACAATTATCCTTATTTGACATATGACAATAGGCCTATTGATAAAACCTTGACTCACAAAGCCACGTGTTGTGTGGCTGGTTTACAACCATTGTGTTTACTTTTCCAGGGCTACGATATTTGACCACAAGGACTTGGCAGAGTACCTCATTTCATTGGTAAATAAAGCGTGCACGCACACACAAACACACCCAACAGCTGTTACGCACAGGACATTCCCAACAATAACCTAATTGACTGCATTTATTAATTTTTTTAATCTCCTGCCTTGCATCCAAGAAATGGCATTAAAGACAGCAAAACGGCATTTTTAGCTTTTTTCCTTTTTTTTAAAAAAAGTTTAAATTAAAGGGCACATCAAAAGCTTGTCCAATCTTTTCTGAGAGCTATCATCACTGCTCCTCGGATTCTATTTTATGATTGGGTCATACTGCCATTATACTTTATTTGCAATTTCAAACACACCGTTTGAAAAATGTTACAGTTGCTACCCATTGCTTGTAGACCGTCTGTTGCATTTCATAGACTGTTTCAACAGAACCGTTGTTGCCAGGAAAAAGCTGGGGTCCGAGTGTATATCCTGTCAACTCGTTTTGTAAGCAATCACTGCAAATAGAAGAAAAAACGTGCACACACTGAGCGTGTTTGTCTTTGAAATCATGTAGGAGTCTGCAGTAATTGACTTTGCTTGGTACCAAGGACCAACTATGGCGTTAAGATTTTGGCTTGATGTTTGGTTTTGTTAAATGTTAAAAAACAACAACTAACAAATCAAGCCATGACAGTGATGACTCTTATTAAGTTAGTTAAGTTTGTTATTAGGCAAGTAATTGACAGCTTGTTAAGCCCGGCCGCCCTCTTAGTTACTGTTGTTATGGTTGCCAAGCTTTGATTAGCTCTAGCTAACAAGCTTACAAAGCTAACGTTAGCTGCATGAGTTGCTCTTAAACACTGTCTGGTTAACTTTTCAATGTTTCCAGCTAACTCGTTTTAAAATAAGAATTTTTCAACAGAGTCTTGCAGTAAATATGGCTACATACATAACATGTTTCAAGAAGATGCTTAAGCTGAATGTCCAAAGCATTAAGTTAGCATCCTATTCAGCTGATAATTCATGTAGAAGAAAAGAAGATAACAGCATTATTCTTGTATTACAGGGGCAAGCTATTTTTGTAGTCCCATGGACTGTCCCATAGACTGTAATATTATAATTATGATAAGGAAAAATATACGTTTTCTTCTAACTTCACCTGTTTGGCTGCTTAACTGTATCTCAAATTAGCTAGGGTTGCTGGAGTGTAAACTCCCTCAAATCCAACAAATTTTGAGCAAGAGCTGCTAATGTTAAAATTAACTTCTATCTATATTTTATTTATCAGCTAATAGATGTGCTAGTCAGGAATGGGTTTTTTCTATTTTTTTCCTTTGGAATCTGTAACTAAGGAAACTGATATAGTTAATGCTTGAAAAGAATATGCTCCCTTACTTTGTAAGTAACACCTGGTTACTGCCAGGGGTAGCAAGCCAGTTAGCCTGACTCTGTTGACCTGTTAACATGCTTAGCAAAGTCTAACTTACGTTAGAGAAGACAAACTTTCTTGACACCGTTGCGCTTGTATTTTTCCCATGCCTTGTTAATCTTCAGAAGTCTAAAATGAATGTTAATGCCATTTCATTATGTGTGAACTGTGCCTATGCCAGAATACACATCTTACTGATCTGACATTATGAGAAACCTAGGGAGCTTTTTTGTTTGGTAAAATATCACCCTTCTCCAAGTTTAACAGTGCACAATGCTCTCTCAATGCAAACTCCACTCTGGTTGCAAAAACTAAATGCTAGTGAAATGCTAATTTTCCCATGGTCTTTAGTTTGGAAAGATTGTTGCAATGCATGTTCAAAGTAATGTGGTAAGTAATAAAGTGATTTTAAGGTTTTAGAACATTCTCTTCTTAGGGTGCAGACCTTAACAGCATTGATTGTAAAGGAAACTCTCCCTTGCTGCTGGCTGCAAGTTGTGGAGCATGGAGAACTGTCACTCTGCTGCTGTCAAAAGGTGAGCTTATGTTCTGTACTTAACCACCAGCAATGCTCACATCATTTGTAAAATGCCTAATAAGGCATCTTGTGCACACTCATGTCTTTTAGGGGCAAATGTAAACGTGAAAGACAGAAGTGGTTGTAACTTTCTTCACCTGACCATTCTTCAGCCCAAGGGTCTGAAAAACCTCCCAGAAGAACTACTGCAGGTTGGCTACCCTCAATCAATGCAGCCTGTTTGTGACATCAAGTGCACTGTATGCTGCTTAAACAAAGATGTCATTAAGATTGGAATTTAATTACTGCAATGTCCTTGAACAATTTGCCTTGAGCCTGCATTCAAGGCCGGGCTGATGAAGTTCATTATACTCTCACTAAGCCAGATGATCCTTTAAAACATTGTAAGCTTTACCTAAAGCTACAATGATGCGTTCAAAATGAGCCACAGAGGAAGGCTGAAAAATGTACACTTGATAGTTCTTTACAGACAGTGTATAAATGGGATCTCTCTATATCTGTGTTTACATATTATTGCACTACACTATTTTTTGTATAATCTCATTGTGTGTGTGTGTGTGTGTGTGTGTGTGTG
>NC_045754.1:13651555-13655440 GCF_008692095.1 Etheostoma spectabile | reverse complement strand
TGTGTGTGTGTGTGTGTGTGTGTGTGTGTAACTGTAACTGTAACTATAGCCATGACATGTGCCCTTAGTTCTTCATGACTGCTGCCGCACACCTGCATTTTTTTTGTTGCTTTGTTTAAAACAGATATTAACATACATCATAATGTGTGACTAGATAAATGTTTTTATAATGTGTTTAACTTTAGAGTGGTGCAGTGAAGGCACTGCTGAGCTGTGAGGATAATGAGGGCTGCACCCCACTCCACTACGCTTGCAGACTGGGTATCCATGACTCAGTGAAGAACATGCTGGGCCTCTCGGGGCAGGTCGGCCTCTCATGCAAGTCGAAGGACAAGAAGTCTGCCTTGCACTTTGCTGCTCAGTGAGTTCGATTTGTCCCCGAGAGTATGACTTTCCATAACATCAAACTAAGCAGTACTAATTTGACCGGATTTTCCCTCAAAGTTGTTCCAAATTTGCAAATTTGATCAAAGAAGTGCAAGAAATGTCATTGCCTTTGACATTGACTTTTTGTGAGATGCAGTTTATATACTCTTTTCTTTTTGTATTGTTTCTGTTATGTTATATTAAAGCTACTGTACAACATTCAGTTAGCAGAAATTCTGCACAGTCTGGAGCAATTACTCTCTACACAACGTAGGAATAGCTTTTTTTCTACAGTGGGAAGAAAAGGTAGCCACACATCTTCCTTGTCTTAAAATCCCAGTGGTTACTCTGTAACAAGTGTTATGTATTGATCAATGATACCACAAGAGTATAAAACATTCATCAAAAATGGCTCTTCAGAGGACTTTGACTTACGATCTTCCTAAAGCCAATACTTTTATCTCTGTAATTGAACAATGGTGGTCAGATGAAAAATGAACAATGTGCTTACATTTAAAACTGTCTCCTCACTGCTCAGTTGTTTTAATCAATTTCTGTGCTCAGAAGCCTTTTGATGATTAATTGCCATGACATACGTACAGTATTATACAGTGACCCAAATTAACTGTCACAGGGATAGAATTCAAATAGCAAGGCATGTGTAAAGAAATGTCATTAGTAGTGTGAAGTGAGTGGACATTTAACAGTATTATTGATTTTTTTTGTATCATGGTCACCTATTTCATTAGAGCTAAAGAGCAAATGAAGGCCATGCTATGATATCATACTTTACCTATTATGGACACCTCATTCGCTTTCGTCACCAGTCCCACTGCACCGACACAAAGTGCTGCTGACCTTCTTAAAAGGTTCAGAGACAAAGAAAGATCATACTGTAGCTAGCCAATATGTCACTTTTGTTTATGTCCTCTTGCGGACCACAGCACATTAGCAGCATTAGTCATTAACATGTCCAAACATTTTTTTCTTTACCTATATTTTACCTACAGGTTGATGCCCTGTAACAGCAATTTTAAAGTGTCTTTGAGCAAAATACACAATCGCTAAGACGAACTGGGCTGTAACTGCCCCTGGACCTCTGTGCTGTGGGCCCCGCACAGAAAGCATTTTTATTTCAGAGATCAATAGATCAGAGCAGTAAAAACCTACTACTTTGCCCTTTCCCTCTCTTCTTTAAGGTTTGGGCGCTTAAATACATGCAAGCGATTACTGGAGACCATTACAGACTCTCGTCTGCTAAATGAAGGGGACGAGCGAGGCCTGACACCGCTGCATTTGGCTTCAAAAGAGGGGCACACCAAGGTGGTGCAGCTGTTGCTGCGCAAAGGAGCTCTCTTTCACAGGTAGGGTTGCAACCGCATGAGATTCTCATGGTACGATAAACATCTAAGAATATTAGTAGTATAACAGTAAAGTAAATATAAGTAGTAGTAGTAGTAGTATCAGTTACAAAGACCCTTAAAGGAATGATGAGAGGTTTTTCTTCCTTTTAAAAATAAGTTATTTTCAATACCATAGATAAGCAAATGTACATGGTATGATAACCATCAATTTTTATACCACAGTATACAGTGAAACCGGTATATCGCTGCGATCCTGTTCACAGATAAACACGTGCATACAGAGGAAAACATGCACAAAGATGATAAAGTACACATAGCGTAAATGCAGTTCAGCTATCCACAAAAATCTTCAGTTACCAATTCCAGTTAGTTATTTTGGCATGTCTTGTTCATAGCGATTTAAAAAGTCAAAACTCCAGCAACACTAGTATAAAGAACAGGACTGTTGTCAATAAGTTTGTTGCTGGATCGTCGACCTCTTCAGACATTTTATCTTCTCCATCCCCCTTTAGAAGTAGGCAAAGTTGTGGCAGATATCCTTACTCTGCTTCTTGTTTACAGTGATTACAAGGGTTGGACGTGTCTGCACCATGCCGCATCTGCAGGATACACACAAACTATGGACATTCTCCTGTCAGCCAATCTCAAGTTACTGGATAAAACGGATGAGGATGGGGTATGAATTTATATTATTCCAACAGGTTCAACTTTATTCAAATCAGTAATTTATTTCCCGCTTATTTGTGGTGATAATATTGAGGCTTATATTTGTTTGTTTGTAAAAAAAATCTGCATATCCAGTTGTTTTCCAAACGTTGCCTCACTAATGACTATAAGTAGCAGTGAATGCATCAGAAATCACTGTTCTATGATAAATGCAGAGTACTGTCTTTTGTTGTGTGCCAGAATACTGCACTCCACATCGCAGCAAGAGAAGGACATGTGGCTGCAGTCAGGCTCCTGCTGGCTCAGGGTGCAGCGCTCACCTTAAACAAGAATGACACGTCATTCCTTCAAGAAGCTCTGCAAAATGGGAGAAAAGATGTTGTCAATAATGTAATTGACAGTCACAGGTTTGTTAATGATACAATACAAGGGTCCGTTTTGATGAGAAAAAAGTAAAAGGCTAAGCTCAAAACTGCTTTTATACTAAAAGTGTTTTATGTGCTGCATTTTTCTTTCAGATTATTTCTGACAACTACCACTGGGAAGCACTAAAGTTCAAAATCTTTAAATTCTACACATTGTTGTGAATTTAACATTCATTTGTGTTTTCTTCTTCCAGATCTGCTGAGGCTTTGAGCCTGTTTACACCCGGGTCTGGCCAGCGAAGTCCCATACTGGACATGATTGAGTTTCTGCCTGAGACCTACAAGGTTTGCCTTTGGCAAAGAAAAAAGAAGTCCTCATAACTTGTTTCTTTCTGCAGTTTGCTATTCATTTTTTGTAAGAACATGTAAAGCCCTTGGTTTCTCTGTCACTGTGTTTTTCTACTTTCTTCCACAGCACCTATTGGACCGCTGTGTGAGGGAATCTGATGATGATCACAACTGTCCTGACTATCATGTAACCCACATACAAGTTGCACAATAAAAACATCACAACAACCTATATTGTATAAAGAATAGGCTAGGCAAAAAAAACGGATTGAAACAATTGTTCATGTTTTGCAGATTGAATACAATTTCTCGTGGCTCCAAGCTCCCCTTGAATCGAGGAAGGTAACTGACAAGACCTTGAGGGTTCAGCCACTAGCTGCACTCAATGTAAGCAACTTTTATTCATTCTCAAATACAGTGTTGATGCAGCAGAATCCAAATGATCTACTCCCCCCTGACTGATAATTACCAAAATTCTGTTAAAGTCACGCATCGCTCTCTGATGAAGCTCTGTAGGCCCTCACCTTCATGTATCCACAGGCTCACATCTTGCACATGTAGGCTCATCCTTAAAGGGTCAGTCAGTTCATCCATAAGGGACAGTGGTGACTTTATTCTCAGTGGCTACAATAGCCAAACTTTGTTGCTTTGTCAGGTTTCTTTAGATTTTCTCTATCGGCTATGATGGCACCATGCAAATTTGCCAGATCGGGTAGCGAACCTGTAGTTCGAATGAGACACTGGCAATGGAAAATTCCGCTTCCAACCTGTAGGGG
>NC_045754.1:13645813-13651545 GCF_008692095.1 Etheostoma spectabile | reverse complement strand
GAAAAGTGCTTTGGTGTTGCTTTAAGGGGAGCGGTTAATGTTGGAAACCAAAAGTGTTGCCTAGTTTGGTCGGAAAGAGACAAACAAATCTGGCTGGGATGCTATGAGTCAACTTGATGAAGGGCGAGGGCTAGTGCTCGCTGCAGACTGTGGTTCAGTCTTTCTCCTCGACCCCGATGACAAGCCAGATGGGAACGAGCTGTGAGGTTAGGCTGCTGCTCTCCCCATGTTATTGCTACCATGTGTTGGGTAGACATGTTTATGAACAAGCTGAAAAGCAAGAAAATGTGGTCCTTAGTGGTCAAAACACGTGCATCATGCATTGCTGTTGACTTTCAGCAGTGAATGTATCAGGGGAACTGGAGGCAGAGCCACAATGTCAACTCCTCATTTTCTGATCTCTAGTGACAGGTAATTTGGTTTTCTTCCCTTTGGAATTGTAAGCAATTAACCTACCAAAAGCTCCATTGTGCAATATTGAATATTCTCATTTCGTAATGAATTCAAAACTGGTGCGAGACAATGTTCACATATATGCTTTGGTGACTGGCAAAGTCTAACAGAATTCTGTCAACTCATTGAACTAAATGTCACTTCTTTCAACACACAGTGGCATTGTTATATACTTAATGTATTACAAAATCAAAACCTCATGTACCACCAGACGTGAAAAAACACTTGCTGATGTCATCCCACATTATGCCTAATAATAGCAATAATAATCCATAACAAACTTTAAAATCTTTTAGGCTTTAGCTATCAGTGCCGAGTTTTTTTCTCCATTAACAGCAAGCTTACTCTTTCTGCAGGCGATGGTGAAGTACAACCGCATTGAACTCCTCAACCACCCTGTCTGCAAAAAGTACCTAGCAATGAAGTGGTAAGTATTCGTGATTTGACCCTCAGAGAGTGACCTTTCTCACTCTGATATTTTGAGACTACTGACCATGTTGTGAGCATTATTTACCTTGAATGTAATTATTCCAGTTGTAAAGCCTTCTTTGTTTTAATCCACAGGTTTGCATATGGGAGCACAGCTCATGTGCTCAACATGTTTATGTACCTGATGGGTCTTCTGCCCCTCACTCACCTGATAGTGACTCTGAGGCCCACTCTGAACACCACTGACACGGGCGAGCACATCATTATGATGGTGCCCACATCTTTCATACAGGTTACTAACGGCCATGATGTTGGCATATTTTAAGTTCCAAAATGTATCAACATTTGTCATTATGATGCAATCTCTCTAGATAACTTAAATCTCACTATCCCTCATTTTTCAGCAAAGTCTGTTCTTGTCCTTCTGTATGGTGATGGTCTTGGTCATGAACTTCTACTGCATAGCGAAGGAATTGGTGCAGATATCACAACAGGTACTGTTACACAAGCTCACATGATGCATCTGCTCATAAATCTGTTCAGCACCAGGCCTGCGGAGGCACACTAGCAATCAGGTGTGATGGATGAGCACGATTACTGAATGACCACATCCAGAGTGTCACCACCACACTTTACCGTCCTCATTTTTGATTCTAACTATAAGAAACACTTCCCCATTGCACGTTCAGTGATATAAAGTTAAAGTCTTGTTTGCATGGTTGTTTAAGTGAAATCTTGTGCACTTGCAGAACATTTGGTTGCGAGTACATCAGGCAGGAAGCTCTGTTGAATGACGTTGCCATGTATCTGCAAGGTTGTTGGTCTGTCTGATTATTTTATATTTTTGTTGATTTTTCTTTCCTTGTCACTACAAGCGCTGGAATTACTTCAAGGATTATTCCAACCAGAGTGACTGGTTTTCAGCAGTCCTCTCTCTTCTGTTCATCATTCCCACCATGCTCAATGTAGAGGGTTCTTTACAATGGCAAGCAGGGGCGTTGGCAGTTTTGAGCTCCTGGATTGGATTTCTCCTTTATCTCCAAAGGTGTTTTTTCACACTGACTTAATAGTGCCATTTCAACATAAGGTGTTTTTGATGATGTGGAAAGGCCGCTAACTTTTATAATCTCCTGTTTCTCCAGGTTTGAGGGCGTAGGCATCTATGTTGTGATGTTTTGGGAGATCATGAGGACACTGGTCCGTATAGTGATGCTGTTCGTGTACCTGATGTTAGCATTCAGTTTGGCATTTTATGCTCTAATGCTCAACCAGGTAGGAGAAGAAAACGAATAAGTGTATTTCACAAAATGTTAAACTGATGTTTCTTTAAACTGATGTTGGTGTTAGACAACAAGGCCACGTAATCAT
Organism: Etheostoma spectabile; assembly: GCF_008692095.1. NCBI lineage: Eukaryota > Metazoa > Chordata > Actinopteri > Perciformes > Percidae > Etheostoma > Etheostoma spectabile. The sequence goes on along the minus strand of NC_045754.1, from coordinate 13,649,295 downwards.
TTTCTGCAGAGTATGAATGTCACTAGCAAATATTATGGTGATTAGGCCAATACATATCCTACGAATTTGAGCTACTGACACCCCCATCTTTATGCCTCACTGTAATGGGATAGACATGTTTTGTCATGCACTGTTTGTGTTTGGCATACACTCACTGCATGCTGTGTGCTGCATTATACTGTACTGTTGTTATAATTGTTAAAGAACAGATTTGGGGCATTTGGATATCAACATTAAGCTAATGCATGTTTTTATTATAACAAATTGTTTTACACCTCTTTTGCTACAGGGTTAACTATGACAGCTAAAGCTGGTATTCTCTTTTACCCTTAGAAAGAGTTTGACACCGTGCCGCTCTCAGTGATACAAACCTTTGTGATGATGGTCGGGGAACTCAACTACCAAAACAACTTCCTGGACACTTATCTGAAGAATGAGCTTCCTTTTGGTATCCTGACTTATATCATTTTTGTGCACTTTGTTTTGCTCATGCCAATACTGCTGGTGAACCTGATGGTAAGCATGCTCTGACAGCCTGTCTTTTTGCATCCACTCCTTACGGACATCTACTTCTCACATAAAAGCTGCTAAATAACATGGTTCTCATTTGTTTTTGGCTGTGTTGTAGATCGGTTTAGCAGTTGGAGATATTGCAGAAGTACAAAGAAATGCTGCCCTAAAAAGAATAGGCATGCAGGTTAGTACTGTATTTATGGACATAGCTTGTATTTTCCTGCTTGTTCTGTGCTTGCCCATTCTGCCATGGACAAATAACCAGAAGCACAGTAGATGAGGCTGCGGTATCTTGTCCTTGAGGCCTTTTTACATGTTGACTCACAACATGTTTAATAAAATAAGATTTCAATATAAGCACAGCCTGTTCAATAAAGGCAACATTATTGTATGAAAAGGCTGAAGTGACTTAAGAATATGAGTAATTACACTGGTTTAGCTTACTGTAAGAATGTGTAACCTTTGTCATACTGCTCTTCAAAATTGCACCTCTGACTGAATAAATTAATTTCTGGTTGCAGATTGAGCTCCACACTGCTCTGGAAGACAAGCTGCCTTATTGGTTCATGAAACGAGTGGACAAACCCTCCCTCACCATTTATCCCAATCGACACTGCTCCAGGGTATGCTTAAAAAACAGATACTGTACAACAGGGGTCATAAACTACATTTTTCTATAGGATATATATATATAGGATATAGGATTTTTCTAAGTGGACACTGTGGGGCCTAGACTTTACTTATGAGTGTGAACATCAATAATGGTAGAACTGAAGAGGCTACTGAACTAGAAATTGCTCTCAGATCTCCACCAAGGAAGCAGTTCACTGAGGAGTGATGGTCAAAATGTGTGTAAAAGGAAACGTCATTGTAGTGGATACGCTCTAAGAATGGCACGCTCAAAGAGCCTGCACTGTTATCCCAAATTAGTTGACTTTACTTACTGGTGAACAGGTCGAGTTGTATAAACAAAGAGCAGTATGTTGGTAGTAGACAAATCAAGTTTACATTAGCAGTCATCACTAAAATTCATTGCTAAACAAATTTTTTTCTGAAGCCATGTTGTCTAAAATAAGCATGTTAAGTTCAAGCTTTAGTACCTAACTTTTTGATATTAATGAACGCCCGTTACATTCAAGCCATTGTCCAAAGAGTTGATAAAAAGCTAATTAAGGCTATCAGCGCTACACAACTCTTTTTGCATTTCTCAGTATGGCTATGTTTAGAAACTGGTTTCCGGTGACTTCTGTGTGCAGTAAATCAAGTGAAGATAATTACTCCTTATGAAGAGTCCATTGTGTTTTTCTAATCCTCCGTGTCCTTCTTGGCGACTAGCAACTGTGCGGAGGAGGGTTAGGGGTGGTGCGCAATCACGGAAGGCTTGTATCATGTGGATGCACCGACAGTTTTCAGTTTTGTTGTCATTACTTAGAATTCCTCATGGGGGAGACAACAAAAAGGAACCATAGCTTTAAACATGCAAAGAAATGTAAATATAAAACACTTGGGCACTTACCACTACAAAAGAAATAATTAGTTAAACATAAACATTCTTTATTTTCCTTCATGTCAGTATGACTTTAGGAATAATGTATTCAATGCATTTGTTCCATAACAGCAATTGTTTTAGGGGTAACATTCAAATATAGAGTCAAAAAAGTTACATATGCTAAATACCAGAACTCATTATCATTTCCGGGCTTGAAGCTTCGACGGGCTGTATGTGGCCCCCAGAGGCCTCAAGTTGATGATCGCTGCTGTATAACACTTTGATTTATCTTTGTAACTTATATCAGTTCCTTTTTTTTAATCCTTTCCACTTTTTGTTGACAGAACTATATAAAGCAATTATTCACAGGTGAGGAGGAGACAAATGATGCCTGGAATCGTCTGCAGGTCAAATCACAGAGCTGCACCGTGATAGAGAATGAGCTCAAAAAGCAGAAGCTCAGGTAAAGCACTCATGGGTACACAATATGATAATCACATGAGAGTAGGCTTTATATTCCTGGAATAATACAACTCTACTTGCTACTGATGTTATGGAATTCTTTGTTATAATAAAAAGGAACTACCATAAGTAAGGCAACAACTACATCAAGCCATTTGCAGTAATAGTAGTTTTTGATGCATGAGCGGCTCCTAGTGGTTACAAAAAATAAAGACTGTGACCACTGACCATTCCTGTCTATTGTAAACACGTGGAACCACTCAGCACTGTTATCCTCCAAAACGTGTTGATGAAGACTATCTTTGAGAGACAAAAACTAATGTTTTCTTCCTCAGGATGAAAGAGATGTCAAGCATGATGGAGAAGCAACACAACCTCCTGAAGCTCATCATCCAGAAGATGGAGATCTCCTCAGAGGCGGACGAGTGCGACGGCCCTGTGAACATCAGAGGCAAAATGTGGCCGAGTTTAACTCAGGTTAAACCCAAAGGACATAGCGTGTCGCGTTGGGTCCCACTGCTGAAGGCCATCGAGTCAAAAAAAAAGTGAAGAGGATAAGACAAATAAAACATCTTAACCTACAGTAGGAACAACCATACAATACACACAGTGAATTATCACTACATTGTTATTAATTGTAGCTTTAAATGGAATCGTTATGTGACTTCTGCACAATGCAATTCATTATATTAAGATTTACAACTCATATCCACCTATTGTATATTGCAACAGTTCATTTAATTTTGTGTTCAGTTGTGTGGTTTGATATTGATACTGTGCATGATATTACAGTACTGTATTCTAAATGTTTTCATTGTAGCCTGAAACACTAAGTTACACTCCTGAAATACTGATTTACAAATGTTTGAAGTTCTTTTTGTGGTGTGCATACAGTGTTGCCATACTTCTTATATGCACATGAATATTAATTGCATGTTACTGTAATTTCAACATCAAAAAACTATCTATACCAATATACCATTTTGTCAGAAGCATATAGATAGATAGATAGATAGAT
>NC_045754.1:13638932-13645803 GCF_008692095.1 Etheostoma spectabile | reverse complement strand
ATAGATAGATAGATAGATAGATTAATTAATTTATTTATTTATAGTTGGATTTAGGAATAATAATCCTCTATTGGATTTTGGATTGTGACTGGATTTCTGGACTCTTTTTAGTATTGTTTGACAATTTCTGGGTTGGGACAAAATAATAAAATAAAAAAATACCTCCAAAACTTCACCGTGGTTGATGGATAATTGTCTCTTATTTGTGCACTGCCTTCTTCACTGGTGTCACACACTAGCTTAATGCTTCAGTGGGGATCATGGTAATCATTGGAAGGTTGGAAGAGAAACAGACAGAGGCCTCTGACGTCATGAGCTTGCACCTGTCCCTCGGCTTCTCCACCACAGGGCCCCGATACAGGTCAAGACCCCTGAAAGTCTCTGCTGATAGACAAATGTTCCCCTTTAACTCAAGTTTTAATTGATATTTATTACTGTTGGCCCTGGATTTAATTATTCCCAGGGCAAATACAATGACCATGTAACCATCCATTACACTGATGTTTTAGACAATATTTTCTGCCCTTGCATGAGGAACTACATCTGCAGAATGACTAATGAGTACACTTGTTTTTTTTTTCAACCTGACAGTGAGTAAAGCAGCAGGTTGAGACATGTGTCACATAGCTAACACCTTTGTTGTGTTATGACAGCTAATCAAATGAGGAGTAAATCCAACAGCAAAATCCCTTAGCTTGCACCTTCAAGTGTGTCAAGTACGACGGACGGACGCAGTGACAGGGGATGAGATGGCAGCCTGCCTGAAGCTCTGACTGTCTCAGCAGCTCAAGTGGAACTTAATATCTCAACCTCATGACACATCCAAGGATAAGTTAAGTATCCCTCCAAGGTCCAGCTGATGTCAGGTCTTCTTGTGAAAAGTGCATGAAAGAGCGAGATTGTGGTATGAATGGGAATGTGTCCTTGGATTAGGGAGCATTCTTTGTCCGTCAAAGAGGGAAATTTGAGCAGCGGAACACAGCAGAACACTTAGAAATCACAGTGACTTGCATTTTGACACTGAAAAATGTAAATGGAGCATCATTATAAAGAGGTAACAAACAAGTGCAACAAGCCTCTAAAGACAGAATATGACAGTTTAATAAAGTGAGATTTGAGCCTGCATGTTGGGATAATTTACAAACCATCCTGGGAACTGTAAGAGTACAGTGCTGCATTCAGCAGCCCAGTGCAGAGTACAGTAGTTTAGTGATCCTGGCATGGCCAAATCAAGCATGCATCTCAGCTGCAGTTAGGTAATTCTTGGCAGTCTTGCTATTGTCATAAAAAAAATCTAAATTTCACACATATTACGCGAAGTAATAGCTGACAGGGACCTGGGATTTTCTGGGAATATCTTGAGAAAGTAAAGGGGGTTCCTGTCAGTACTCAGAGGTTTCCATTTACTCAGAGAAATTGTGTTCCCACACCTCCACGCTCCTTCCAGTGTTTTCCAAAGCTTGACTTGCATTTTTGAATACAGTATGAAATGTACCAACTGTAATTTACTTTGTGATGTTTGCAAATCTCACAGACTACAACAGATATTCTGTCTGAAATGTGGAGTTTGGTAAAAAAAAAAATACTTCTTTCCCAGAAACATTTCATGCATTGTCACTGCAAAAACATTCTACAATCTTGTAGCCTCAGAGGCACAAAGCAATCAATCTTCTCTTTCCCCTCTGTTCTTGATCTCAATCAACACTGAAGTGCTACCCTATCTGATCTCTATAGGTGGATGCTTGTACAAAAGTTTGGAAGATACAAAACAAAGGCAAAAATAGCCAAGATGCATAGTCAAATAAAATGTTAACAATACTATGGGAATGAAGATGGGGCCTCCTCAGCTCTGCCACACCCTTGTCATGCCAACGCTCCAGATGTCATGGGAACCGATAACAGCTGGGGCTGGTGCACGCAGGCTGCGTGTGAAAGGCTGCTCCATCTGCAGAAACCCAATCCCTCTGTGAAACCAGCAAAGGATTAGGCACTTTTGATAAGGTCCTCAAGACATTTCTATTACTGAAACACATCTGTAGAACCGACAAAGTTAGGAAATGTTTAATATCATCTTATTTAAAAATTGTTGCAAAGGGTTCAGTGTATAATTATTAGGGAAGTCATGCCTTCCTCTAATACAACATAGACGGATTATCTCTGTTGGGTAAAATCAATCATCTGACATCCTTAGAGTCATTTTGCAGTTTTATTTTACCTCCCCCTTATTTGACCAATAATAAGAAATTCATTTACAAGGATGTTGTTATCAGGCTGCAGATGAGCAACTTATTTATTTAACAGTATACACAAGGAGACAGAGTTATGGTCTAACTGAGGTCATGGTAGCTTGGAGAAAAAGGGGAGGAGAAAAAAAACGCTGTACTGATGCCAAGTCCAGGACACTTAAATTAGAGGGGTAGCTAAGCAAGAAGGCATGTTTCAGTTTTAGAGAGAGCTGCAATTTTCAGACTTGACCTCAAGCAGTTGGCATTATAGCATTGTCAGGTGGTGAACATAAGTCTCAAGGTTACCAAATGGGAATATAAAAGTCTACATAGTTTGCCGACGTCCAACTTCGTGTCGTTTACTCAAATCTCTGCTGAGCTGAGAATTTACATTTTCATTCACTGCTGTCCCTAAAGTGCCACTCCGCCTCCAAAGGCACAGGTGGAGCAGCCATGTCCACTGGCTCTGTTGCAAGTGATGCTGAGGACTATGAGACATGCCACAGGAAGGCCGTCTCCTCTGTGGACAGGAGCGCACGGAAGATTACCTGCTATAATCCCGATCGATATTCGGATGAGGAGTTGGAGGACGACGGTGTAGAGGAGAGGATCAAGCACGAGCGCAAACTCTCCAAAGCGCACCAGAAGGAAGCGCGGCAGTTGCAGAGGAACGCGGCCAACGCCAGGGAGAGGGCGCGGATGAGAGTGCTGAGCAAAGCGTTTTCAAGACTAAAAACCAGCCTGCCCTGGGTACCAGCTGACACCAAACTGTCCAAATTGGACACGCTTCGACTCGCCTCGAGCTACATCTCTCACCTGAGACAGCTTCTGCAGGACGACCGGTTCGGGAACAGTTTTGCGCACCCAGTCAACCTGGTATGAAGACACAACCTGTTGAGCTACTTAAACAAGTTTTATCCGTGTGTGCTTTTATCAAATAACATCAACAAATTGAAAATACTTTAATTTCATTCAAATTGTATGCTGACCTCATAATGCAATGTGTTGGATTTGTTTCTTTACTGCTAATCCTGCTGTCTTTTACTTTTACAGACCTGGCCGTTTATGATGACAGGCCGACCAGAGGACAGCCAAGGCATCACTGTAAGACTGACAGCATAGGACTGTCTTCTTCAAACACCAGCTTTGGTTCTTGTAGAGCCTGCAGACATTATGAAACCCTCCTGGCCACTGGCCATCTTTGGAAAACTGTCAGCATGTGTGCAAAACAATGACTTTGAACTCAACTTAGGATTGTGTATTTCAGAGCATGTCAGTTAGAACAATAAAGATTCCTAAGTTTGTTGAAATATAGTTTTTTTTTGTGTGCATGTTAATTAGTATGGTATGTTTACACTGTGTGTAAGCTCATTTCTGATGGTTTTAAACTCTGGATACGGCTTTTACAAACTTCAGTCTCACAACTTGCTTTGTCGTTGTATTGACTTCTAAACAGTGTTACAGATATTTTGGTTGATCACAAAACATTGTTGATACAGTGTACAGCTGTGCCTGAAGGTAGTAGCAGTTTTCCGTTTTTACTTATCTGCATGGATTAACAGAACCTAGAGTGCATTTCACAAAATCACCTCACAACTCAAAGTCTGTTTTGCTACTTTGACTGTATTGCCATCACCGAGCTGAAATGTACCGCAGGATTCTTCTATATTGTAGGTCTACAGTATTTATTGCTTTTGTGATATGTTTGTCCTTTGATATTTTTGCATTTCAGATAAAATGTGATTAATAATGGTTGTCTTGGCTTCCTGTGTTAAATTGAAATCAAAAATCAAAACAATACCCTCAGTCATTTAGCTTTTTCTTCATGTATTGAGACTGACTTGAAATACACAATAAATAGAATTCCTTGAATATTGAGAGTGTAAATATCTGTGGGGATTGCAGCAACTACATTCTGTGAAAAGCAGATGCAAAAATGTTTGATATTTGGGCCATTCATACATGTAACCAAACACCAAGTGTGCCATTTGGAAACTGTTTACAGATCGATATTTAATTAGAAAACAGTTTGTAATAATCAAACAACACATACAATATTATTCACTAAACAATGATCACATGTTATATTAATTCACTTACTGTAGGCCTATTACAATACTTTTATACATCCTTTATTCCTTTTTTTAGCTGAAGAATACACACCATCATAACTGCTAAATGTGTGAATCCCTTAAATATCATGAAAGGTATAAATTAGGGACACAAATAAAATCTTTTTCAGCTTTCAAAAGCTGTAGTTTTTCAATGTGTTCAAATCAGCTTTATTTGTGTTGTGGTCCCAACTCTTCTCTTTCAGCAGGACTCTGGAGATCTGGAGCCATGTCATCAGACGAGAGCAGTTGTTCATATTTCAGTCAAAACAAATTTTTTTTTACAAAGCACTGGTCAAAAGTTCAGATAGAAGAACACCCCCGCCTTAACACATCCATACACAGCCAAACTTGCACATCACACTTGCACAAACATCCACACTAAGCAGACAGAGCATGAAGTATGACAGTGATCTCTTGATCTTCAATCCTTTTATTTAGTTAAACCCCAAGATGATGTGAGTACAGATGGATGGAGATCCAGGGTCTGGTGGGACAGACTGACAAAGTACTTGAGGTGAAGAAAGAGAGGAGAAAGAGGAAGAGTTTTCATCAGGTTCGTGTAGAGTCGCAGCTGTTGCCGTGTTGGGGAGTTTCCCAGAACTCTGAACTGCTCTCCTGGGAGAAAGCAGCCACTCTGCTGGACCAGGACAGCTAATGAGCTGCCTTCTCACACTCAGTCGGCCTCCGTTCTTGCACCACTTCAAATGTGGCACAGAACGAAAGCAACTTGTAAATGCCCAATGTGCATCTCGACTGCACTGAAAATGAGGTGCCATTAATCAAAACATGGCATGTCAACCGAATGATGATGTTTGGGGCTGGCTTACGTGCAATGAGCTGATCTCTCAGAGTGAAATTTGGGAAATAATGCAACAGATGTGTGCCAATTTCTGTCCAAAGCTGGCTGGAGCAACAAAGACACTGCTGCTAAGATGACATGTTGCTGCAGCAGGTTTCATGAAGCTCATGCAGTTTGTAATGTTACACGAGTGACATCTAGTGGTGAGGAATGTGAACAGCAAACCCATGGTAATCACATGCTTGGTGACGATGGGCAGTGGCACCACTGGAGTAACATGTTCAAAACTTTAACTAGCCTACAGTCTCCACAGCAGCACTGATTTCATTGCCTGATCACAGTTTTGAAAACTCTTGAGACTTATCCCATGGCTTTAACCCCAACCTGCACAACACTGAGGATTTACAGTTCTTTGTTCAAATCCCAACACACTGCTGTCAAAACTATTAACGCATTCAAAACAGAATAGATGTCAGTCTGGTGCCTATCAAACACTGCTGATTGCAATACTTTCTTGTTTTAGACTTGTTAGTGAACACATACTGTATATACAATGAATAGGGAAGGCACCTATAGCGTTTCTTGTAAATAAAGAAACACCTAATAAGAATGGAACAGTTATACATTGTACCGTTTGAGAGAAACAGTAAACAGGTAAAAGAGCAAAGATACCCATGTGTCCAGGTAAGATGTCTGATGTTATATGCATAGTTGTGGCTTGGTATTAAGAGTTGTATTTCTTGGAATGAATGCAGGTGATGTGAAATGTTTAGCTCAGGTGACTGTTGCAGACTGAGTTTTGCACACGTGGCTGGAGTTGTGACCACTGTCATTAAGCAATTGGAAAAAAACTGTAATACATTTCCTGTAAAACAAATTGTATTCAAATTACACTTTTAAGACTTTAATTGTTTTAAGATTTCTCTTTAAGTCTCTTTTTTTGGTGATATGAGTGCAGCAATACGATTGTTCTGTCACATTAACCGCTAGAACGTTTCCCAAAACAAGCAAATAAACAAGTGAAATAATCTTACACTAGCTGGCAGAATTTGTACTTAAAAAAAATAAGTCTTCTGGTTAAAAGAGATGACAGCACTGACTAGTATGAGAAACTAAAGAGGCGACATCAGAGGGCATTTTGCATGTCATAGGAAAGTCACAGGAGTAGATGATAACACTAATGACTGAATGTAGCTACTTCTGCATGCTGGCTCATTGGGACGCTTGAGTAAAACCATTGTTATTGTTATTACTGACACTTGTGCTTTACTGTGACACATCAGAATTTCTGCTGTGAAAAGGGCTCTTAGATTTCTAGAGAAAAACGGTTGAGGTTTACAGCAAGACAAGGACAATCAGAGGATTTGTTTGTAGACAAAGAAAATTAAAGACAAGTAAACGCAAGTGCCTGATTTTGAAGTGTTGAACTAATGCAATAGCATTTGCCTCTTTGCTACCAATAAGCACGTTTAATGAAATGCAATGGTTAACCCTCCTGTTGTCTTTGGGGTGAAATTTGACCCATTTTCAAAAAAAATTCCATATCAGAAATTACCAAAAATGAACATGGGTGGTTCCATTTAATGCTCTTCTCAAGTAAAATGAAGGCTCAGTACATTACTTTCATTAAATTTGGTGTGTTTTATTCAATTTTATGGCAAATTTCTGCTTTTCAAACTCAAAAATTAGGTTTAGTGTCCACGAATTCCAAAAATAAGTGTAAAACTCAAATG
>NC_045754.1:13636830-13638922 GCF_008692095.1 Etheostoma spectabile | reverse complement strand
GATCGTAAAATGTAAAAGTGAAAAAAATGTCAGAAAAAGGGTGAAAAACAGAGAAAAAAAACGTTAAAAAAAGCTGTTCAGAAGAAGAAGAAAAAAATTTAAAAAGAAGAAAAAAAGAATGCAACAATAAGCTGAAAAAAAACTTTAACAACAAAGCGCAAGATGTTGAAAAAAGTTGAAGAATGTGGACAACACAAGGCTTAAATACAAATAGGAGCTGGCATGTGTCGACTTGAGGACACAGGATTGCAATGTGTGGCCTCTCGCATGACACTTTTTTTTGTCCAGCAGAGGTCAGTGTGTCTTCACAATGGTCAACATGGTCCCAACTGAATGAGACACGTACTGTTTCATTGCGTTGTGCAGTACATTGGGATGAGGATGGCTCTGCATTAAATTGGTTTTCCTTGTTTGTTTCTCCATACATGGCTACCAAACATCAACTGTTTAGTTCACTTCTTTTTATTTTAAACAAATACATGTCCTTTTGCTACTTGTGTGCTTTGCTCACAGTAATATTGTCTGGTATTAATTTGCATTATCTATGTTTTTGTCTCTTTTTTAACCGTTCAGATCGTAGTTATATTCCTGCAGAACACATTGCTTTGATGTAAAATTGCATGGTCAGCCATCAAGGCTTGTTTTGGTACAACTGAAACATTTTTCTTTTGTAGAAGAATTTCCATGAACAGGAAGGAACTATAGGTCCAAAGCCAACACCGGGGGGGGTTCAGCGAGGCTGCCTTTGTAGCTGCCCCAAAAGCACTAAGTTTAGGCCTTACAGTCTCCAGGAATCCAGCCTCGACGCTTTGAGCTTTCCAAACCCACTTTCAGCGTGTTTGTTATTCAATATCCAGTCACTCAATACCACTAATGAGAAAAGGGATATGTAAATCCTGAACTATTTCAATCCCATTTGCCCAACATATACACTTCCTCATGGGGAGATTAGTTCCTCTGCTACGTCCAGGCTTTGTTTAGAAAATACATTCTTTCCAGGTATGAACATTTTGACCCCTTAAACTGAACTGTCATCCTAAAACAGAAATGGAAATTTACAGTTGGGCTGTTGGTTTTCTACAAATTGCCATAATTATAATTATCGTAGCGGGATTGTAGTGCAACATGGATGTGGATGTAGTTTTTAGAGAACCAGTGCTCAGTTTTGCCTCACATCTCGAGGAATGTGCTCATGAACTGGGGAACCAGAAGGCCTGAGGATCCTTGCAACACATCCAAAGCTGGACTTGGACTGAAGGACATGTTGGGAGAAAGTGTTTGTTTTGCTGAAGGTTAAACGATACTGACACATTATGTGTGTGTAGGTATTTCATTTTATTCTTTCGAGCTCACACATAGTTCTGTGAATGTTACAATTTCCACAGAAACAGATATTTTTAAGTTCTTGCTGTTATTTGACAAGAAACGCTTTTTTTTAATAAACTGAATTACTATTCTCACTAATAAAATGTACTACAACATATGATTTAAAGACCAAGACTGGCAATGTTTTTACAAAACCCATGAAAAGCCTAACAAACAGTGTTGTGGTTTTCATCATGTTCATCAAATGAAGGAACATGTCACCATATGCAACAATGTGTAAAGTGTAACAACAATGGAGGTCTATGGCATGGAAAAATGTAATAAGATAGATCCGGCTCTGCTACACAGACGATTGTTGTTAGTTTTTGTCTTTTAATTGGATTTGTTGACAAAAATATAGAATATCACCTGCCTTATCTTTAAAGAACACAATTACGTCAATGTAAACCCCCCAAGTCAATTATAAAAAAAATACCCCTAAATCAAATGTCATGCTGTTTTGACCAGGATATTGGCAATTCGCTGTTCATACATGCATGCAAGCATGTGCCCTCTGGTGAGTAAGTGTGACTGAGATAGAGAAACAGAGGCAGAGAGACAGAGATCTGACTTCCTGTTACTCTGTGGAGATGACACACTCTTCTGTTAGATAGGTGATTGGGTTACAGTGCGGGACTGGCAGCCTCCTCTCAGGAGAGAATGGAGGCTCTTTGTGGCAGGATGAGCTGGACACTCTGAAAGGAAAGGTCGAGCCAAACGGAGAGAG
>NC_045754.1:13630113-13636820 GCF_008692095.1 Etheostoma spectabile | reverse complement strand
GAGTAGAAGAAGATGGGAGGGAAGATGCATAAAATGGTGAGGAGGGGTAAGGAGGGTGCTAGGAGGGGAAGGTTGACAAAACAATACGCACACAAGCCCTGCGGCCCTCTTTCACCCTTGTCCTCCATTGTCTCCAAACTGAGCTGCTGTGTGTTGGCTGAGACAGTTGCTGAGTGGTTTGGGTTGTGTCCTGCTGCAGCCCAGAAGAAACAGATATTTGTGTTTGTTCTCAGGGCATGTGGAGCTATCCCAGGCCTGTTTACAAGGTCTGGGTGGTGCCCCCCCCTGGCTTATTATCTTGTCCTCGCCTTTCTGTCTCTCTCACAAAGAGAGTAACACCACCAGGTTCTTTCAATGGGCTTGTTTTACGTACACACTGCATATTTCTCCCATTGTGTCTGACTTTCTAGATGTGTAAGGTGTGCTCCAAGATATGCTCTCACAGACAAGCAAACACAGTAAGGCTGCACATGTAAATTAAGGTAAAAAATCCTGTTATTTGTGAACGTTTTTTTTAACTTTGGTGTTGTTTTTGAAGGCCTTTTTTGTTTTCAGAAATTTGATCTAGATGATAATAACTAATAAAGGGCTACTTACATCATTAATATTGACTGGAAGTGTGAAATATCAAAAAATGTAAAAACTGAATATCAGTCAATAAATTAAAATATCAACAGAAACACTTTTGTTATTTATAGATTCCATTGGGACACTTGTGTTTCTGTGCAGCATTAATGAGGTCAACAGAACAGTCTGATCTGGTTCTATCGCTCTTCCAACCTCCCTCCGGTGGCGCATTCTCCCCGAGTTCATCTTCTGACATTACAAAGACGGTCACAACCTGACAATGGAGATAATATTTTCCCTTCACAATGGCTCCCAGTCTCCGCTCTGGGCGAAGGCTCAGTGGCTGTAAGAAGCCCGGGTTTTCCCATCCCTGTCAGACAGCGGCCCAGCCCAGTGGAGAAATGAGTCCCCAGGTTGCTTAAAGGCCCAACCTGTCAGCGGTCCAGAGGGATTAGCCATTCACAGCCTCCATATTGTTCTCCAGGCCACAATAGGCTGCATGGGGCCTGGCCCTTTGTCATCAACTCTGTTGTGAACTTCTGCTGGGGCAACAGAAGTGTAACACACCTGCAACTATGGATTAGAACTTTTTCTTACCCTCTTTTTCCTCCTCTCTTGTCCTTTACTTTTTCTTTTCTGACACATTGCCCATGGCAGTGTTGGACACATCAAAAGTGATCTTTTAGACAAAAAACAGGCTTTCATGGTCAACATCTACAGTAAACTGTAGGGAGGAAAAATATTACTTAAACTTGTCAAGTTTAACTTGACAAGTTTAAGTGATGTTTTTCCTTTTTTTATTACTGTTGGCTTGTTGTGTCCAGATGCTTACCTGTGAAACAAGTTGTTTTATTTTTCATATTTCTATATTAATATGTTGAAATTGTTTTTCAGGAGTCCATCATATCAATCAATCTATGTATGAAATGTTTTACAAGTCCAAATAAATGTCAGGAAGGATATCTTTTCCAGGCATCAGTCTTATTTTGACATCCCTGCATCACCTTTAACCTTGCGGAGAAAATATTCTGTCAAGGGTCTCTGATGGCCACATCCAAGCAACTAAATCCCGATTTCAACCTTTTTTCTAAGAGGCTTGAACTTTCCATGACCACATCCGAAATCAAAGTGATTTCACGGTTATTGTGTAGAACGTGATGTTCTTTGAAATCTCAGTGGAAGAGAGACATTCATTGAGATGTAGTCTCTTATCTTGTTTTTTTTTTAAAGAATGCACCGTCTGCACAGGTGCAACAAATAATGCCGGCCTTTTACATGATCGAAAAGAGAAAGATATGTTTTGTGTTACCGCAGTGATATTTGTTGCTTTACAAATACTTCCTCGTCGTTACGACACTTCCTGTCATTTTCCCATCTCAAACTTCTTGATCACATTAAAAATGTACTCTCTCCCATTACTCATTTTAATGTTGTTGAACTTTTGTGCTGAGTTCAGGTCGAGATTTGTAACGCAGGTGAACCCTTGTGTCTAATCTACAAAGCAGCACGAATAACTTAAACAGTGAAACAACACCACTGTGTTAAAAGTTGCATCGACGGAGGGAAACACACACATGTCCACATATTTCACAATTCAAATCAATTTTTATCAATTACGAGGGCATTTGTGCCAAACTAATGTATTTTATTAGCATGTCTTTTAAGTATATGCTAACAAGAACTCAGGTCAGTATTGGGGGAGATTAATTGTTTTTTTTTGTTTCTTACACACCCAGAGTAAAACCCACATTTTAATATATTTACAGTATGTATTTTGTTAAACCTGGCTTTCAAGTTATAGTTTGATCTTGTTTATCTATATTTGTCATTGTAATGACAAAGAAAGAAAGAGTAGACTATGTATAATATTAAAAAATATACTATCTTTACTAGTATACTTAGACACATCACAAATCATTTTGTAACTATTCAGTCTTTTTGTGTATTTGTGGAAACTTTTTAAAGAAAAAATGCAAGCTATCCCTTTAGGGCAATAGTTAGAGACCTTCAATCAGACATCGTATCTTCAGGATTAGTTTTATGGTGCATCCAATTCCAAATTGCTGAAGAGGGGATTGTCATTAAAGCACATGATGGTCTCTTTGGGCTAACCTCAGGGTCACATCATACAACGAGACACAGCTGACAGCGACACTCGGCCAGTTAACACTGTTTGATGGATCACCTGTGCGTGTAAGTGTGCAAGTGTGCATACAGGTTTGTGTGTGTGTGTGTGTGTGTGTGTGTGTGTCCCTGGAGAGCCTCTGTGGCTGGATGGTGTATCAGATGGCACGTTAATTACTCAGCCTTCAAAAGGGGGCTGTCCTGGGTAGAAGTGAGTGGAGGGCTGATGGCTGTGTGGTGGTCAGAGAGGCTGCCTGTGGGGAAAAGGCCTGGAGATGAGTGGCACATGTGGAGGTCTACATGCACACCGTGATCAAACAGACATGCAACTCATCGCACAGGTGAGCAATAAGGTTGTTCTCATCATAAAGTGATACAAGACTTGCTCTTGGTATCTTTTCCTGTAGGTTGCTTCTTCATATTTTGAAAAATGTAACTTATCAGTGGCACTAATAGCAAATTAAACAGCAAATGAATGTGTTTACTGAATAATTAAATTAACCTGAAAAGACCCTGAGCACCTGTGTAGTGCCAAGCAGGTAAAGTACAGCGGGTTTTTAAAGCTAAAAACAGCTGCTGTGCTGCCTAGACGCTAAACTTTGAGAGTGATGAGTGAACCAAAACAGTGAAGTTGAAGGCCAGAAAAGCAAATCCGTGAGCTGAAAGATGCTATAATACTTCCCAGAGCTAAAAACTGCAGAGTGGGGCAATACTTCTATGTGGGTTCTTCACTGCAAGTGACACCTTTAACATTATACAGTCATTTGATCCCTTGATATTTGAAAAAAGCCATACATTTGAATAGAGCAGCTTTTAAACTCTACGCATCTTTATGAACTTTTCTGTAGTCAACAAACAGGACAGTCAACTAGCCACCAGCCTTTGACCCCACCTGGCCCTGACCATCCCCCTGCCTTTCTGTCTGCTACCCCATCACACACATACACAGAGCTTAAAGTTCCCAAAGCCCTCTCAGACCCCCTTCTTCTGTCCGTCAGATCAAAGCTTGCTGGAGGTTGAGAGGGACCTGACCCATGGGAGAGGCGGAGGACCCTTCTGTTTGGCTAGTCGGTGGTGTGGAAAGAGACAAACAGGCAGCTCCAAGGACAGCCCAAGAACTGACCCCCCCCACCCAGCTGATGAAGCCCTAAATCCATGGAGACTTTTCAAGGCCATGCATGACAGAAGAGGTCGTTTGTTCTGTCATCACAGAAAGACATACTCACACACACACACTTGAATAGACACACGCACCGTCTTTCTCTCACTGTCTCTTCCTTCTTCTCTGCATCAGTAAGACACACACACACTCCTTCATGACTACATCAAAGACACGGTGGCTCAGTCTTTCTCTCTCTTCCCTTGTGTACCATGGTTACCATGCAGACATTTTTCATCCATCATATTTCTCCCACTGTCTGGGCCCGTGACACTGATTCATCTGCGCTGTATAATGGAGACACAACTAATACCAGAGTAACTGTTTGTTTCTCTGATCCATGTCAAAAATTTGAAAAACAGATGCAGTTCAAAAACAATGATGTACAGTTACCCAAAATGTGATCTATATTTCAACTCCACCTCTTTTGACTTAAAAATCACGCATTGGGAACCAAATCTGTACTGAAATACAGTACATTGCATCCATATAGCATTACAGATGTGAGTTGTGTGTGTGTGCCTGTGCCAGCTTCAGTGTGACCTACAGTATTTGTGATCATTTCATCACGTTGAATAAAAGCTCATCATCCAAACACCAGTAACTGCTTTACAAACAGATTTGTTGGCAAACTCTATCAATTAAATACTGAATTTCCTACATCAAAACTACTATTTGACACTGTGTTGTGGCAAATACATATTAGGTCATTGTTTGTTTAATGACTATTTTTTTTTCAGCATCTTTATCTATTTCTATGTTTTTTTAAATATATAAGTACACACTTTTAAGATTAAAATGCTGTGTGGTCTGTCTTGCTCTGAATCTTCCAGTCTGCTGCCTCAGCCTGTGGCGTTGATTAATCTGCGTGATAATGAAGACACGCACACAAACCCTGGTGGGCGTGTAATCACCATAATCATTTAATAATTATGTTGTATTCATGTTTCGTGATCTATTTACTTGCCTTATCTTCACTTGATTAGATCTAATCACTTCTCAGTAATACAAAGTTGTTTTTTTACAATACTTACCTGTAGCTTTGTTGAATTAGTAATTTGCCATTTCCTTTATACTAAAGTGTACAGTGATAGCTCATTTGCATCTATATTGCAAAAAAAAGAACTAAATAATATCTAATGTCAACAATCATAGGCTTGTATTTCACAATCTCTCTTAGCTGAGAACCATAAAATACAGTTTTACAGCATGAAATTTCCTTTTGAAATCCCAGAGACACCTGATGCTTGTTTGAGCTACTTCATGCGTCTCCTACTAGCCTCCTCCGCGTTTTTATTAAGCACCGTGCAATTTCAGACCCCATGTTCCTCTGTCTGCTCCCTCTGCCTCTGGTGTGCAACAAAAAACACACTGTAGTTCCACTCATTGACTTCCCCACGCTTCCCTGTCTCTCCTCTTTCCTTTACAAGGTGACAAAGCTCGCCGCGGTGTCTCAGTGCAGCTGGCATCCCCAGTAAACGGAGGGCTCCCATGTGATCTATCTGCATGGCGCTCATGTTATCTCCAGTGAGGGCATTTAAAGCTCTATGTCTTTTCCACATGGCCCAGACTAGTTTAATAACCCCTGCCTCAGCTGTGGCTGTGAACGCCCACCACTCTGGTTCACTATGTGGGAACCAGGATGGAAGAGGACAGGGGTCAGAGCCCTGCTGCATATATGTGCTAATTCCAATATGAACTAATACACGTTAATACAATGTTTTAAAAAAGCATGGAAAATTCTATTGTATCATGCTGTATTTGATTTTGTTTGAATATACACATCTCCATTCATATATACATTTTATTATACATATTGAAATGATTTTGCTGTAACTATATTCTAAAATTTACTTTTTCTCTAGCAAATCACAAAAATGTGTACAAACCAATGGAAAGAAAAGAAACATATGCATACAGCACATCTAATTGCACACATACAATTACTTATAGGCTACGTACCTGATATACAAATATTCAATACACAAATGTTTACTGTTCTGCTTTCCATATATATATATCTTTTTTCCAACACTAATTCTTATTTAATTTACATTCTACAGTTTAAATCTATACATAGTCTTACTTGTCCACAGTTGTTTGTGGTTGCAGTAACATATTATTTCACAACATTGATTTACTTTAAAGATCACTTCTTCAAATGGGCCAACCTTGTTACTGTTATTTTTAAAACAACTCTGAGATGTAAGGACAATTTTTGGATTTCAAGGCACTATTGAGCAGTTCATGTCTTTAATTTGCCACAAATGCATCTTAAACTCTGCTTAATTAATCTGCAATGATCCATGCAATAATATAAGCTACTGACTCAGAAACATTTTTGGCTTGAGACGCTTTAAAACCAGAGTAAGTCAAGTCATGGCTCATTTTCAAGGTTGCGTATTTCTATGAGCTGTGAGTATTTCAAGCCAGCAAAGACTGATTTGTTGAGTTTAATTTGAATAACATTTAAAGGCCTCAAGAGGTCAAACAATGCTTTATGTTACAAGAAAAAGGAAAAGATAAACATCCCCAAAAAAAATGTATAGATCTTTATGGAGCAAAAAAACCCTCACATCCATCTTATTGCTTTATTTAGTAAATATGCATGAACCTGAAACACACAAACACCCATATGTACAGTACATGTGCAAAAGCAACATAAGAAATATCAGAGGGAAAAATAAGGTAGTTTGCCCTAACAAGAACCCCCCCAGTGTTGTGTGTTAATACGATACTGCAGGCTTGGCTCGGCCTGTGTCAGGTCTTCTCTGGCTCTGCGCAGTAGGAGAAGGTGAGACACTCTAATAGGATCAGCCAGTATGACCTTTTCACTCCTCACCTCTCCCTCCTTCAC
>NC_045754.1:13622402-13630103 GCF_008692095.1 Etheostoma spectabile | reverse complement strand
CCCCCCCCCCCCCCCCCCCCCCCCTATTCCCTCTTGGCATCGTTGGCGCTGGGTGGCACCCAAGAGCCACTCGGCCGATGGGTAGGGTTACAGCAGCCGTGGCCTCGGTTCACATGTTTTAACAATTTCCTCCATCCTCTGTGAAATTATGCAAATATTTTAGTCCAGTTTCCTTGAGTCTGGAACACCAATTAAGAGTGTCTGTTTGGGTTTTCATGACAGCTGTTGAGGAGGCTTGCAGACAGTCAGGCCTTGCGCTGGACGTGAAGGGCTCCCACCAAGCAGGCCTGGACCCAGATAGCGCATGCTGACACAGGAGAGCTGCAGTTTATGTAGGGAAGCAATACTGATGAGGTGAGTCCGGGGCATAAAAAAGGGGGGAAATGTTGGGTGAAATAGGCTGACCAGTGAATTCTGTGAGATGGAGAGGTGATGCTGACCATGGAGGGAGGAAAGAAAACCTACAGATGGCAAAAACAAGGAGAGAAAGAGATGAAAATGTGGATGGAAGGGGGATTTTCCAAAACTAACAGATTATAGAAGAATAACAGGCCTTTGACTTTGTCTTTATTTCAAGGTAACCTCCTGTGAGTGGCTTTCAATGAAACGGCAGAAAGGAGGCTTGCCAATCTGCTTTGATGAGCACTGCTCCTCCAGCAGCAGGTAAGGTCATATCTGCTCTTTCTGCATGTAAAAGCACGGAGGTCAAACACTTTAAGCAGGCCCACGGCTGGGAGTACTGGCTCCTGTGTTTCTAATCAATCCCCCACCAATGCTCTGCCTGACTTACAGTATTTTTATTCCCTTTTCTTCCATTTCTGTTAAGTCTAACCACTGGTCATGTCCAACCCAGGAAAACTTGATCTAAGGTCCTAAAGGCTATCAAGTCCACTCTTCCCCACTGGAAGTCCATCTTTGCTTTAAAGACTTGCTGGCTCCAGAAATTCTCCATCATGCTGAAGAATTTGATCCAGGGGATTGTGCTGTCTGGATAAATGTTCACTGAGCTCTATAACGGGAATGGATTGAGGTCACGGCACTAAAGCATCTCCCTCAGTTCAAAGGTGGGCATGAACGTGAGTCCCAAAGACAGATTCATCTTGGTCAGGAGTAAACCTCTTGAAAGTAGGGCATGTAATTGCAATGTGGAGCATAACGGACCATATCGTTATTAAATGGTATTGTTAAAGGAAATAGGAGAGAGGTCAAATTTGAGGTAAGCCGCCCTGTTGTGACATGTGAGACAAGCCCTTCACTAGTGCTGGTGATAGATATAGGGTTAGCTTTGATGAGCTTATCCATCACTATAAATAATATAGATGTCATTTAGGGGCGAAAAAATACTTTATCTTATTTCTGCTGACATCCCTTTTTATGTCCTCTTTAACGGCCTTTTAACTCTAATAAACTATTATAGAAAAGCAGTTGTATATTATTATAAGATCTTCTCAAAATGTTTGCATGTAATTGTTTCTGTTATCTATGATTTCTGGCTTATCTGTTAAAACTTTGTTGCATGACATTTTTTTAAGCAAAATGCAAGGTACAAAACCTATTTAGATTAGGTTTCTAAAAGTAATAGTACAACATTTATGGGAAAGGCCTTATCATAGAGTTAGATGAGAATACTGATCCCACACTCTATGTCTGTTGAATATGCGGCAACAGCTAGCAGCTGGGTAGCTTAGCTTTGCGCAAAGACTGGAAAGAGGGGGAAACAGCTAGACAGGCTAGATAAATAAACACATTTTGACTTTTAATTCATTCAGCAACCGAAAAGTAAAAACAACAATTTGTCACTCCAATAAGTCACTGCTTTCAGTTAAGAAGTGGTCCAACACATAACACCCGGTTAAACAACCAATTCTTGTTTTTAGTCTTACATTTTTGTAAAGATTAAGCAAATGATATATCTCTTAATTGGAAAGCTTTAGAGGTGCTGGCAGGTTTTATTTAGTCACCTTCTTACAGAGCCAGGCATAGAAGTTTCCTTATTTACAGCTGTTATGCTAAGCTAACCATCTGTTGGCTGTAGCTTAATATATTCCGTAAAAACCCCATCTTCTCGTCTAACTCTCAGCAAAGAAGTGCATTTACCAAAATGTCTTACTATTTACTTGAAGCTTTAAGTTGTTAAAGAATAGCTAAAAATAGGTTTCTTGAAAGTTCTTCAAATATGTCCTGCAACTTTGTCTCAGCTGCCCAACACTTTCCAATTATTTTCCTTCAATAAGTACCTTAATTCCTATCCTTTGTCTGTTGCTTCATCCGACTCTTCACTGTGTGCCACCCCCCTCATAATTTCCTCCCTCTCTTCCCCCGTTTCTAAACTCTTCTCTCTGTGGTGTCTCCCAGAGATCTTAGTGTGGCCAAGCTTTTCTGCTCCAGGTGGTCTGCAGCCAGCCACCTGTGTTGTCTTTGTGGCGCTGTCATCTGTCTCCGGGCAGGCTTTGTGGGGTTGCCAGTGTGAGGACAGGCCTGGTGAGCGCCGATGATGGAGATAGTGCTTTCTGCTGCTGCTTCTCCCAGACTCTCACAGGACTCCAGTGTTGCCGCACACAGGGAGCAATGTTTACAACCCCAGCCAAAGTCCGAAAGAAAAGTCCTGGGAAAATGTTTTTTTTCTGGTCTTCATGCCTAAATGTTTGTGGAATTGTATTTATAAGATACGTTTTACGGATGTAGACCAGCCAGAAGAGAAGCTCTTCCACACATTTGTCCTGAGAGCAACTTTAACCAAGAGTATTGTGAATGTGCAGCATCACATTGACCACATGAATTCATGCACATTGTACATACATTATTCTGTTTTTGTATGTGTGGGTTTTTCTCCACAACATCCCAACAAAATCCCCAGCCTAACCCAAAATCCATACAGCATAAAACCTGATCCAGGACTATACGTATGATCTACTGCATTTAAAGTTATAGACACAAAGTATCACACTGGGGACCGTTCTTTGCCCCAAACTAATGCATTTTCCTTAATCTCCACTTGAGGGAAACATTATGCAACCATTGCAGCTATTTGTTTCTCTGCCACACAGCTTGGAGTAATGATGCATCTGATGTGAAGGCGCAGTTAACAAGTTAACATGTATTAATAATTTCCTCACTATAGATATTTCTGCAAAGTTTCAGTGGAGTTCCTATTGGTCAATATATAACATACAGAGAATGCTGTATGAGCCTAATATTATAATACATACAAAAATTACCTTCAAATATCTAGGTCATCAATAAATCAGGTCATAGAATTTATAGTTTTGTTTTGTATGTAGCATAGGTCTAAATTATGTAAAATTACAACATATAAAGGTAGCCCAAGTATGATGGTACCAAGCTGAAAAGGAATGAAGGATTTAAAGAAAAAAATCATTCAATAAATAAACAAAGTAAATTTAAGACTGCTTGGAGGTCACAGTTTGGCATTTTTCTTCATTCACCATTACA
The DNA here is from genome assembly GCF_008692095.1 of Etheostoma spectabile. NCBI lineage: Eukaryota > Metazoa > Chordata > Actinopteri > Perciformes > Percidae > Etheostoma > Etheostoma spectabile. The sequence goes on along the minus strand of NC_045754.1, from coordinate 13,626,650 downwards.
CCACTGGATATGCTCAATATCCCAGGACACCGTTCCGTATTCAGAGTTTTATTTACTCCTCATCCGGAGGGGAGAGTGTTGATAAATGACGGCGCTGCGCCCTGGGACTCTCCTGTTTAAGGAGCGGCGAGGCGATTTATGAGCGCGCTCTCGCAGGCTTCACTGTGATTAATCGACGCCGTCCTCCGCGGCCACAGGCGGGGCAGGGGCAGCCGGCCCTCCACTGTTTGGATAGGGAGATAACATCAAAGCAGCCTGCTGCTTGTGTTAAGAAAATACTGCATTCTGGGTCAGCGCAAATGAATCCAGGAGGAGCTGGAAACTGTTTTTAATGGCATTCCCGTCGATATATTATCACTCTGAAGAACTCGAGCGTGGAGGTCACAAATGACATTAGCAAATGTCTTTGTTCTACAGCCCCAGAGCTTCCTTGAGGCTATGGTTGACATTGATGATTTAGCTGTTTATGTTTGGCTACATTTATGAATGGTGGGGATCACAGGGTGGGTGTGTTGTCAGTGAGAGTTACCATTAATAACTGTTGCAAAACTAAAGATAATGATTACTTTCATTACTTGGACAAAAATACGTGTTTTCCAGACTTAAACTGTCCATAGTTGAACGTTTGGATTTACAATAATCCCAACATTCAAAGTGCAGCAAATATGTTCCCAATGAGTAGTTAAAGGTGTCAGCCTCTGAGATATTTACCTGCTGTCCTCCTCCACACCTGCACCATTGATCACAGGTCACCCTGATGAGCTGGTTGCTTCAGGGCTCACACTGCTGCTCTTTTGATCTCGCTCCAGAATGATGTTAACTACCAGGCCTCAAAGTCCTCTTGTCTCATGTCAGACTAAAAAACAAAAAAAGTTTGTCCTCAGGGGAAAGGACACTCAATGTTAAACTTTTTTTGTGCATGTGTTCAGTAAAACTGTGAGATAGTATAACAATTTTTTTGAATTTACTGAATACATGATAAGTCAGGTGTGTTGCACTAAAGCCAGCAACAAAGCAAAGCAGTCTTGCTACTTTTTTTCTTATCTCATTTACACATCAAAATAGTTTCTCTCCTTTCCCATTGTGAGAGCACCATACTCCTCAAGCCAGCTGGGAATCACCGGGCGAATTTCCGCTCTTTATTTTCTAGCTCCAACTGCTTCCCGTGGTTCCTAAAAGGATACCAATTTAGCTGAATTCAGGCTGAGTTGAAAGGCGCACTGTTACCTGTCCGCTGGGGTAGAACCTCTGCGGTGGCTGCCCTTTCCCATGCTTCCACTGTGGGACCTCTACCACAGGCAGACAGAGGGGACACCTGTTCCCTCAGAGAGGTTGGCCAGCATCTGAAATCTTAGCGTCGGCCCTGCCTATTGAGAGCGGGCAGCACTATAAGGCCCCCGTGCTGTGATGGGGTGTAGGAAACCTGAGGAGAGAGCAGGAAAGGGAATGCCTATAGCCTGATGAATCTGGTGCAATTTGCCAAAACACAGTGCCTCCCTCCACAAGACGATTACCCACACTTGCAATAGAAAAGCCATTGTCTGGTACGAGTCTCCACTTATCTGCGTATTCTTTATCGTAATGCAGAGATACAATGGCCTGCCTGTGCTGCAATAAAGGACAAAGTTTAGTGCTGAAGGGAGGAGGTGAAATTAAATGTTTTTGCAGCCATTGGTGTAAATCAGCATAATTATAGTCTGGTAGGAAAAAACATTGGCTTCTTTTGGAAATGCCTTTGACTCTAAATCCTAAATTATTGGTGGTGCAAAAACACGATTACACTTTACACACTCTGAACTATTTGTGTGTTTTTGGCTTAGCTCTGCCACTATTCATCTTCTTAAGAAACAAAAGAGCAGAGACATTGATTTGAGACCCAAGAAGAGGTTCACGCCCCATTGAACATGATAACTTTTTAAATATGTGGTTAAAACAGTGGCAGCCTAAAAGATGAACGTGATCCTTGTCTAATGTTTTCTACCCTTCATGCCTACAATATAAACCAAGGCCATTTCCACTGCCTGAGTGATGGCAATGGCTTCTGAGCATCTTCTGCAAGGAAAAAGTAATAATACATCTCCTCTCCTGACCGAATGCTGTCAGGAACATGGGTCACAAGGGCAAATGAGGTGCAGTAAGAGTTTGTCCAAGAGGTTTTCCCATGAGCCCCTCAATGAGCCTCATACCGTTTCCCTTCTCGCACCATATATCAGTCTTCCCCGCTGAGGGTGAGTCACCTTCCCCATACCACCTTTGATGTCCTAAAAAACCAAAAGCACAATTTGTGCTCACTGTTGGACCAAGCCACACGGGGCCCCCAGTTGACTGTGATCTATAAGATTGTTTTAATCCTTCCAGCATTTTATAGTTCTTTCCTCACGTCCGTTAGTGCAACATCTTACAAGTGCACCCTTGCTGATGGAGTGGTAAAGTTATGGCATAAAAATGTCAAGCACCTCAGCACTCAGCTATGTTGAGGATGGACATCACCGACAAGACAGGATGGCCACCAAGGGGCCATTACTGAGGCCTAGGTCAATGTCTTCGGGCTGCCTTCAGAAGCCATGGGGAAATAGCCAGCTCTTGTGGAGGGAGTAAACCGTTGTGGAGGAGCCCAGGTGCACACTCCTGAAATCTTCAAAGTTTTCTTCCTTTGACTTTCATTATCACACATATGTGCAATAAGAATGCTTTATATGATGGTCAGATCTGTGGAGCAGAAAAACTCCCAGCCAGAGTGATTTACACAACAGCAAGGTTACGTTTTTAACAACAGGATGCCAGTTCTTGAATGTGCATCTTTTGAAATATACTGTAGGGCTACCAGTGTTTCCTGCAGTGCAGTTTCTCCAGTGGCTGCGGTTGATGTGAGCAGAGATATATGACAAAAAATCATAGTAAACCATTTTCTAAAGTTGTTGATGGCATTGTCTCATTTTTTGTCTCAATGCTTTTTATTTATGAATATGGCTTCAAGTTGGACCCGTTGCGCAGTGCGGTCTCTGAAAGCGCGATCACATGTGGAAAGCTAGTCTGTGTTGTTCAAAGTCCTGGGTGACAGCTTAATGTGGCTTCCTAATTTATTCCTCCACTCATCCATTGACTCAGGGCCAAAAAAAAAAAAATCCCTTTTAGGAGCAATAGAAGAGGGCATGTTATTGGGGACAGTCCGTTAAGCTGTCCTCACCTTTCCACCTGACCTGCGCTTGCTTGAGATGTTTTCTAACTGAGGCATCCTTCATGCCGAAGAAGCAGAAGGGTGATTAATGGCCCAACATGTCAAGAGGGAAACATAAGGGCACCCGCTGAGGAATATTGATCCTGGGAATCAGCAGGGAGGGAGACGTGGTGGAGAGAGAAGGTACGTAAGAGAGAGACAGACACAGACAGTCAGACAGGAGACTGATGCAAAACGGGAGGAGAAGGTTCAGGGATAATAACTCAGACTGGGAATCTATACCGTCAGCCCAGGCCCCTCCACCTGACGGAAAAGACTTCATGTCCATACACAACATGAACATGCGTTGATGCCCTTTATTACTTACATAGTATAAACTTGGGACATCCTTTACTTAAGTAAAAGTAGCAATATTGTGATTTAAAAAAATATTACAAGTAAGAGTACGTAAGCATAATCAGAAAAAATGACTTAAGTTTCAAAAGTTTAATTACTTACAAGACTAGACTAGACTACTTACTAGACTATCTTGTATGTTATTGGCTTATTTTTGCTCAGGCATTTATGTGTAGGAAGCAATTTACTGTTGGTTGAAGTAAAGCTAATTCTAATTCTAATCATCACATACTTTTTATGTCAACATTTTAATTTGTAAAGTAAAGTAGCTTTAAATGTGTACTTAAGTACAGTACTTGAGTAAATATACTACATTCCACTACTGCAACTCGGGCAGGGAAATTGTGACATGACATTTCTTCTTTTAATGCCTGACACTCTGGCTGGCCTGGATTTCCCGATGGACAGTCCAGCTGTGGTTGTACTGTTTACGGCTGAGGCCATTAGCCTCTTCCCTTTAGCAGGAGAGACCAGGCAATGATGGGTGCTCTCCAGCAGAAAGAGGAGGAGTGGAGCAAAGGAGGGGCTCTAATAGGATAACTCCCCCATTAACCCAGGGGAGCTACCTCTCAGAGATCCTATCAGTTCCAGCACACGTCTCCATCATGCATGCCACACTGTCGCCATGCATGCCACACACACACACACACACACACACACACACACACACACAC
>NC_045754.1:13613430-13622392 GCF_008692095.1 Etheostoma spectabile | reverse complement strand
CACACACACACACACACACACACACACACACACACACAAAAAGGCAGCGCCTGTCTATCATCCAATCAGACAACATGTAAATCAAATCTGCTGCAGAGGACACAGTATGATGGAATAGAATTAGCTTTATTGTTAATCTCAAACATTGTAAATAAAGAAGCAAAGCAGTGGTAATAGACTGCAGACCTTCTGGGCTTACATCATTCTAATATTCTCTATGTGTTTACACTGCAAACATCTGTACAGAGCTGCCGAGCACTTAAGGAATTGTGCCTCTAACAGGCTAAACGTACACTTGTTTTCTTAAAGTAAACATCATCTCCATGGTGAGTGTATTATTTAAAAGGTAACTGACAGTGCCCATAAAACTTCATATGATGCCATTCTAGCCTCCCGATTCAAAATATGATGTAATCAGTGTCTAATTTGGTGTGTTTACTCTTCGCTCGCATACAGTGTATCTCCTTTTTGCCAGACGTTTTACTGCTAAAAAGGGGATATTTTGATTGCAGAGAGAAAGAGAAAAAAGATCCAACTTACTATATTGGTAACATTGGTAGTGGAATTCAGGAATTGTGCCATTTTAAATGCCAGATTATGAGCAAAGTAAAACTTTAAGATATACATTTTTTTTATTTTACTGAAGCAGACTTCTATAATGTTGTACCCACTTTGATTAAATAAGCCCCTTACTCTATTATTTATTGGAAATGTATTAAGAAAGAGTGTCTCCAGACACCTTGAGTGGATAACCATATGCTGTCACAGTAGACCAGACACGCCTCATATTGAGAGCTCTGTTGACCTGGGAATTGTGTGGGAGGTGGAGAGCGGGGGTGGAGGGGCACCGGGGACTTGTGAGAGTTTTGAGAGGTACAAATCAAGGATTTAACTACTGCAGCCCCTCTCTCTCTCCGACGCAAAATGTATAGGCCAGTGTGCGGCTGTGTTTGTTATTGTGTGTGTTGCCGGCAGCTCACAAATTACGTTTACAGAATAGAAGTAATCGCAAAGTATTTGGGTAGCCAGAGGAGATGGTGCTTTTTAAATTGTGTGTGAGAGAAGGAGTGAGAAATAGTGTGTAAGACAGACAAATCTAAAATTAAAGAAATTAGAGAAAGACAGATATTGCACCAGTGACATTGGTCTTTTTTGGGCCACATAATAAATCCAAGGCAGATGTATATTCCCTTTGACCAAACCACATCAGCTGTCGCTTCAGCCTTCCCAATTATTTCTCAAATAGGATAGACCAAAACCAACTATCAGTAAACATGCAGACTCCTCAAATTCCATAAACGTCAAGCTATACAGACAAGAAGCCAGCCTGCTTCTGTTTGTATTACTGGGAAACCCCTTTCTGGTTCTGACACTGAGCTACAGCTAGCACGCCAGTTTGAGGGGAAGTGTTATTATGGTTTAACATGCCAGCAGTTCTCCCTCATCACGAAACAAACCCACTAGCCTGTCAAACAACTGTTGCCTTCTTGGGGAAGCACATTGTGATTTGCTCTGTTGAAGTCTTACTTGTGGTTGAATGTTGGTACCGCAGAAAAAAGGCAGTTTGTGAATTAGCTATGCAACCGAACAAAATACAAATGTTCCTTTGATTCAAAATGCACTGAGGACAAGCAGCAGCGAGGGTCTGGGAGATTTTCAAATAATGTGCTCATGCAGTGATCAAACATTTGTAACTTGGAAATGTGTCATTTTAAACTAAGGCGAGCGTGGGCCGATAGTGCTCACATTTATCTGGCAGCAGACTGAAGCTGTTAGATCAGAGGTGAATCTAAAAATCATACAGAAAAATCTTCACAAATCCATTTCTACTTAAGTTTTCATAGGAGATAGAACATGTTGCCTTTCATTACTTTGACTGTGTCTCTGGTTGTATGAAAATGTAACATTTTGAGTGTGCTGCATATTTAGTTCTTGCTTGCCCTAATGGTGCCCAATCAGTTCCACCAGGTCCGTTCCAATGGGGTAGGCGGCCTCTACCCTGATTACGCTGAATTGTGGGTATTTCCTGCCTCTAAGCCTCGCATATGGATTGAGTAAGGCAGTGGCTGAGGGACTACCGTTTCTCTCCACTACATCTTCATTTCTTTCTCCCTGGCTTTTTTTCAACGGAAAAGCAAAACACTTTTGTTTTTTCTGGCTCTGCTGTCAAAATACTGAGTTGGGCTTTGGCTCAGTGATTGCTCGCATGTAGCCAAGGAAAATCCCATGAGGCAAGTGTGGCTAAATGCAGTATAATCCACACGATCACTATCCGTCTGCAGACTCAACCACACCTATTGCTGACCTATTGCTCTACTGCAAACACATTGTGTGTATCCCACTTTAGGATATGGTTGTTTTCAATACATTCAAGTCCTGCTCAAGGTATATGTGTTATGATCAAGTCAGTTCCACCATAGGGGCTATGCCCTGTTTTTATGGCAGAGGTCACTTTATCTTCATTTTTTTTAACAGCAGGGTGGATGCTTAACAAATACATTACAAAAAAGTATTTTCACCCTAAAAAGAAAATTATTAAATCATCATGAAACACAACCTTTGAGTAGAAAATGCCATAATAGTACTCGGTAAGTGACAATGCACGCTTGAATGCTTTTAAAGCAAATACCTAGTCTGCCAGCACTATTTTTTATATGTGTAATGGTTTTATGAGCAAGCACTCTTGGCCTGACCATCTACCAGTTATTGTATTATAACATAAAACCATAGATATGTAAGGCAAACCTGGCAGAAAATGGTGTCAGTGAGTCAGATTAAAGATGTTGGTTGCGAATGGCACTTCAGTGGAATCCTATTACATCCAAGAAGAGCCAATAAGGTATCTTCTCTTCAGTATTCTTTATGACATTTTTAGCCTTCACACACATTATTTCCCCCTAAAGTGATTTACGATAATGAGCATAAAAGCATTCGGGTATGGTGATAATTTAAAAGGTAACATATCTCTCTCCAATGGTGAAAAAGCTACGATAAAACAGCCCACTGCCAACTTTGGCAAACTTTAGAAGATGCCTGTTTTATTTTAAAAAGTACATCCCATAAACCTTTATGACGGAGTAAAAGGCAAAGAAGAGGTTTTGCTTTTAATGCCAGTTTTCTTCATGACATATTAAAAAGAATCCACACATACCGAGTAATTGTACTGACTTTTGGAGGACTACAAATTTCCCATACTTTATGCTCTCCCACAGGACCGGGGCTTCATAAGCTCTTTTTGTGGGAGATTTTGGCATTTGATGCCGGTGGTTGTATGTTTGTATTAAACATTTTTTGGAATGGGCAGCTCATTATTTTGCGCTCCACTCTCAAACACTGGCCCATACTTCCTTTCCAATATAACCGCTGATAGAGGACGGATTTAACCACATTTTTCAGGGTTTCACATACCTGCAGGGATATTTGATTTGGCAACTGGACAGCCATCACCTCGAGGCCATATACCACCAGAGCAATGAATCAAAGTATTTTGGTTGTTATTGTATTTGTATATTTAGGCAGATGTCTAGCAAGTCAAAGACGTACCAAAGGACAAACTGGGTTTTATTGTGGGGTATCAATAAGTAGTTTGAAAAATTTCATAAGCACTCATATCTGTGAAAATATTTGTATATATTATGATATACAGCATATATAACTTTTTCCCCATGATATCAGGGCTTGTGAAGAATAGTTTCCCAGGTTGTCTAATGTTTAAAAAGCCTCTCCTTAAAATGAACAATGTAAAAAAAGGAACCGATCCAAACATTAACAAAAGGTATATTCCCCCAACAAAATTTGAAACACAAGAACGAATTCTATAACTCCTCAAACACTCAGTGATTCAGTTGAGGCACACACAAAAAATGGTTCTGTTTAATCAAGAAGTCAAACTATCAAAAATCCAAATTACAGATTGGACCTTTGACTGACAGACTAATTACTTATCAGCTTAACTCCGAATCCAAGGCACAAACTTAAAGGGCAAGCCCAACAAGAGTCACTAAAGTATCATATTGTAATCATGTAAAAGATGTAATCAAATACCTGTTTTAAGTTTTACTGCATATAAAATGCGTTACGGACTTAAATTGTGGGTGGTTGTCATATAGTGAATCATATAAACCACATAAAACATTGCATAATGTGATTTTGGGAGGGAATTTATATTGCTTTTTATATGTCCTCAGCTGTTTGTAAAGTATTTTTTTGTCTTGCTTCCCTCTCGGACTCCCATTGCTGTCCTGTGGCTAACAAAAGAGATAGCGTGACACCTACTAAATTACTGGTGTACAGAATGTGATTGATTGACTTGTTGTTGGCCTGCCATGACCAGTGGACTGCACCTCGTGTGAAAGGTGCCTCCAACAAACACACTGGTGCATGCCTCCTCAAGTTACCTGGGAGGCACACTACGTATTATAAATCTCATTGTGTGATGAAAAAAGAGGGTATTGAAGAAGGAAAACAAATAATATTTGAAAAAACATTGCCTCCTTCCTTTTATGTATCAAAGAAAAATATGTGCCTTTCTCCAGGTGTGGATTATTTCACTTAGCTTGTAATGTGATAGGAGACTAATACAAAACACCTGACCTCAAAATGAAATGCGGCACATAACGTAATAAAGTGCATTGTCTGATTGGTTATGGTAATTCTTCATTCAGCCACAATAACCTTAAGCTCAGCCGCCTCAAATCCAGTAAAATCACTTAAAACAGATGTGGCTCCGAGGTTCCAGATAGATCTTTTAAGAATGTGCCTCACAGCAGAGGTTCCACCGAAAACCTGGTCCTCAAATGTGTAGGAGGATCTTCATGCAGTGAAAGCATTGGTGCATTATTATATTTTACTGTATGGCATAAATCAAAAATTATAGAAGTGCTGAGAATAAAAAGCATCTGACATGTTTAGCGTGACAGTTCCGCCGTTCCCATGTTTAAGTGGTGGTGGGAGCTTTGTGGCGCTAGGCCGAGATCTCCTCCTGTTAAGCACACATCCTGTAGGCTTTGTCCCCTGGCAGTGACCCGATCCAGCAGGAGGAAGCAACCTATCAGGAAAATATTAGATCAGCTCCGGGAAAAATTAATAAAATGTTCTCAATTCGGCCTCACCTACTGTACTGAACCATGAGATTCATACACAAGAGTAAAGGCGTGCACTTTATACACTTTCATCAGAGCGACTCCATTAAACTCCCCCCTCTCCAGGTTCAAATGATCTATGAGCATCATGATACGCTTGTGGAAGGTGTTGTGTTCCTTACTGCCGATGTCCAGACAAGGGTGGTCTGTGCAACCGGATCCTTTGACATCACGGAGAACATGAAAACATGAAACATAGTTATTGATCACAGAGTCTGCACTAATCAAATAGCACCCTGGTTTGTTTGAAGTTAAAAATGGTTACAGTGGGTGTTTACCGTTGCACTTCAGGACCCTTCGGCCGCACCCCTCTTAAACATACACAGACAGAAGTGTTATTTGTATTGTTAAATTTACATTAAGTCCATTTTAATTGCATCAAGCCACTAAGCAGATCTTACAATAATGGGCCTGACAGAGAAAATTGCAATCATCTGTGAAGAGCCTGCGGCGGTGTAATGGACAAACCTGATTAATTTAATCTTGTTGCACTCCATTATGGCTGCACTTTATCATTTCAACAGATGGAGCACCAAGAAATTAAAAAATGCTCTCAAGGATATGTGGCACTTTCCATCCACTCGGACTGATTTATCTGAAGGTGTGTGGGCTGCTGTGTTGAAATAAAGGCGTGGACTGGAACCTTTGGATGAGTGCATTTTCCAACACAAATGAGATTATGTGAACAGTCAATTGATGCAACAAATCATCAGAATTGTCTTGTGATGTATTGCTGAAGGCTGTTGAGGGCTGTCCATCCAATCATGTAGTCCAATGAGTTGAAATTATCAAAGAGCAGCATGACAATTGCTTTACTATATGGAGGCTATTCATGCAAGCATGAATGCTGCATTCATTCATTCATTCATTCATTCACTGTTTTCTAAAAGCTGCCATTTTCACACAGAAAATGCTGAAAAAAATTGGAAGTACATTCTCCTGACATATCCTGTTGTGTGTTTCAAAGTGAACTTAAAAGTGAAAAAGAAATTCAGTAACAAAAAGTAATTGTGTAATAATCATTTCAAAGAGGCCAAACTTCCATCAACATGTTATTGTTATTTTTTAGTGCTCTGTTGCTGGAGCTTTGGTCTCTTTAGGCTTTTTCTCTGCTCCATGCACTGTGGAAGTAAATGAAGTTGTTCCCAAAATCCCTATTCTAATAGTCAGTTTGTGCAATAATAATTAAAGCACTGGTTCCCAACCCCTTTTTTTTGTGCCTGTGACTCCTTAATATGAAGCAATATTGCCTTGTAACTTCTCATCACAGGTTGCATGTTTATACGTTGTAAGCTGTTCAATCAACGATTACATTTGGCCCTTGCAAATGTTTTAAATTTTAATAAGAGGCCTGGAAAAGTGCAGTATTTCTTAAGAAAGAAGCAAATATATGACAAAAGACTGATAAATAAATATTTGTTTGCATTAAAATGTAGTTTTGTCTCATTTCCTACATGGGAAATTATTTCCCAACCCCATTGGTTGTGAAATAATAACTGAATTAAAGCATTAAACATCTGATAGATACATTACTGAAGGTGTAAATGCTCAATAAGAAGCTCCCCCAGCTCCACAATCTTGATAATCATATAGGAACCCTTAGGTGGCGCTGTAGTTCATATACAGAGAGGAGAGAGGGATGTAGTTTACTGTACACAAGCACCACAATATGATTTTTTCCATGATTATCAATATGATATTCAAACTCAAAACCTTGTTAGTGAAACTTTAGTGACTAATTCATGTAGCCATCATATGTAGGTTTTAATCTATTTTACATTGTGGCTAAGCTAACCAAATAAATAGAGTTTGAAAAGGGTATCAGATTATATGTTAATGACAAGGGAAAACAACATGTGCGACAAAAGTGACCTGTGTGTTTTCCTCGTGCCTGATTACATTTGATACCAGTGGCCAGCGCGCGCACAAACGCATGCGGCTCTATCTTGTCAATACGCTGTAACCTTCCGCCTCCGCTGCCATTGAAAACTTTTTGGCTTTTATGTCGGACATTAAAGACTTCTTACGCGGGTTTCTTCCCCTCACCGTCACGTAAATTGCTTGTAACGGACACATTTCCAGTCAGCAGGACAAGAGGCAGTCGCTGCTGGGTCAGAAGACGTAAAATCCATGGTTATGGACAGAGACTTGTTGCATGTGGGGACAGTAAAACAGTAAAGGTAGGTAGAACGACTATTACTGCGTTTTGTCTACTTTTCTGTTATTTCTCTGTTAGCTGTTTCGTCTCAGTTAACAATTGTCTGCCAATTTGTTTGCCATGTGTTGTGAATTGACAGCGTGGTATTGAGCCATTTCCAATATGGGCGGGGACAGCTGCGAGCAAGACAGCTATCAGCACCATGAATCATAGCTCCTGTATTAGCCGTGGCAGAGGGATCAGGTCAGCAGTGATAAATTAAAGTTGGGTAAATTAATGCTTTCATAGGACTAAAAACTTTACTGTAAGTCAATTTTTAGTTTTTTTTTTTTTTATATTTTACTTGTGGTTTAGTTTATAAAGCCGTATTTAATTTATTTTAAGTGTTTACCGCGTTATGGTTATTTTCTTTGGTGCAGTCAGTGCCTTACACTAGCTAACTGACATGTCTCAAAAAGTAATCAACAAAGTTTCATGCTACATAATTCAATTGCTATTCCATAAAAACAAGCTTTTGTTTACCATACAGTATGTCAATGAGTGTGCATTGTGCAGTATTTTCTAACGTGTTGTCTGATATTCTACCTTTATAGGACTAACGTGCTTTCACTCCCAGAAATAGGATGATGCTGGTAGTTCAAGTTGCATACAGGACATTTATCAAAATATCATTTGCCTTAAGTTAACAGCAGTTGTACCTAGGTTTTACTCTCATTCATTCTGCCCCAGGCTGCAGTCATTTTTCTGTCTAATTATTTCCTTTTTCACTGTGCACCACACTTGACAGTGATGGATAGCAGGTTAAAAATGGACATTTTCTCCTCAGTTAGTGTATGTTGGATTGACTCAAGCATGCATGGTGTTCTTCCCTCAGACCATAAGGACCTTGGAAAGATTGTGTTCCCCTCTGCTTTTCCCATTCCGATATGATACAGTTTGTCTTCATTTGCCTCTGACTTGGACTCATTTCCATGATATATTGCCAAAGCACATCATCAAGACAGAAGTGTAGGTTATGTCAAAGTTATGCCATCATGATTACAGTCTAGGTTGCAGACGCAGGCCGTTTACCAGTGCAGCAGTACTGAATAAGCATCAACTGTGTAAAGATGGTGGTTCCCTGATTGGATGTTTTTCTTAGTCTCACTGAACCAAGTTGTCAAATATCAGTAGTCCTTCAGTGTCTAAATGTCAATTCAAGAAGCTGCCATATTTATGCACCTGGTTAAATGTTATGATGAGGTCAGTGCTGAGTTTTGGCAAACTTCTGACTAGAGGTCATGCATGGGTCCATGGTTGTACAAACCATGTGGTGCAGTAATTACAATGTTAGAAAAGTGGAACAGGGTACCTACAGTAGATGATGTTTGATTGGTCTGTCTGTCTCACCCAGTCGCCATGTTTTTTTTTTTAAACAATGTGTTTATTGAGTTTCATTTCAATCAAGACATACATAATTGTAAACAAACCTTGAAAAACAATAGAAACAGAAACTTAACTACAAAAAAATAAAAATACAGATGTATAAAAAACCCTTACATAAAGTAAAATAAATGCACTCACTGACAAAATTACCTTTCATCTTGGTCTGATCCCTTCTTGTAGAATATATCTGGAGCATATAACAAATCAAACAATGTCACAATCCAATACAAACATCTCT
>NC_045754.1:13607786-13613420 GCF_008692095.1 Etheostoma spectabile | reverse complement strand
AAAAATACTAAATTACTCAGAAATCCTCTCATTTGCCAGAATATCACCCACATCATTTTGTGCAACAAAGTCCAAGAATGGTCCCCAAGCCTGTTTGAAAGTATCTTGTCTATCCTTAACCATAAATGTTATTCTTTCCATTGTTAGGCAAGAAGACATTTCTCTAAGCCACTGGCCAATACTAGGCTTATTCACATCTTTCCAAGCAAGAGAAATCAACCGTTTGGCTTGCAATAGGTATACATAAATAATACATTGTTCTGCAGCACTGCTAGTAAAGCATGGACAAGTTTGTGAAAGGACTGCCAGGTTAATGTAGGGCAGATGATGATTCAATCACCACAACTACCAAAACAAAGGCAAGAAAATATGTAGTGGTATCCACAATTTGATCCGAGGAGCCTGATTTGTCTGCTAATCTCCCAGTTGAGTCACATTGTGTCTTGTTAAAAGCCGGTTGTTGTGCACTTTTCTCTTGCGGGAAATCAGTTACAAAATATTTGTATCTACAAAAGGGAGTGGGCCCTGCAGAGAATGTTTGGTAACCACTGACATAGGACAAAGGAAAAACAGCAAATTCTCACATTTCTAGTAAATGTATGTAAATGTATTTCTGCTTGAAGATTTACCAGGAAACAATTCATGTCATTCAATTGACTTATTGATTGAGTTATCTCTTCAGTTATACTAATAATAATACAATACTCATATTGGGATTACATTTTCATCCGACAAGGCCACAGTTCCACTTTATTGTGCTTGGATTGCCTTGCAGAAATATCATCCAAATGACACATCTATTGTGAATTATGTTCATTACATTTTAAAGCTTTTCTTAGGGTGATCTCACATCCTCTCAATGATATGTTTTATGGACATCTTTATTGACACTGTGGAATATCTTGTTTGGTTTTGACCCAGTTTCTTTTTGCTGCATTTCGTATTTTCAGTCACTCACCTGAGTTGGAACAGCTGTGGTCTAATGATTCACGTTCAGAATTAATTTTGTTTAAAAAAAAAAAAGTGTGGTAGCACAGCAGGAATACTGCAATGTATCATGTCTGCAGCAATGAACAGAACAAGTTTTATTCACACATGTACCAGATTCCCTACTGTACTGTACATGTGCTTCACGTTTACTTTAAGACTTGACTTCAGAGGAAAGTTCTCCAGTCTGTTCTCCTCACTTTTGAAGTTACATGCTCCTCCAATTACTGGGGCCATGCAGTCTCCCCTATGGTGTCCTTGGACAGCTCTTTGAGTGCCTGAAAATGTTGCGGACCATTAATTCTGGATTGTCTTCATCTGTTTGCATAATTTTCCCTCCGTAACCATTTCCCCCCCACATTTTCACAGTCATTGAGCTTAGGTTTATTTTTTTCTCTTTTATTAATGTTTAAGTCTTCAAGAGATTTCAATTTTATATCATTTCTTCAATACCACTGACAGTTGTTAAACTTTTACACCAGCTTGTTTTATGGTATACAGCCTGTCAGCTGTGTACTGTACACAGCATGTGTGTTTTACAGCCTGCGTGCTGATGTTGCCTATTGAAAGTCTTCACCTGCCAGCATAAAGGTTTACAGATGTATTCAATGATATTTTCTGTTCTCTTATTTAAATGTTCAAGGATATATAAAGACATAGACACAGCAGAGCAGTCAGTTAACAGAAAATCAATTTTGTGTAAATAAAAGGGGTGTTTCCTTTGACCTTATGCGTTTTTTAGTTAGACTAATTTGCTGTCAGGCAGGAGGTTGTTTTTGCAACTCAGGCAGACTCCAGAAATGAATTTATCCAAGTAACCAAGTCCTCCTGGGCAATGGAGGTTGGGACACTGAAATGGCCCTGGTAGGCAAAGCAGCCTTTTGATGTCTGGAATGTTTTGGCTGACTTAGAGCAGGCGACTGGAGTAGGGGGATCATTTTCACTGACCCATGGGATTTTTAACCATTTTCATATACTGAGAACAAAACAAAGTGAGGAGAAATGCCTGAGCTGATTTGCATTGACTTTGCTATCAAAAACTGAGGGGAAAAATGAAGTGAAACTGATTTAGGGGATCTTTAGTTCTTTTAGGACATATTTGTTGTCACAACATCATTCCCACTAACATGTATTCTTAAGAGTTGCCAAATTGTGGGGTGCCTGGTTAGCTCACCTGGTTGAGCGTGGACACTATGTACAGAGGCTCAGTCCTTGTTGCAGCGGCTGCGGTTTCGGTTCTGACCTGTGGCCCTTTGCTGCATGCCATCCTCCTCTCTCTCCCACTTTACTGACTTAATCTGTCCTATCAATAAAGGCAATAAATGCCAAAGGAAAAAAACTGCAAGTTTAAAGAGTTTTGAAATTGTTGCTATTTGGCTTGGCTCTTGGAAAATTCGGCCATATAATAAAAATGTCTTTCATTAATGCACTCTTAAGTGCTAATTAGGTGATTATTTGGACTCCGGGCAAAGTAAATACACTACACTGATACACTGTACACTTCCATTGTATAAAAGGCCTCATTAGATGCATGCACTCTTAGTATATAATTTGTCAAATCCAATTTTTAAAAAATCACCACAGTAGTTACATTAATAAAATGTAATTCATTTTTAATATGTTGGCTCCTCTTAGATACTTTAATTACAACAAGTAAATGCTATGATTTTATTAAACAAGCCCGAGGAAAGGGAAGTGCAGGAAACCAGGCGGTCTTGAGTAACGGGGCACTTGAGCTTCCAGCGTAATAAATAATTCACAGGTCCTGTGTGATGAGCTGCTGAGGACAGAAATCCCTAATGACAGCTTTTTATAACCTATGACTCAGCTGGCCATTATGCTTCTGACATCCTTACACAGACCACATTCCCTTTGCATGCTCAGTGCTCACTCTTCTCTCACTCCGCACTGCTTTGCCGACAGCATTGACAATAAGGAGATATATTACAAAGTAATATATACAGTATCTTAATGAAAGGAATTGAATGGAAAACATATTCAATTATTGCATGTAGAATGTTTCACTTTGGTACAACAAAACCAAGCTGTAAAACTGTTAAGGTTGTTCTTATATCTATACTAACTTGTAAGAGTTTTTTTTATTTGGTTTGACAAGTGTCTTTTCCTTGTTGTTTCACACTTCCTGCCCAGGAATGCGTCTTTTTACAGAATTAATTCATCAATCAGTCTCCATGTCTTCCTTCTGAAGTAGTTTAAGTGTGATAAATGCTGAAAATGTGTAATACAGTGAATTTGATTGAAAGCATATGGAAGGTTCACCTTTTTAAAATGTGTGGTTTAGGTTATTAATTTCTGTCCATTGTCATTTCCTTTGTTAGGTCCATGCAGGAGGGATTGGGCTCACCTTAACGCCTGCTGCTACTGCTGTGTATGTGTGAGGTAAGAGACTTAATAATTGAGTTCCTCCAGTCTGCTTTAGGCCTGTGACTGATCAAGTGTTCTAAGGTTTGATTGGCATAATGGCACCATATCCCCCAGGTAAGGTCAGTCTGAGAAACCTCTGTCTATAATGCATTATGCAACTTCCAGTATGAAAGGCAAGGCCTCATATGGTATTGGTTGATATCATTATTGTTATCATTTCCAAACCTCATCTCTCACTAAGAATAGGTGGTTAATTTTAGATACAAAAAAGATCCAGTTACTCAGGCCTTTGCTTGTGGTTGTCCCCCAAGTTAGTGCAAGGAAATAAATCTGGTGGCCTTGATTAAGTACCTGACAATAGAGTTAGCACAGCACTAGTGGTTTATAGTAATACAGCGGACATGGGCAATTAGGCCCACCGAGTAATTTACAGTACTGCTTGCAGGTGGTGACCTGGTATGAGCTTGGGACCACCTCAGTAACAAATTAGATTGTATGGGCAAGCAGAGTAGCAGCTCTGTAGGACTTCCAAATAAAGCAAAGCAATCAAAGATTATAAAAAGCTTGACGCATATTTCAAATTTGTTATGATTTTGTTCTTGTGTAAGGAATAACATATGGCACTGGGTTTTTCATCCGTAATTTTCTGGAGAATGAATGATCACTTTTATACGTTGTTGATCTTTTTACGTCAGCGGGGACCACTCTCCTCTCACTGCTACCTATTAATTATGAAATACTGTAGGTCATGCCCATTTCATTTTTACTACTTCTTCCTGCTGAACTTGGTGTGAAAGGCTGCTGTTCTTAAATAGGTGTATTAAAGTAAAAGTGGGGAAAGTTCCCCTAGCACCCACTGTCTCAGCATGATGTCATCAGAGTCAAAAAGGCACGGCTGAAGAAAAATAGCTCGTTTCACACATGATAGACACCTTAACACATGGAGCAAATGGAGCGGGCATGTGGCTACTTCTTTTTACTACAACTGGACACACAGCACAGGCCTTCATACACACAAATTCATACAGTAGGTGTATTATAATTGTTGAATGGATTTAATCTACTATTTAACATTTTAGATATTTTTTGTATGTTATCCTAAAATT
The DNA here is from genome assembly GCF_008692095.1 of Etheostoma spectabile. Taxonomy (NCBI): domain Eukaryota; kingdom Metazoa; phylum Chordata; class Actinopteri; order Perciformes; family Percidae; genus Etheostoma; species Etheostoma spectabile. The sequence goes on along the minus strand of NC_045754.1, from coordinate 13,608,942 downwards.
AAATTTGGTAATTAGAGTGTGATGACCCACAATGTAATAAAAGTCAATGTCCTAGATTATCCTCTTTTTATATAATAGTTTATACTCCGCAAGATCCTCTTAATACGCTATTTTTATTTTTATACCATTTATTTGATACTGCTTTTATCATTGTACTGTACTATACTGTGTGTAACAGTGAAGAAAAACAGTGCCCTCTCCTGCCTGCCTGCCTGTTGTGTCGCCCACAGATTGAGACATTACTTCAGGTTTTGCTGTAGTTTACAGTGTGCAGACTGGTGCTCTGTATTTGTGGCTTATCAGCATCTTGTTCAGGTCAGCAACTGTGCTGAGTGGCAGGACCCCTAGAATAACTCTGACCACCACTATCCCCATTGTCAGCACACCTGCCTTGGTGTGAGCTGAAATCCTCAAGGCTACCACAGTATGTATGGTAATTGTCTTGCTCCCCAGGATGGACCAGTACTGGGAAGGTTTCCTCAGCAAGCCTCTTTCATTTAACAGAAAACATGTCGTGTACAGCCAATGCAGTTTCTTCTTGCGGAGCTGCTAATAAGTGTTTGACTCTTATTAGTGTTTGTGGCCATACACTACATTGAATTTAAGTGTATATCCTATCATGACAAATAAGTCATGATGTTAAATAAATAAATAGTCTATTATTATTTATATCTTATAAGCAATTAAAGTTATGTTTAGTAATTTATTGCCAGTCAGAGCAAGCACACTATTACATGGGTGTGGAGGCATCCATCCATCTATTTTTGTGCATGTCATTCATTCATGACAAACACCCTGCAAATAGGGAGAAAGGCTAATTGGCATAAACTCCAATGATGTAAGCAGCACCACACACCACTAACAGCTGTGTGTGGTCCACCAATGCATGCACAACTATTTTAGAGCTCCAATCCAAAAGAAATAAACAATATAATTGTGCTACACCTGCAAAGCAACTTGCTTGTGAAGACAGGCGATGTGAACAGCAGAACATTTTTTTTGTTTTTTTCCGTTGACAGAGAAAGGATTAGTTTTGTTGAGCTCAGCTATTATTTTAATGACCCTCTGTTAAAACTAGTACATGAGCAATACTTAATATGTGAAGCCTGTTTTTCACGGGATGATTGCCTTTTCTATTTTGACAGATCATGTGTGA
>NC_045754.1:13601652-13607776 GCF_008692095.1 Etheostoma spectabile | reverse complement strand
TTTTTTTTTTTTAATAGTTTGTACAGATGCTTTGTATAAGACAATAATTTAATTAGTTCTAACAATGAGTGCGATTTCCATTCACCCAATAAGGAAATGATCTCTATGTTATTTTCACAGATGCAAGTGTGAACTCCTTGCTGGACTACTGGAACAATATTTAGCATTTCTGCTACTGATGTTTAATCTCTCATTAGCCATTAGGTGACATGAAACAGCATCAGGCTCAATCTTGTGTTTGCCAATCACAGGCAGGTTGAGTGACAGGCACAGAACAGCACATCCCTTATGTAAACCTTTCCTCTACCACCACAAAATTAGAGTGGCTGTTGCTACATGCTGCCGCTTCCTGCTTCTACACAAATGAGAAAGTAAGCACTCCAGTTCAGAAGTTCAAATTTTGGATGTGTGCCGGAACTACTTAAGGCCAGTGACGTTTTTCAAAGGGAACAGGTGGTCAGAGTGACATAATTCTGGCTCACTATTTAGATCCTTAGACATTAGGCCCTGCTGCTCTGCCAGAAGTGTTATTACTCTGTCAACATATATAAGCGTGAGTTTATCTGACTTGTTACTAATGTGATCAGATAAAAATGGAAAGACAAAATTAAGATACTGACATGAATACCTTTTTACACCTGCTTCTATACTTAAAATATATTTCTACAAACAAACAAATCAAATAGGTATCCCATCTTTGACATTTCTCAAGGCTTGGCTGAGAAAGCCATTTATTCTTATACACTGTTAACTACTGCCACGTATGCGTTAGAGTGGAATGCCATTCAGAATGCAGAAAATATATTTAGTTCTCGCCAACAGACAGCAAAAGGCACCAGCGGGTCTAGCCCGTGTGTGAGAACAGTTATTTCCGTCGCAGTATGGACTTTCAATTACTGTAATCCGCTGCTTGACTTCTTCAAGAACATCAGGGCCAATTAACTATGTAGATACATCAAATGTGAACCTGATGGTGAATTTCATAAATTATGAATACTGTTATATTTGACACAAAATTAATTTATTTTCTGATAAATTTCAAACAAGGGTGTTTGGGAATATATTACAAATTAAGAATTTACTCTTGCCTTGGTTTCTGTAGCGTACCCTTCATCCATAGCTCAGTTGTTGCTATAACACTACTGTATACTACTACCTCATGCTGTATTTGTAAGCAAGGAAACGGGAAATCAAATGTAAATTCTAAGCTTTCCTTTGATTTGTTAAGAAATTGTTGCATCTAAGAGTTAATAAATATGCACTGTTTGACAGAGTTAAGTTATTATGAGTTTCTTTAAGTCCATTAATAGGTAGGTGCTTATGGACAGTGGAAATACCCCACAGCTGCAGTCTGGCTGTTGCTCCATATGTGATCCTCCTGTCAAGCCCTCTGAAAACTCAAACTTGACTACCATGTAGACAAAGTCTCTATTGCAGCCATACAGACGTGTCCAACTAACGTACTGTGGGCATAATAAATCCACAGATATTCTGCTTTGCTCACAATTAGATTAATATAATGCATTGTTGACAGTCCGTTAGTGCTTAACATGCACTTATGTAGGGATGCATGGTGTGGAAAATGCATTTATTTAAGCTTTTTTTTACTATTATTAACATTAAGGCCCACTAAACATTCTGCTTGGTTTTATTTTGGGAAACCCTGTGAGGTCTGTGCTTATATTTGGTGGAGGTTTTACCTAAAGCCGGCCAAATCTCATGGCAAAGCCATGTGATTCAGAAGGGATGAACGGAGAACAATGCCCAGATAAGTGAATTACCTACCTGGTAGGAACACACAAGAGCTGTGTCCTGAAGCTAGGCAACTGGCAGGCCCTCTGTTTGTATTAGGAAACAGTTTAGCAGCTCCTGCAAACACAACTTATCCTGTTTAATTGGTGTGTAATTCCTGAAAAGTTGTCATACATGTCTGTTTTTCTTTACCTATGCAAACATTAGAGGGTTGTGTGAATGATCATTGTGTGGTTAAGTGGAGGCTTCCCCAGAAGGGCAAATAATTGGTGGTAAGAATTGTTTAGTGAACCTTTAGTTGACAGAGTTGTATTGTTTATCTTGGCGTAATCTGAGTAACAGAGTTAGACTGACATATAAAGCAAATTGTTTGTCTCCTACTTAAAATACGTTGTTTAATGCCAGTATATTTCTGACTAGAATGTTGGAATTGTAAAATCGTACAACTTATTTTGCTGCAAGTCAGACAACTAATTTCTCTGAATAGCCATTAAGTGTTTTATGATTGGATAAGGCATTAGGTTATTATAATTAAGAAAATATTTGTGCAGATGAAATATAAATAAAAACTTCTAATATAACAAAGAAAGCAAAAATTGTCTGTTAAAAGCTTACATAAACATGTTATTAATAGTCATAATAGTAAAACTGACTGCCATAATGCCACATGGCTGAAGCATTTTGAGCACAATTGGACTTATAATTAAATACAGATATGGATTAAAACAATGACATTTTTACACATACAGTATTTGTTTCTCATAGCACTTCAGCTTTGGAACTGTCTGATTTGACTTGAATGATGAAATACTCATGTCTTAGTCATATCAGTGATCTACTGCCATGAGTGAACAATACCTTTACCGTCTGTCAGTACTCAAACTTTTTAAATGTCCTGGAGGAGTTCTTGTTCAAGTCCCAAACCTACTGAGATCTCTAATGAAGGCTTTACCTTCCAGGCAGGCATATTTCTCCGAATGACAGTAATTTACATATGATGTATTTAGAGAAGAAGAGGGCAGGCTAATTCTATTTAGAGATTTTCCTTTGTTTTAGGAGTCATTAGCAGCTAGCTCAAATCTAATTTTTACAATTTCATCAGGCCATCTTGGAAAGCCTTTGTGAGCTCATCAGAGAGGAGCATTTATTGCTAAGTGTTCTCTATTGCATTAGCACACAATAAAGCGGCCAGGGACTGCTACAGACGTTTATGTGGAATCCAGTTAACACTCCGCCAATTCGTTTTTTATTGGGACACAATCAATTTTTATTCATTTTAAAGCCAGAATGCTTTCCTTCATTGTGTGCCTTCCCCAGCTTATTATGCCCTAAACTAATTTTCACAAAATGCTAATGTTTATGTTAAAGATTTCCTCTTTGAAATGCAGGCCTGGCGTGCATATACATAATGAGAGATTTTGTAAGTCTGTCACATGTGTTCTTCATTATTACACACTTCGCACAATGTTTTTTTACGCATAATGATTGCATTCATTTAATTTGTAGAAGTCTGGCAATAACAATAAAGTCTGAGTAATAACAGCGTGGCATATTGAAGGGGGTTAAACATAATGCAGCTTTTGAGAGTTTGTTACCTTTCTTAATCCAGTAGATACACATTGTATTGTGTATCTATCATGGATATTTACATTTTATATATTATTGTATTTTGAACTTTAAGCGACTATTTATGTTGGTGCTTGTGCGAATAGCCAAGAACTTGATCCATGTGTGGTGGAATAGCAGCCAAAGACGTCTCAATTGGAGCTTGCTGCGTGCATATATTCACTGCTGTGTGATAATTAAAGTGCTTAAGTGCTCCTGGAGACGAGACAAACCCAGATACCCTCTTCCTCTTTAGCCCCTGCTCTCATTCACCAAGAAGGTCTTTAATGGTTCCCATTTGACTCTGTTATCAGTTATTGTTTGGTATCAAATGTACACCTTGTACCCTTCACCATTTGCACTGAAGCACGTTTGACCTAAACTGTAATATAGGCAACAGACTTCAAGTCTTACTCATTTCCCTTCATTCTCCAACCTCTAGCCCTCTGCTTCTTTCCCATCACTAAAATGCAGAGGCATCCTCTATTTGGTATTGCATTTCAATATGCACAAACAAAGAATATTCATAGCTGCATCCTCAAATGACAGTCAGTGACATTGCTCGGCGTACAGTAAATGTGTATGTGCTTGCGTGTGTGTGGGCTTTTTGTATGCGCGTGCAGATATTTTTCTATTCTAGTTTTGGAAGTTGTCCTGCAGTAGGCTCTGCAATGCTTTCAACACATTGATGAGATGACAAGTTATCATTGATCTGTCCTTACTTAGTGGGATCCATTAAATAATGTATGGGCTCCTGTGCATTACAAGTGCACTCTCCTGTCCTCGACCCATTAGAGGAGTAGGGCATGGGGCCCTAGTGGCTCCAGGCCCTTAGTGGTCCTTGGGCTTTCATTTAATTAAATTATCCTATAATGAAAACTCCCATAATGAGATTAATTTTAATTATTTATCAGCGGCCGATTTGAGGGGAAGGCTCCATTAACAATGCATGAAAGAGCTAAACATTTTTCAATTCATCACCTTTTCCTTTTGTTAAAGGTGCAATTTATTAAGTGCTCTGCAGCTGCTAGAGGTGATGGTGGTGGAGATATGGGCGACCAGGCTCAGAGGTCAGTCAGTAGGGCCGACTTGAGTGTTATTTGATGATGTGCATTATTTTGTTAAATTAGCATGACCACAAAACGTTTGATATTATGCATTCACTGGTGTGTTTACATACATACATTCATGCTTTAATTTGCGTAAAAAGACTTGTCCACTTAATGAAAAAGGAGCAAGTCACAGTTTGGGCATTCCTCACATACATAATGATGTTCTCTTTAGTTTCTTAAAACTTGATGTAGTTTATTATAATACCTAAAGGCAAAGAAGTTATCAAAATTCTGCCTGTAATTCTCTGCTGATGTTTGTATACCTCCATCAGGTTGGCATGTTGATTCCCCTTGTGTGAGCACATTAGAAGACTTGGGTGGCTGGCCAACAGAAGAGGGGAAGATTGTGGACTGTCACACAGTGTGAAATTGTAATTAGCTGGCATGGAAATGTGCTTATTTGAGTTCTCGGGCAAGAGAGATAGCAGTACAGTTAAGGTATGTAAACTGATACATTGTTGAAAACAATTACCTTTTGTGATTTAAATGAGCACATTTCACATCTTCCAAATTTTTGTATCAACTGACAGAAATATAGGCAGGCAGAGAAGTGGCCTAGGGCAGGAGGCAAGAATGTCATTGGAATGGTAAGCCGAGTGCATTTATCAGGCCTTCATCAATAGTTGATTAATAATTCAGGCAGAGTCTGGGGCTTCTTTAGGGCAGGGTTTCAGCTAGCTTGTAATTTTGTAAATTGCATTGTCATCATGCAATGGATGGGCCAGGCGGCTCTGAGAGTCACAGCTGTGAATGTAGCCTTTGGGATTTTAGAAGCAGGTACAGGAAGAGTTTAATCCAGATGTGGTGGAGTTGTAGTCGAGTATCCACAACAAATGCAGTGGGGAAACAAAGGGTTTCCAAAGAGGCCTATAAAGAAACAATAGAGCCTTGCTTGCTAAAAAAATATATATATTAAAGCTTCTGATGTGCACAAATAATCTAAAGCAGACAGAGAAAAGGATAAACATGCAGAAAAGCATGTTTCAAGCTTAGTACTCTGGGCACAATTGTAGTCATACAGATCTGTTGCTTTCCACTTAAGCTTGGCTTAAGGATTAACTTTATTACCCAAGTTGAAATGGAATTAAATATTCAGATAGTGGTTTTTGGTTAAAACACCAGTCCTGCCCTTTGAAATATTTCCACCAGCTACTTCCCCTGCCTTACAGAAAACAAAGCATTCTTTCCATTCTGAGTTCTTCAAGGTGCCGCGGCCAGTGAATAAGCAAACCCGTCAATTACACCAAGCAAGCTTTCTGATAACTCCCATTCAACAAAATGAGCCCTCTAAAACTGCACTGCAGTGCAATTCTTCCACATTGTTTCCTAGGCAACTGGAAGTTTTTGTGACCTATAAAAAGTTGCTTTTCCGTAACTGATCCGAGGTTAGGCGGTTGTTTGTTTCCATGGCAGACTGTTGAGCTATTTATATGTCTATCTAGCTGGTACGAGTAGGCTCAGAAAGTGTTACCAACAATTGTATTCATGTATAAAAGAGAAATCCTCTTGGGCTTTGGGTTGACTGCAAGTCAACTAGAGAGTTGACTGGATGTTTTGAGAACAGAAAACACCTGGGGCTTCAGCAATTGAGTCACAAAGTAAAGAAGAAGAAGGCTTCGCACTCTTCTATCATTTTCCCACTGTCTGCTCCCCCC
>NC_045754.1:13590138-13601642 GCF_008692095.1 Etheostoma spectabile | reverse complement strand
TCAATGCAGAAGCGGATCCTTGTAACAAAACGTAATGTTTATTTTGGAGTCAGAGGCAATTCCCCGGATGACCGAAATTTCTTTGTGGTTTTGTTTGTGTTTTTAGCAAAGACGTGCAGAGCTGCTGGTATTGATGACTCATATGTTCATCTTCAGAGGTCCTCGGCAGTTCATCATGCTTCCACTCACAAAAAATGTTAATCAGGGAACCCTCTATAAAAAAAAAGTGATAATTTATTGCTTATTCACAGGGTTGAAAAGGCGTATTAATTATCAAAGGTGTCAAGCACAAAGTTCAAGAAGAGATCTCCCTTAAGGCATTTGGCAGCTGCATCAAACTTAACTCAAATGTCTTTAACTTTTAGGTCTATTCACTGTCTTTTATGTACTTCACAGATACAAACCCCAATTCCAGTGAAGTTAGGACCTCGTGTAAAACGTTCATAAAAAGATATTAAAGATGTTTAATGTTCAAACTGATAGACATTTTAGTTTTTTTGCAAATAATCACTCATTTTGAATTTTAAGCTTGCAACACGTTAAATTGAAAAAACTGGGACAAGGGCAACAAAAGACTGGGAAAGTTGAGTAATGCTCAAAAAACACCTTGTGAATTAGAAACAGGTAAGTGTCATGGATGGGTATAAAAGGAGCATCCTCAAAAGGCTCAGTCGTTCACAAGCAAGGTTGGGGCGAGTTTCACCACCTTATGAACAACTGCTTGAGCAGTTTAAGAATAATGTTCATCAACATACAATTGCAAGAAATTTATGGATGTTAATCTACAGTCCATAATATTTTTAAAAGTTTCAGAGAATATAGAGAAATCTCTGCACGTAAGAGGCAAGGCCAAAAAAACAACATTGAACCATCATTCGATCTCACAGGCGCCACTGCATTAAAAACCGACATTAAAGAAATAACCACATGGGCTCAGGAGCACTGTGGAAAACCATTCTCAGTTAACACAGTTTGTTGTTACATCTACAAGTGCAAGTTAAAGCTCTACCATGCAAAGTGAAAGCAATAAATCAACAACACCCAGAAACGCAACCGGCTTCTCTGGGCCCGAGCTTATCTGTGATGGACTGACTCACAGTGGAAAAGTATGCTGTGGTCTGACGAGTCCACATTTCAAAGTTCAAAAGCCAGCATCTGTGACGGTATGGGGGTGTGTTAGTGCCCATGGCATGGGTAACTTGCATCTGTAAAGGTGACATTAATGCTGAAAGGTACATACAGGTTTTGGAACAACATATGCTGCCATCCAAGCAATATCTTTTTCAGGGACGTCCCTGCTTATTTCAGCAAGACAATGCCAAGCAGCATTTGGCATATGTTACAACAGCGTGGCTTCGCAGTAAAGTGCAGGTACTAGACTGTCTCCCATTAAAAAATGTGCGTCGCGTTATGAAGCGCAAAATACAACAACAGAGACCACGGACTATTTAGCCACCGAAGTCCTACATCAAGCAAGAATGCAGTGGTAAACATGCCCCTGTCTCAGCTTTTTTGGAACAGACATCAAATTCAAAATGAGTGAATAATTGCAAAAAAACAAAGTTTATCATTTTACACATTACATATCTTGTCTTTGTAGTGAATAGATTAGACAAGGATCTGCAAGTCATTGTATTCTGTTTTTATTTACGTTTTACATAACATGCCAACTTCATTGGAATTGGGTTTTGTAATATATTGTATTTTAATTACCTCTATTTTTGCGGTTCCATTTGCTTTTTTTGCGTACATGTTGCTGCACTTGTTTCATGTTTTTCCTCAAAACATTTCCAAGGTTCTGTTCAAGACCTTTAGTTGTTGCCAAATTAGAAATTAGAGACAGTATATAGAAAAATGTAAAATTCTTCTTGATAACCAAATGTGGATACAGAAAGAAACTTTAAATTCAACAGAGAAGATTTGAAGATGGTAGAAAATGGATGGAATGAGATGGACTTTTAAAAGAGGTGAGATATCAATAGGAATCTATTTAGTGTATGGACTAGATACATTAACTTAACTAACAATCAATCACTCCTGTCTTTAAAGCTTTTTAATGCACGCAAATCTAACCTGTCAATACATTTTCACCGTCATGCTCAGTCTTAACACTATTGTTGTGGTTATTCACCTACCTTAGTCCGTCTGTTACTTCCTCTTGAAATGCACCTTTTACTGTACAGTCTTTGTCACGAGTTGTTGTAAATTCCAGTAATGCTGCTTTGCAACAAATACAATTATACGATAGGAGATGGCAAGTTTACAGGAATGACGTTGAGCAATTTATGGAAAGGACACAACGAAATTGTTTTTGCACTTAGACTTTATTCTCTAATGGACACAAACTGACTTGTCCTGTCTGGAGGAGGTTATGCAATGTTTTTCTCTTTCATATTTTGCTTTTGTTGTTGATAATCTCTTTTTTACCATAGCAAAAATACAAATTGTTCAAGAGCACCATGTAAGATCATAAAAACGTTGTGTTATCTATAGCAAAAGGCCTTACGTTGAAACAGAGCAATATTGTACACCAATATATGGGTTACTGCTATAGTAAACTGTAAACTATGAGACTGTTTGCCCTAAAATCACTTGTAGGTAGTTCTAGCTAGATGAGGTACAACACATTTTCACACAAGTACAAAGGGAGAGTGTGCTGTAAGCAGGAGTGCATTGAAAATTCCATTTCCTCATAGAGGAAGTCACCTTCTAGCAGGGCCACTGCTGTTCCAAACACATCAAGAGGAAACAAACGTGGAAAGTTGGCATATCATTTAGTCCATTTGGTTCTATTGATGTCTTTCACAATGATATGTTTGTCCAAATGAACTGCATTAGGGAGCTGCAAAGTTTGAGATCTTAAGAAAGTGGACAATTAGACTGGACAGGACAGAGAGAATTGATGTTTATTTTCAATTAATTATTATTTTATTTGTTATAACCCACTTTTAGGGGTCTCCTCAGTTGGAAGTAACTTGGACTGCTCTTCCTGTTCTTTGGATATTGATAGCGTAGCAGTAGTGCTCTAGTAAAAACAATAAATGAAAGGCTGTCTCCGTTGCTCACGATGACTGCACCGACAAGTACCAGACACATGCACAGATGTCACCAAGAGGTACTTTGGGCTAAGGTATTAGCATATACGTCAGCACTCTCCTTGCATAGTCTTAAACTGTGATCATCCCATTGGTTATTTTGGAACGTCTTGTCATGATTCCCTCTTACATGATTGGAGGCACCCACTTGTTGGCAAGCTGCTAATAGTTCACACTGTCTTTAAGGCTGTGAAATGTTTTGCAGCTCAGCGTATTTCCTGCTGTTCCATAAAATGAGTGACATTTGGTGCCTAGATAATCCGAGCTTTGGTGCACATGTAGAAGAAGGCCGGGTAGACAGATAAGCCCAGCTGTTAAGTCTGTCCAGGAGTTTAAAATTACTGAAAACTGGTGTCCAATGGGAATGCCCATTCGTCACTGCAAATACCCCTGCTGTGTTCACTTACACTTGCTACTTAGAGAACAAATGTGGTTGTAGGTTAAATATAAGTTATTTTCCGGTCTGTAGTATTTCTTTTTTTATATTTATTTAGGGATAGATAGCTGATTGGTAATACCCCAGGCTTAGATAGCCTTGTCCAAACTCTTGTATCATCCTTTGGAAGCATATTCTGTCAGTGAGACGAACCCCTGGTTCACACACCACTGCCTCTTTAGTAACTGTATTTAGTATCTAAGCAGAATGGCACAGACCCAATCTAAGCGGCCTTCATCTGGCCAATTCAAACAGACGTTTGACCCCAGACATTTGCCTAATGTGTTTTTGTTTTGTCTGAGCGGTTGGGGTTGCAAGGCAGAAGTAAAATCTATAACTTCTGCATTTTGTACTCTAACCCATTGGGAGTTGGTGGTTTGGTGAACATAAGTTCCAGTTATGACCAGTCCCTCCTTCCTTATAAGCCAGGCCAACTACGAGCCTGCTGATGAGCCCCCCGGCACTCTGCTGACCTGGGCCCAACTGGGCAGGCAGCTGTGGAGAAGACAAGGAGTGCCACATTTCTGGCCGCCCGGGTTGCACAAGTCAGAAGCGGTCCCAGACAGTTGGGGCAGCCCTGACAAATGCTGCCATTAGCGTGGTGCTGAAAATTTATTACTAAACATATTGGTATTTTAGGGTGCAGCTGACTTAGATTTAGTGGCGTTGCTGACGAGGCTCTGTCTTTAAACCAGAATACCAGGTTACTACTAGAAAGTCACACCATCCATTCACCGCCCTCATACCAACTACTTTATTTATAATAATCACTAATATATGCTGAATTTGATTCCTTAGCAGTTGCAAGCTTCAAGTTTGCAGCTATGGAATTAGGGAACGGAGGCAGAAGATGGCTTGTTTTAATTTACTGCAACTTAAATCTAAATGTTTTTTTTCTGTTTGTTTGCAAATTGTCAAATTGTAGGGCAGCTTTGAGAAGAAAGATCAGAAAAACATATACTGTGTGTTCTATCTAGTGAGCCTTCATTTATGGTTGCCATTTGTTTGGTTTGCATTGTATCTTTTTTATCTTTTTCACTTTTCCCATTTTTAGAATCATTTCAAACTGCACCAGTGTTATGCTTCATACAACACTGAATTCAGTGTATTTAGGTGAGAGCATGCATCGACTGTTTGTGTTATGTAGAATAGGTGAGCCATACTGTATAAAAGCTTTGCCGTTTTGTCAGAAATTGGTCCATTCGATATTTAGTTTGATTGCAGACTACTCTGGCCTGACAAAAGCAGCTTAACATAAGAAGAATGAACATAGAGAAACAAAAAACTCCTTTCTAAATTAATTATCTAAAAATGTGTATTTGATAGTATTTGATCACAGATATTTAGTCTAAGATCCTTGCCATTTTTGAATATTTCATAAGTCCATATGGTGTGTTAAAAAATTGAAAATCATCTCTGGTTTAAGTGACAGGACAAATATGCTGATCAAAATAAGTAGCATTTTGCTCAAATCTGTTCTGTTTAATAAATTATAAAATCCTTTCCTTACAAAGCTGCCCAGTTTTTGATGGACGTTTTTTATCTATTGAGAATCACACAAGCCTAGCTGGTAACCAGATCACAGCAGGGGTTTAGATGATGATCAATTGGGGCTCCAAAAACATTGCAAACCTTGTGGACAAATATTAATTCTAGGTGTTCTAAAATTAGGGGTATCCTGCACCTGCATGCATCTACTTTTTGCCTCAAAGATGTTGGATCCTGAACTCTCTTGGATAGCTGAATGAGGAGACACATGGCATTTACAGAATTATTTCTGCCCCCGAAAATATACGTATTGTACCTTTCTTGAATCACATAGTGATAAATAAATCAGATTTGATGGAAGACAAAAAAAATCTAAATACATTTCATAAACAAAACTTATGTGACTTATTAAGCTGAAGTTACTCTTATTTTTCTCTTATTATTTTTTAACAGGCTATATATTTTAAGTGATATGCCCGCCGTGATACTTCCAGCCATAGTGATGTCTCATTCTGAGTAATAGGTCTCTAAAGTGTGCTTGTTTGCCTTTTTTGGGGCCATAGGAGAGCAATAAAGTGTCTGTCTGAGGATTTTCGGGGTCCTCATAGACTTTCTCCAGGTGTGCCTCACTGGTCATAAAGTACAGCTTGTCTCCCAAGGTATATGCATTGATAAATGTGTCCACTGAGTGTTCTTGAATCAAATACTACTTAGCATGCACTGGGATTTTTAACACAACAAAGACAAAATTTAGATATTACTTTTGCCATTTGTAAGTTTTGCCTGCGCCATGTGTGCTTACTATTTTTATTTCCTTTTACATACACATGGGTGTTTTACTCATTTCAAAGCATGTTCTTTTTTTTAGTTTTGAACCAAATGGCTACAACAATAAGGTCACCTACAGGTTGATTTGAGTTTGTGACGTTCACTGAGGTTAACCATTTCCTTTGTTCCGCGCTTTTTGTGGAGGAAAGCGCCAATGTATTTTCATGTTAAGGGTATGCTGTGTTTACTTTAATGACTGCTCCTCGGTGAGGCAGGCTAACCTGATGTTTGTTTATAAGGAATTCTGGCTTCACTCGAAACTTTCATTCACCACTTGAAAGCACTTGACTCACTACTAATTTACCTCGAGGGACTTCAAAATTATCTGTCTGCACTGTAAAAATCTTTTTTGTGGTAGCATCTTGTCATCATCAAAGTTTTTCTTTAGAGTTAATGAAAGCCTTGTAGATGGATGGGTTAATGTTATATTGTTTATACTTGAATTCTGCATGCAGAAAGACATCCTAAACTTAAGGTAACATGTTTGTTGGGCCTCAAAATTATGTTGGGTGCTTATTTTGTTGCTTTGATTGCTTTAGCTGTCATTGTTGCTATGCAAGTTGCTTTTAAGTTAGCATTACAGAGTTCACATGAACACACAACTGTGGGAACAACGGAAGAATTGAATAGTATTGAAAATGATCTTGACTTTTGCTTGGCTTTGCTTTACCAAGGATATGTCACTCTGTACAGCTCAGTTATTTTCAACAGGAAACTATGCACATTCAATAACTCCGGAATATCCAGTACCTAGCACTTACAGAGCTCTTTGACAAATTGCCATCCAGCAAACTTAATGTCCCACTTGTGACAGGGGCAAGACTGGATGGTGAGAGGCTTGTGTAGTTAAGGTCTTTTTGTATGTTTCCCCTGAGTAAATAAGTGAACACTTCACCTAGTAATGTCTGTATAAATATATAAAAACTGTTACTTTATCTAAAGTTATCCCAAGTTCAGATTTCCCTTCTTGGGGGAAGGTTTGAAGCCTAATGCTCTGTGGAGACTTATGTCAAAAAAGGAACTTGAAACCCCCCCCCCCCAATTGGTAACATTGTATAAACACTGTAGTAGTTCTACCCAAACAAATATGCAGCATGTGCATATGAAAATATTGCAACTGTATCACTAGGGTGTTAGCATTTTGTTTCATCTGTATCATTTGGTCCCTTGTCACACCGGTCCTGCACCTTTCACACTGTTTATGTATTGCTTGTCAAGATAAGCAAGCTCACTTTACTGAGATGCTCTACTTTGTATAACAGAGGAAAAACTCACTGCAGTTTAGGATCTAAAACTTTCCAATCACTAGGATTCAAGTTAGATGTACATTACCCCTGCATTCCTTATCTCAAAAATGGAAACAGCCATTTCAAAGTGAGTCTATTTTCATGTGTGTGAGAAGCTGAGTGGATAACCTGTTGGCAGTGGAGGACAGTGCAGATCTCTCTTCACTCTAAATTGCAGGCAGGCATCCCTGCAACCCCACATGAGGACCATTGAGTCCAATCAAGATAATCCTTAATAAAGAACGGCTTCACATTTAATCTTAGCTCACCTCTCAAATTTCTTACTTGATATAGTTTTTGGCAAGTCATGTTTTAGCGCTGCTGTCAGTCCAACAGTATCAGTGCATCTTTTGTTAAGCTTCTATTTGGCAGTTGTAGAAGATTCTTTTAGGCTAAGATTGTATCGGTGCAGAAAATATTATATCCAATAAGGTTTTCTTATGTTGAATATGTCCCAGTGCCTCTTAAACTGTAGTATTGTATACAGTTCATGTGAATATTTTTTCATAAGAAAGTAAACAAAAAAACTCAACATCTTGACAATTTAAATTCAAATTTAAACCTACATTTTACACAAGATTGTTTGTTTGCATTTAACAGCATTTCATTCAATACTGTGGAACATGAAAATAATGATCAACATCATCAGTAAAACTGCTAGGTTGATTGGAGCCTTGATTCAAAACACACCATACAGCACTGTATACAGGAGAGTACAAGGAAAATCTGAGTTTAGTTGTTGAGACATAAACAACTCAGGCTAATTATACTGTGCAATTTGAAATTAACTCACTTGCAAAATTACATCTCAAACTAATTTTGAACAGCTGCTTATTGAAATAGAGAGCGACAGAGTATATGCCGTAACTCAATTGCCATGTGTACCCCTCCGCTATTAGAAATAGTTACTTGAGAGTCCCAAAGCATCTATTAGTCAATTGAGTTATCAAGAACTTGTTCAATGTGCAATATATTTCATGCCTAGATATTGAAACTTGAGCCTATGGATTTACCTGTGGGCAGTTGGTTTGGAAAAGAAGGTAGCACTTGCATTTCCAGCACGTCCACATCATTACTGTACTGTATTTAAATCCGGAGCAGTGCAGCTTGACTCTTTCTGTCAGCTCCTTGTTGACTACTGCTACATAGGTTGGTTGGTTTTGACCTGCTTTCAGAATGGAATGTGAACTCTACAGATGATCATGTAAAAATTGACTTGTTATTTTTTGTTTTTAATTGAAACAATATGCCATACATTAACAAAATATTTGAATGTGCTTTTGTAGTGACATACGTCTCTCACATCATCACCCACTGACTAACATGCAAGTAGTGCATACATGAGCCAACCACTAACAGAGTATACTATTCTTCTAGCCGTAGGTGTTCTTCTTGTGTCACCACCTCTTTACCATAGTAAATGTATGATTTCCTCTTTCTTGGCAATCATTTTTCAGTATTACAGTCGGTATTTGACCCACAGTTTTATTATGTGGAAATTAAACAAATGTTTAATGCTCCATTGACCTCTCAACCATTCATTACACAGATTTGATATTCTTGAAAAAACAAATGGCATTTTGAAGCAAAAGCTGCACAAGCCTCATCACCAGCTTCAATAAATCACCAGTTTGAGCTCATCAGTAGCAGCATGGCCTTGTGTAGCAGCTTCGCACAGTTGAAATAATAACCTGGAGCAGACAGAAGGCAGTCATTACCTTGCACACAGACGCGGTGTGTATGTGTTGACGGAGGACTTCCACTAGACTGCCGTGGAGACGGACAGAGCTGAGCTGCTGGGCCGCTGTCAGACCTCTGGCTTCCCATCACCTAAGCTAATGACCTAAGCCCTTGTTTACCCTCTGAAGTCTCTCTATGACCAAGAGAAGTCCAGCCGCGACCTAAGACTCACACGAGAGAGCAAAAAAAATGTGCTTTGTGGTGAAAAAATAAAATAACAAAAACAAGATAGAAAGGGGAGAAGAGAAGAAAACTGTGGGCCCTTGGGGTGTGTGAGCGGAGCCTGGTGTTCCAGTGGACAGGCAGGCTGGTGGAGAGATCTGCCATTTCATTGTCTTAGTCTCCACTGATACAATCTGGAGAGCGCTCTATTGCTTAAAGCTGTGAGTGAATGACATATGGGGAGCTGGTGTGAGGCACAACTCCCCCGTGCCTCCTCCAGACCCAAAGTCTTCCTGTGAGAGAGCACCGAGCAACTTTCTGCTTTTTAAAACGGCAGCAGGCTTTCTCTCCCTCCCTCATTCACTGCCTTTCTCCCTCCCTCCCTCTCCCTCGCTCTTTCACTCTCTCTCTTTTTTTCCCTCTTCCTCAGACACTCACTAGTCACTGCCTGAAGCAGTAATCGGACAACTCTCTTTCTCACTAGGACCGGGTCTCCTGAGATACCGCGCGGGGCTCCATGGGTTCCAGAACCTAAAATGAAAAAGAAAAAAGTAGTCTTGTAGTTTACATATCTTGTGCTACAGATTCTACCAACACCTGAAGAACACTTTTAGAAAGTTTGCTGTCCGTTTTGCAGGACTGATTGATTTCTGTAGAAGATTTTTTTTTATATAAGAAGGGATAAACACACAGGGATTCAACCATAATTGTAGTGAGTATAACTTTAATTTGTACATGATGTTTGATATGTTGTATGTTTTGTGTTACCCATTTTTTAGTATTACGGTGTGTGTTTCTGTGTGTGTGTGTGTGTGTGTGTGTTTGTGGAATTATCTCCTTTTTATTTAGTACATTTGAATCAGAATTTATTTTCAGATATATTTCTCAATTAAAGCATTCATATGAACAGAGCAGTAGGAGTAAACATTTAATTGCTTCACTTTCCTTGTCATTAATAGTTAGCAGTACCTACTACATCTTTATTATTGTAAAATTGTAATAAGGTAGAGCTAGAGCAAACATTTCTAATTATGGTAATATTAACCAAAGAGACTTTAATCTTTACAGGTTAGCTGCAATTCATTTATAATGATAGATAAATAGAATAAACAAATCTTCCTGATGGATGTTTAGTTTTCATTTACAAGTGAAAGTAAATGCAACTCACATCCTGATAATGAAGTCAATTTAAAAATATAATATGTAATTTAAATACCAATTCATAGTAAATTAGTGTATTTCATTATTTCTTAACATCTTAATATACATGCTGTTTTTCATAAAACAGTACACGCAGAATGAGTTGAATAGTTTTAGAAATGCAACAGTCCAATTTGTCTGTAATTATAAATTAAATTTGTATAAAAATGTCGCCTAAAATCACCATCTTAAAAAATTATGACCCTGAAATTTCTCCATGCATAATTAAAAATATGTTTTTAAATTGCAAAAAGGTACATTTTGTTAGCATGAGAGTTATATCCTGCATACAAATGTATACAAATTCCCCTTTGAAATATGGGATCTTCCTTTGCTTGGCCCAGTATACGTTTTTGATCAGGCTAGGAAAACATGCTGGTCCCTGCAGGAGTCCCTTTCTGACTGGCAGAACAAACAAAACCAACACAGTTAAAGCAGTTGACATCTAATGCCATCTGCTGAGGCCAGGAATGCTGCGAGGAGACCTGAGAGGCTCTCGGCTTCTGACCGAGACAACAGGCCTCGACTCCTGGCCGAGCTGCATCTCGGCTCGCCAGTATTTGGCGTAAAGATGACTCACCCGCTGTAATCACTAGCCTCCCTAATTGAAGGATGTTGTGGTTTAATCTTCTGTGTATGATCACAGGCTTACATCACAAGTCAGGGAATTATTGTGTGTGTGTGTGAAGGGCATTTCATCTCAAATTGTGCTTTCTTTCTCTCTTTCCTTTTTCATCCTCTAATTCATGTCATTTTCAAACGCCTGCCTTTTTTTGGTGTTTAGAAAGGTGTGTGTGTGTGTGTGTGTGTGTGTGTGTGTGTGTGTGTGTAGATGAAAGGAAATGGAGAGTTTAGGATAGGCTAGTGAGCCAGCCTGCTTGCAGAGTGCCCTCCGCTCCATGCAGACAAACACGACAGTGTGTGTGATCGCCTACTGCAACCATTCACTCACACAATAACCTTATTTATCCAATTAAGAGATAATGAGCAGGCTGATTTGGGACTGTTTACACTGTGTATTTGCTTTACGCTGGAAGAGATCAGGGTCTCTCTGCCAGACTGCGGAGCTCCATGCATGTGTAGCAGCACTGTGTACAATCAGGAGTGGTCGGCGGTGACGGTGGCATTGTTTGCCCAAGGCCTGATGCCTTCCGTATAGATGTGTCTAGCATGCTGAGCCCTTGTCCTCTTCTCCCAGAGAGGAGATTGAAAATGGTGAAAGACACAGAGGGCTAATTAATCCAGCCTCACTGATAGAGCTATTAGTGA
>NC_045754.1:13580063-13590128 GCF_008692095.1 Etheostoma spectabile | reverse complement strand
GGGGGGGGGTGTATGGCCTACTAAGTAGCCCATGCTGGTTGATTAGTGGGCAGGGGTTGTTTACTAAATACAGTGGGCTGTTATTTTGTTAACACACCACTGTTTGAATCGGAAATATGTGTCTGAAAGAAGCTTGAAAGATTTCTGTTTATTGCCATTACTTTTGTGTTTGTTTGTAAATGGCAATATGTTTACGTTGTGCAAGATAAGGAAGCCACTGAGCTGAGAGTCTCAACAGAAATTGTATTTTAAGGGATTGAACTGCAAATTTGCCTATAGTTCAACGGGCCTCTGTACAGATTACATATTTGTTTGTTTTTTCAACAAAAAAAAAAGAAAACTACAACTTTATTACCTTGTACAATGTTGTCATGAACTAAGCAATTTTAGAATTTCTTCTACTTTGTAGCTTGCGTAGATAATCATTTCATGAACATTATAGATATTGCTTCACATTTGAGAAAATAAGAGTAACAAGCCACAAGCATTAAAGTGATATAACCCTTAAGATTTGTCACTGGACTTTCTTTCATCATTGTGTTGCAAAGCCTCTCTTGTTCTGCGGTGGTCACGGTGGTAGGCAGGTTGTGATAAAATGTGCACCTTAAATTTTGTTTGATGGCTCCTCAAAGGCGAACTGGCCTTCTGGAAATAATTTTGAAGGTTGAAGAGCACAGTATTAACAGATTTAACGTAGCTATTGAGTGAATTGCTGGAGCACCATGTCAGATTGAACTAAATGAGAGAAACAAATTGCACATCAGCACACAGCACATGTGTTAATAATTGTGCTTTTAATTACAGACAAGTACGAAATTTTAAGTTGCATGCTAAACACTATGTACTTTTATAATTTGTCGCCGTAAGTCTCATTCCTAGACCATCCTAGTGCATGTACCAAATACAGACCAGACAGTTCATCTGTTTAAATAAATGCCCATTTGATTTATTATTTTATCTAAAAAAAATGTTTAACCATGCATTTTTATTAAGTTGTGATGTAATAATGCATTTATTAAAAAACTAATTCCCCTTTTATAAAAGTGCTCTCATTGTTCAAAATGACTCCACCATGTCATATCAAATGGCTATACATTTTATAAAAAATATGCAATGGCTCTCTTATCTAAAATACTTTACTTTTGAGGATGAAAAAGGACTAAGCTCTTTAATGTTGCATTGGCTGGCAGCCGTCATTTTTTCGGCCACGTATAGAGACACAAGTGAAGTGTAGCATTTTGTAAACTGTGCCTAATTCCACTCACATCTGTGTTCAATTGTTGTCTGCATCTACATTCTTTGAGAGTGGATTTATTTTTCCTGGGCCACCATGTGGATTCAGCTGACCATCTTAAGTGGGGATTAGTTGTTTTAAAGTTAGATTTTGATTAAAGCATTGTTTTTCAAAAGTTGTAACTCACAACACATGGCTTACATAGACTGTAAAATTCGAAAGACTATGGACTATACCCTATAAAATCAAAATCTAAGGATGACACCGGGAGTGGAGAACGTAAAATAAACAAACCATATTCACTCATATTTCTTTTTCACTGTCATCTTTGGTTTGATTATTGGTTTTATTCTTTTTATTTGCAACAATAAACTTTATTATGTGAGAATATAAACAAATCTGTTAAAAGTTTGCAGGCAATATAACACTTTGGTAACTCTTTGCTGAATAGTAATGGAATATGTAGCAAAGGTGAAGAAACGACTTGTGCCGGGTCAGACAGCCTGCATGCTGAGATGATCTATGCTAAAAGCTTGGCTTTGGCTGTGTTTACCTTTGGAGACGCAGGTCTTGAAATAAGTTAAGCGAAACACAAGGGCCAGCAAACAGCCGTGAGTGAAGCATGTTGTGGCACTTCTTTTTTTTCTCTTGATGACACTTCCAGCGCTTCATCTAGCCTAGCTTTGTTCTTGTTAGCTGAAAGACCTGGCAGTTCAGGTTGAGCTAAGAAGCACATCAAAGATGCTGAATGCAGCCCTTTTAATATATATATATATATATATATATATATATATATATATATATATATAGCAGCGCAATAGAAAGACTTGTGCTTTTTAAATCCCTACCCCCTTTCCTTCTCCCCTCCCATCATCCCCCTCTGTCTCTTCACCTGGCTGCTTTCACCTGCTGAATATTGGCTCAGACACCAGCATGGTAGTGGCTTCATTGGCTTGCACTGCTGCACAGAGAAACCAGTTGCCACCACACACAGACACACACACACACACACACACACACACACACACCAACACAACCACACACACACACACACACACACACACACACACACACACACACACACACACACACACACACACACACACACACACACACACACCACACATCTCTCCACCACAACTTCCCCAAACTCTGTGATCGCTGTCAATGTGCTGTGGAAATGGTTTCTCTTTCGTCTTTATGGTTTTTACTGTGGACTTTCTTCTCCATTGATATTTTTTGTTCTTTACACCCCCTCTGCATATGTTAGTATTGGGGAGTGCCTGGAGCAGGCACCGCTGTTGTCTGTAGCTTCAGAAGTGAGAATGAAATATAATGGTTATTTTTGCTAAGATAGCTGTACCATTAGCAGTGGGAGAGTAGGCAAATTATAAAGCTGGAACGGTATTCATGAAGGCTTTGCCTTGGTGTGAAGAGCAAAGCTTGTTGAAAAAAGAAGAAAAAAAACTTAAGACCATGCAGCTCAGGTTACCCTTGCTCATGTAAACAGTCAGCCATTAAAAGTCATGCTAGTTTTTTTTTTAGTTTTTTCTTTTAGAAAAAATACTTTATATGTCTTTTTTCCTGACCAATTGAATACCTTTGACCTTTTTTGGACCCTGTATTCCCATGGTGGACTGTAGTCAGGTCTAATATAGTGTTATAGCCATGCAAGTATATGGCTCTGCTTGATGTTTGGAGAGAGACGAGCAGAACCACAGTGGACATCAAAATGTAACTGTCAGCTAAAGGAGAGTAATAGAGGCATTGGTAGCGTCATAGGAAACATATGTGGCTCCATATGCTGTCCGTGTTCTTGTTTCCAGTCTCTTCATTGTTGAGAGCACCACTGATTGTGTGTGTGTGTGTGGTGTGTGTGTGTGTGTGTGTGTGTGTGTGTGTGTGTGTGTGTGTGTGTGTGTGTGTGTGTGTGTGTGTGTGTGTGTGTGTGTGTGTGGTGTGTGTGTGTGGTGTGTGTGTGTGTGTGTGTGTGTGTGTGTGTGTGTGTGTGTGTGTGTGTGTGTGTGTGTGTGTGTGTTGCACCACTGATCTAGGGGGCCTCTGAAGTGCCCTGTGCATAAGTGTATGCATGCAGACATACAGGCATGAGTTATGTGTCTCTGTGGGTTAAAGAAAAAGACACAAACATACGTTTTTGTGTTGCCACAGAAAAAGAAACATGTCTATGTACTATGTCCGTGTGAGTGTATATAGTGTTCTCTTTCTGCCTTTCTGTCCATTGTGAACAGGCTGTGAAGTTAGGAAGTTTTGTATGTCTGTGCTGTTCCATGGCCCCAGGCTGGGGCAGGCCTGCGGGAAGCAGCCCTGACGGTCATTAGGACCTGTCAGTATTCTGGGAGGGGGAGTGCTGATAAATTTCAGATAGTGTCAATTGCAGATGAAAGATCTACTGAAGATGCTAGGGGTGTCACGCTTGACTTGTCTCTGCTCAACAAGTCCCATCTTCCTTCCAGCAGCAGGCTACCTCAAGCAGGAAATCGGGCAGGCTCTCCCACCCTCTGCTGCCCCTCAGCCCCTGTTCCCCCCAACCCCTCACCCCTCTGCCTACCTTCACTCCTTCACCCCCACAACCCCCCTACCCCTTCCTGCTTACCTTGGCTAAGCCGCTTTGCATGTTGATTGGGGGAGGGCTAATCCAGTTTGCAGCTGTCGTAGACCAATGATGAATCACCTTTCCGTCATTTGGCTGTGCTTCCCTTGCTCAGGGAGGAGGGAGGACCTGGAGGAGGAAACAACAGCGTAGTAGAGCTGTGACTCGGAGAGAGACAATGTGCGCCTCTGTTCCCCCGCTAGTCCTCTCTTCCCTTTCTGCTACAGAATAACAATAATGTTTTCTCAGACAAGCCTTTTTGTGTCATGGATGGCTCTGGACTGTGACATTGAGCTGCAATAACAAGGAGTGACATTGTTTCTACTGGGGCAGGTGGAGGCAGGATAAAGAAAGGAGTGTGGTTTGTGAGGACTCAAAGCCATCTAGGTCCAGGTAAGAGCACAGTTGAGCCAGCAGCATCCGAGACATGGAGCTCTCTGCGTGGCATCAGAGATTGCTTTAGACGCTCTGCTAAACAACTGTCAACTTCTCTCAGCCTACTTTGTTGCCTGTTGAAGACACATAACACTTTTTAGCCACCAGCTAATGAGAAAAAGTTTGGGCAAAGTAGAAAACGGGATTAAGTAGTAAGTGTGAAATGTAGGAATAGGGTTAGGTGATTCTGGACTATCCTTAATGTGCTTATATTTCTACCTCTGTGGTGTTGTATGCTTGGAGAGTGTGATATGTTTAGGGTATAAGTAAATGAATATACATCTAGGAAAAGGACAATGCAGCTTCCAAGTATGTGTGGAAAAAGGTTCTTGTATTAATGTTTTTTCTGATTTGATGTCCTTTTTATCGTAGTCTTTTTGATTTGTAATATAATGCTTAAAACAATATATATAGTATATAGTTTCAGTTGATAATTCAATTGTGTTTGAACCACAAGAAAGGACATTCTCACAATCTATTAAAAAGTATCATAATATCATAACATTATAATACCATCTTAAATAGAGTAAATACATATCATAATTTAATCTTTTTATCACATAATTCTGGTTTCTTCGTGCTATCTTATAGCACTCAGACTACTCAGAGTTTCTTGATCATTTATCTTTGTGGCCTTGTATAAAAAGGCCAATGTTTATCGATAGCGGAGATACCCAGAACCCTAGAATATAATTGGAAATGGCAGTATTATGTACAAAGCATTTTCTCCTAATTTCATTAACTTACTATTGCGATTGGAACAGTGACAGAGACAAATGGGGTCTAGAGTTTTTGGTCATACTTTTAAAATCACTCGTGCCTTCTCGCTACTACTCCATTGTCTACACTCATTCAAATCCTTTGAGCACACAAATGAGAAGATAGAATAATGTTTTCAGTGGTGTGGTCTTTTGTATAAACACAGAAACAATTAAGGAGCTTGCCAGAGCAAACGCATGCCTCATGAGCTTCTCATCTGCCTATCACTGAGGCATGGGCTCTTACAATCAAGCAGAGTGCTGCCTTTTTAACAGGCACATTAACCATTGCCTCAAACCAGCAAACATCTGTTAACAGTCTTCGATACCACACAAAATGATATACACTTAAGGCAATTTTGCTTAAAGATACATCAGATTAAATTGACAGTAAACACTTTGTGTTCACTTCATGTAAAACGGTGACGTGATTGTTGTAATGTGCAAAATCAGAAACTGCCTTGTCAAAATGTTTACTATTCATTTCATAGCTTGCAATTCCACTGTGTGTGTGTGTGTGTGTGTGTGTGTGTGTGTGTGTTGTGTGTGTGTGTGTGTGTGTGTGTGTGTGTGTGTGTGTGTGTGTGTGTGTCACATTTTGCATTTAATATTTCTCTGATTTTCACATGCTAATTTTTAAGCCTTGACTTTTGGCATTGCATAAAAACCTCATTCGTTGAAATTCAGTTGAAAATATCACGTGCAATGTAGTCATTAGTAAAATTGTGCGGTGAGTTATAGATTTAAAATGTATTTTTTGTAAAATATCTTTTTACTCGGCATCTAATTACTAATCTTTTTGCTTTGTTTTAAATTTTTTATCATCACCATTTTATTCATCCAAGTCTGGACATGTACAATATGCATATTGTGCCCACTGTATTGTGTATCAGAGCTGCGTGTCTTCCCTGAAACCAGAGTGATTTGTGTAATTTGATTTGGTGTGTGCATGTGTGTGTATCATGTCAGGTCTATGGAAATGCAGGATCTAGCCAGTCCTCACAGCCGAGTATGTGGAAGCAGTGAATCTCCTAATGGTCTCAACCTCGACAACTCCCACATCAATAACAATTCCATGACACCCAATGGCACTGAAGGTATGTGTGCGGTGCTGTTGCTCTCTTTGTCTTGTATGCGATTCCAAATTTTAAAAAGGGTTGAGATTAGGGACTGAAGCTGTATTGTTACATTCAATGCAAAACTGACTTTTTGACCTGAAAGTAATTCAGTGAAGCGTTAATGCATTTGAAGTGTTGTGCGTTAAAATATCAGGGTATTTTTCTAAGATGAATTACCAATATTTGTTATCAGTAATTCATTAAACGGCTAGTAAAATAATGGAGAAAATGCACTTCATATTTGCTGTCCTATTTGCACGTATTGCTTCAACAATTAAGTGCAACCAGTAGTTGTTTTCCTGTGACTATTAGCTGTTTATTTAGGCAACCATGTAATTATTCAAAGCACACAGCATCGGAATGACGGGGTTTTGCATGAGGTCTCTACTGTACATAGTTATTTACTCAGGTGATTCACCTGTGCTTAAATCTGAGCCTTTGTTTAGTGAAGCAGTCATGCACATGTCACAAACTAACATAACCTATTAAAATCATCCCCCATGTCACGTAATCTTCAGGATAGTCTGTGCTTTGAGCTCAGTTTAGTATTTTGTGTATTCATGACACAGGACCCATAGACATGGTGCAGACATGTCATGTGTCCCTTTGCCATTCTTTCTTTCCCATAGGTGATAGCATCACAATGCTTACCACGGCAGACTGGTTGTTAGGTTCTAACTCACAGTCCGCTGCAGGTTTGTCTACTCTTGGTGACGCAAATGAAAGGACAATACTTGGTGTTTTCAACTGAGAGCAAGATAAACTTACTGTACTTTTTATCTACTTCACTTATGAAGAAATTGAACTTGTATTTTTCATCCCAAAAAAACACTATCAATTGCTAAATTATAAAGTTGCCTCAACTATTGTGCCTTTCATTCAGAAACTCTTTGGTATTTGCCGTAGTTGTTGTGGTCTTCTGTTTAAAGCATGATTTGACGCCAACTTGATTTGAGTCCATTATTAATGAATGGTCAGATTGTAAACTTGCATACTGTGCATTTTGTTTTCATTTGGACGTACCATGCCATTTCCTGAATACAGTGGTTATTGTGTGTTCTGTGACCTGATGGTGTGGTAGTTTTTGCATGCACCTTACCTCTATTTTGTCATCGGTGTGTTGTTCAAAAGAATTGCCCCTTGTCCGCATATGTTTCTGCACTGAATGAGCATAGTGGAAACATGTAAAACATGACAGCAAACGGCTTCTTCAACCATGGGGGATTCTAGTGAGCATGACTCCCTTGCCCACATTGTCAATTTGTTTTGCCAAAAAGAGAAAGGGGAAAAAATATCCTCCAGTCCGCCTGAAGTGAAATGGATTGATTTCAAAGATTCCTGAGCTGTCAGAAAACTGTGAAATTGTCTTTGCAGATCTATCGCTGAGCTGTATAATGGAACCAAGGTCAAACAGCGTTCGCTACACTCTTAAAACGATTTTATACACCATACATTTCCTTGACATTTCAATTGTAGTTTTACATCCCCGCGGAGCACTTTTTTTTGTGTGACTCCAACCCACATGAAATGTGTTGATTTTTATTTAATGCTACACTTAACTGCTGATAAGCCAGTAATTCATCATTTAATGTAAATTACAATGTGATTCTGTATAATGTGTTGTTACATTAAAGTTTGATTTATATTGCCAATGCGAAAAAGTTTAAATACATTTCCAAAGCTTTCTATAAGGAAATGGCTCAAACACATTTCTAAATGTAAAATGCTTGTCTCTGGGTTACCCAAAAAGAGCAGGGATACAGATAAATATCTTGCACCATAAATCCAATCAAAACGAATTCATGATAAAGATAAATACAAAAATATATCTTTAAACCATTTGAATGGATACACATGGAATGCATTTACATTTTCTGACATTGTTGTAAATACTGTTGTGATGTTGTTTGACTACTCCCTCCTCCCTGTGCAGTTCTGTTTTTATTTTACACTGAGTAACTTTTTGCTATATTGTGAATGTGAAAATCAAAAAAAAAAAGATATTACAATGTTATTCTGATCTTTTTTTTCTTTTTCTTTTTCCAGACTTTTGGTGCATTTGGTGACAATGTGGCTTCTTTGTTTGCAGTTAAATCCGAGCCAATGAGTAGCAGCGAAATTGCCACCTCAGTAGCAGACACCTCTCTAGACAGCTTCTCAGGATCAGGTGAGGTGTGTGTGTGTGTGTGTGTGTGTGTGTGTGTGTGTGTGTGTGTGTGTGTGTGTGTGTGGTGTGTGTGTGTGTGTGTGTGTGTGTGTGTGTGTGTGTGCGTGTGCGTGTGTGCACTCATGGATCTGGCTGCCTCAAACACACAAACGCAGCTGCAGAACTGATTAGTAAGAGGTGAGCCTAGAGATGGGTGACCAGGAAGTGTAACTACAGCTAAAACACCAATATAGTGTGCGAGTGTTTTAAAACAAGCGACTCTACCCCCCCTTTATCAGCATATTTATATGCTGTGCTTGCATGCACGTTTGTTAACACTGCTGGTTCCCATGCCAGCGAGTACTGAATTATGACCTGTAATGCACTGAACCTGTCTGGCTGGTGGAGTGACATGGCGTCCCAGTGGCCCTCGCTCTTCACGGGCTGTTACCCTATCGCCCTGTCAGAGCCAAGGTTTTTACACCCTCCTCTCAGCCCGGGAACATCAGACACACACACACACACACACATTCTGTAAACACACACAATGACAGCTCTAAATAAAGCCAGGACCTCAGTGTATAATACAAATTGTAGGAAATATAAAAGAAATAATCACTAATGTGATAATTTCGTTTTTCCACCCTCCCCAATATCTATGTCAACCTGCAGCACTCTCGTCTATTTTCTATAAACATGTATTAACAGTTTCAGCTGTGCATAGTATTATCTTGCTGCTAATCTTTCTGTATTTTCTTAACTGTTTAACAAAGTATTTGATACTTAACACTAGAAGTGCATAAATCACTGCTATGACTTTTGTCTTTGACAATATTAATGAAATTTAGTAATCTTATACCCCATATCCTCCACGGGGAAACCCAAAGCTCCGTTCAGAAGAGCAGGTTTTGTCCAGTGGCAGGTGTTGCTGATGTGGGAAAAGTGTTCAATATTAATAACGTGTGTGAAGGGTTATAGCATACAGTTACATACAGTTAGCGCTCCCCCGCAACCAAAACCCTCATTTTACATGTCACGACCAATTAGACAGATGTTTGAAAACTGTGCCACTCCACTGCAGTTAAATGCAAGTAATGCAGCAAAACTGTGATTGTTGCTGAAGTTAATTTAATTTAGATGCATTATTAAATTTAAATGTATTCATGTATTGTGATATAATTTAAAGTTAACCTGCTGTGTGTTATTCCAAATTCAGATGCAATAAACAATGGGAGCTATTTAAAAAATGACTTATTTAATTAAAACCAATAATGGAATTGGTTTGCCAACTGGATCTTTTGTATGTTGGGAATTTAAATTTTTTATTTAGATTTGACTTTTTTTTTTTTTTTTCATAAATGAACTGAAAACTGCAGGCAACATTAAGAGCACTAATATAAATTCCCATTTTTCTATTAAATAAGAGTTTATTTGAGGTGTTACCTCATGCTGACAATTGAAAAATCCCACTGTCTGTCTTATATAATTCTTACTGCAGATTTTTAGCAAGTGCACTTCTGTGAGTTATTTGTGGCTGAACCTTCATGAGTTAACAGCACCGAGGAACCACATGGTCTTATGTTTAATGAAGGAATGATTATGCAGTAGCACTCATTACCTGCAATCAGTGATGGCCCTTCCAGTGTGGTTGTGGCTTGAAAGGCCCAAGGCAACTGAAGCCACAGGCTGAGACTGATTCAGACCATCGTGTGTGTGTGCGTGTGTGCGTGTGTGCGTGTGTGCGTGTGTGCGTGTGTGCGTGT
>NC_045754.1:13561899-13580053 GCF_008692095.1 Etheostoma spectabile | reverse complement strand
TGCGTGTGTGCGTGTGTGCGTGTGTGCGTGTGTGTGTGTGTGTGTGTGTGTGTGTTTAAACCAGCGGTTGTCATAGCAGCCCAGACGTATCTCAGAGATATGCAGGTCATCAGAAAAACCTGATGTTTTTAACTGATTATTTTACTTCATTATTGCTCTCCGGTTTTCAACCTTAAATAAGGTTACCGAAATAAATAGAGCAATACGATGTAATTACTGTTTCCTTGGATTCCAGTTCTGTTGGCAAAAGATAATATTTACCTTATTTCTTAATGTTTAAATATGTGCTTGCCTCTTTTCTTTTTAACTCTCCTCAGCTATTGGAACCAGTGGCTTCAGCCCAAGACAAACTCACCAGTTCTCTCCACAGATCTACCCTTCCAAGTAAGGCTTCTTTTATTTTTCTTTAAAAAATAAGCAGCATTCAACTTCATTTGGATCTTTAATTAGATCCTTCTGCTAGATCGTTTTTTTTTTACTAGCTTTGTTTGCCTGGATGTCTGCAGCCTGTGCATTCTGAAATCTGTTGCAATTATTATCTTGCAAAAATGTCCTTTGCCATTTATTGTTCTTTCACTATGTATATGAGCTGTGCGATGCTATCTGTCCTACAGCTTGACTTGGTGTTCAAAATTAAATAGCACAATCACAAGGAATTTGTCAGTTAGCAGAGTTTGTGTTCTGGTGTCCGGGGTAAAACATGGTCCCCTTTCTTCCTGCCCTCCCTTCTAAATTTTGTATTTTGTTTCTTTTCTTAAATAGCAGAACATATCCGCATATTCTTCCTACCCCTTCATCCCAAAATATGGCTGCGTATGGGCAGACGCAGTACACCACAGGAATGCAGCAGGCCGCAGCTTATGCTAGCTACCCCCAGCCTGGCCAGCCCTATGGCATCCCAGGCTATGGTAAGATTCCTCCTCACACATCAAAACCTCCTTGTCTTGCTTAAAGATGCATGTTAACTACAACTAAATATGTTGTCCTTCCTAAAGGTCATGGACCAAGACCTTGCAAATAAACTGTTCCCACAATTCATCAAGTAAATCAGGAGTAGTAGAGATGCTAAGTTGTTGTTTAGTGCCTGCATATTCTCCTTCATTGCAATAAAACAGAATGTGCTTGCCAAGCTGTTCAGATAGATCTGAAAGATTAGTGATTCAAATCTGAAAACAAAACCTGGTTTTCCCTGGCATTGCAAGAGAAAGCCCATAGTACATGGCTCACTGTAGGCTTTATTTATCCAAAGTCTTTAGTGTGTTTTGACCCCAAAAGACTCTCCAATATGTGGAGGAATTTATACTGTTTATTTGAATGGAGTCCTGCAACCTATCGCTGCATAGAAGCTGCATCGTGACTGATTGAATGTAAGCAGTAGCAACTTTCCCTCACAAATACAACAAAAATGTTTTATTACCTTTTTTTATTTTTCACAGGTGACCTACCTTGGATGATGGTGATGATGATGATAATAATAATAATACCACTGCTAATGATAACATAAAATTAAACAGTCATAGTCCTAACATGCTTTTTGTTTATACGGCCAAGTAGACAACTCCTTTGCAGTGAGACAGAACCCAGTGTGAGATAATATTTCTGAACAACTGATAGTAGAAATCTTTAATCAGATAATCAGCGCTCGTCCATTGTAATAAGTGTTTTATGCTAACAGACAGAGGCTGTGTCCCTTTGCTGTGTCCAATGTAATTTAAACCTGTGTTGACTGTTGTCTGTACATCAAACCGATCTGGTGTCACTAACTGATTTAGGTCCATTGTGGGCAGGCATAAAGACGGAGGGGGGTCTAACCCAATCCCAATCCCCGGGACAGACGGGCTTCCTAAGCTACAGCTCTGGCTTCACCACGCCGCAGACAGGACAGGCTCCCTACAGTTACCAGATGCAAGGTGAGGACATCTTTTTGAATCCCTTTTCAATTTTTTTTATTTTTTATTTTTTTTAATCTTCACGTTTGCCCGTTTGTATTGTGTCAAAATGCAACGTACGTGAGAAGCAATCACTCTCTCTTAAAGCTAGCAGTTTGTCAAATTTTACAGTTGTAACATGTTTGCAGCAAAATTGCAAAAATGGTTAACATCATGAGAGGTTTACAAAACTACAAAAGCAGATTTTGATTCACCAACAATTAAAAAACATGGTGGGAATCTGGTTGCTGGTTGCTGATTTCTGTGCTGTTTTTTTCTCTGTATGTATGTGTATCTTCTTTGTCCTCTCTTTTACAATGTTTATGCTAAAATCACTTTTGTCACAATATCACCCCCTCTGTCTTCTTTCTTTCGTTGTCTCATTTCAATGTTTCTGCCATGTGTTTACTCTGCTTAGCCCATTCACATAAGGTTTATTGTAATCTTTTTTTTAAAGATTAGAGAAAGAGGTCTCTGGTCCTGATTTAACAGCATGCAGAGCCAGACTGATTCACAACTCGGCCCTTGAACTCACCCCAAAAGATTGTTGCATCCCGGCGGTCATTATGTGCAGCCCCGACGGCTGCCTCCCTCTCCTCTCCTCTCCTCATAAAAGAATCAACACAGATGGAAAAATGGCAGGCACTTAGGAGGCACCAGCCATGTCCTCCCCACTCCCCAGCCTTTGTTTTGTCTCTCCCTGTGATCTTATTTGTATTTGTTTTAGAGCTGAGACCATAGAGATTTATGGCCTTGAAACCGATAAAGATGAGTTGTTGCGCCCTGCACTCCCCCTCTCTTGCTCTCTGTCCAGTCATACATTCTGTTTAAATGTAGCCTTCTGTCATGTTGTGTTTCTATTACTCTGTATTAGTTCAAAAAGCCTCCGTTCCACCTGCACTGGGCAAGGTCAGTTGGCTAACAGCTAGCATGGTATTTGCGTTGTCTCCTGTAACATCTAATGTGTGACAGTAGAAACATCTCCACATGTTGTTGAAAAGCCTCTACATCAGTGATCATCAACTGGCGGCCCGCGGGCCGAATGCGGCCCGCAAAGCAGTCGTCGGCCCGCGACTGGATTCCAAAATTGTGAGGATCAAAGAGAAAATATGTAGGCCTATTCTACACTATTAAGCAACTAAAAGCAGCAACAACTGAGTCTCTTCTCAGTAATCACCACCATTTATGACTCTATTTAGGCTACACCCCAAAATCAAACTACTCTTCTTGATCAGTTAAAGTTCGAGTAATAACGCCACTTGCGTGGGAGTAGGCAGATTTCAGTGCGGCGATTTTTCTCTGAGCGCCTCTGACTGCTCAGAGATATGAAATCTTAAAATTTAAATGTTTAGTGTGGTGGTGACGGCGCAGAGTATTCTTTGCAACAGCAACAGTTTCGTTGCAAATTATTTATTTATATATATATAATATTATAATATATAAATTAGACATACTGGTGAGGCTTCCGGAAGGTTGGCATGATAAATGCGTACTTTTCAGTCCAGTCATCATTGAAGGACTGTTTTCATATCAACTTTGCGTTATAAGCCTTTGGAGTGCCATTTTACCTCTGTTAAGAGCCCCTTCACTTTCTCGGTGGTGTTTTTAAGTGCTCTATAAGTAAAATTGTAATTGAGTTGAGGCAAAATATCTATCACCCCTGGTGGTTGTCTGTGGTATAGGTGATAAGAACCTGACTCATAAAGGCCTTCAGTTTTGTAGTGAAATGGAAAAAGTATAACATAAACATCAATCATAATGTTATACCAAAATTTGATTTTTTATTTAATTTTTATTTAAGGGTCCGGCCCCCAAGGAGACTGTCTGGTAAAATTCTGGCCCTCTGACAAATATAGTTGATGACCCCTGCTCTACATCATCTCACAATAAATAACGCCAGCTCAACAGCACATGGGAAGCCTCTTTTCCACGCCTCTTAACCAAATACAGTCTGCCACAGCCAGAGTTTTGCAGTGCACAGGGAGAGAGAGAGAGAGAGAGAGAAAAGGAAGGGAACAAGAGACGGAGCATGTACAGCAGAATGTTCAAGCTGCTATCCTGCCCTGAGTGGTTTAACTCACGTTGACAGTATTATGTGCCCATTCATCTTTTAAGTATTATGCTCTTACGCTGTCTTTCTCTTCCCTCCGTCTAACTCTTTCTCTTCTTCACTGTTTGCTGCTATCTCTGGCTATCAGATGCCCTATGTAGCGTTAAGTGCGTTAGTAATTGACAACCATGTTAGATGACAGATTGACCACTATTCTTGCCTTGAGTTCTCTAACTGTGGCTCTGGCCCTTAGTCACACCATCATCATTACTTATTCTAGCCTATTGATCTGCATGGGCGAGGTGCCTCGGGCATGGGTGTCCAACCAAAGACTCTTCTTCCACATCTGATACGCCCCCTTCTTGTCAGTGTCCCTGCCACCAGTCTGTGGCCAGCTGTCAATTCAGAGGACGATTTGATTAATGATTTAACATCTTTACTTTCATGTCTGATGCCATTGAGCAAAGTGTGTGCTGAAGTTGTGGCACCACATTTTATGGGGAACCGCATGTTGTGTGCATCTTAGTTTTGAAATCCTTTTAGGCAGTTTTTGTAGTGCTTCTCATGGATTGTTAGAAAAATCCCAAAACATCAGAGGTGTGTGAAGAGGCTGGGAGATAGTGCTGATGGTGGGACTGAGCAGATGCTAATTAGGTGAATAATTGGATTCCAGCATTCTGTCCCAGTGGCCGTGCGAGCTGAAGAAGCTGAAGCCTCAGTTGCCTTTTTAAAAGGAGAGCCCCATCTGGACTTGATAGCCTATTCCCAAGTGTGGCATCCAAACTTCTGCTACAAATATTGTGCACTGATGATAGACATAGCCCATGGCAAGGGGACTGATCAAGCAAAGCAAATGGACTTCCAATTGTGGAGCCAGAAGGCAGGAGGGAAGGAGGAGAGGAGAGGAGGGAGGGATGATGTCTGGTCTTGAGTGAGTGAACTAACTGGAACAGGACAGGGGGAGGGAGAGAAAACATGCCCTCTGGGGAACCACAAGACCCGTCTTTCTCCCCCTACTATAACCAGCACCACCACTCCCAACTGCATAGGCTCATTCTCACTGCTAGCGGGGGTCCCCTCGGCTTTTATGTGGCTCCTTGTTCTCCTCAGAGCAACCTTCAAACCCTGCCAGTGAGAGCTTTTACGACTGTTTGAACTGTGCATTAGGCTAATTTGTTGTCCTTC
Organism: Etheostoma spectabile; assembly: GCF_008692095.1. Taxonomy (NCBI): domain Eukaryota; kingdom Metazoa; phylum Chordata; class Actinopteri; order Perciformes; family Percidae; genus Etheostoma; species Etheostoma spectabile. The sequence goes on along the minus strand of NC_045754.1, from coordinate 13,574,890 downwards.
GCAGCCTCACTCCTCCTTGTCTCTGTCTTATTGTTCTGTCAGACTTTCACTTGATGTTGAACTTTCTGCGGAAAAACCAAAAGTTTTAAATTTCCCATTCAGGCATCGAAATATTAAACAAAACAGCAAAAAGAGAGATCACTTCAGATGAAAATAACCGGTAGAGGCCAGGATATAGAAAAACGTGAAAATCTGCAGCATATGTAATTGCTGAAAGCAGAGAGTGAGAAACTGAACAAATAATTAGTGGATCCTAGTAATCTTGGAAGCTTTTGAAGTATTTGTTTCTCTTTTTTGGCCGCAGTGTTGGGTATTTAACTGACTAGGCTAAACACTGCACTACGTCTTCTCTTTTCGTGCTTTCTTTCATACGGTATCCTTCATGCCCCCTCACTTCCCTGATCCTTCCCCCCTGTTCTGAAAGCTGTTTCACGTTTGTCACGGTGTGGGAGGGCCCTCCTGATGGGGCCAATGACCAGAGGATGAAAGGAACCCCCTCTGTTTGTCTCTGGGAACAAAGGTGTAATTATGCCCCCATTTAAGAACAGTACATTTATCTCCCCCTTCGTTTTCACTCAAGCTACGGGATATTTTTGGGCTACAGGAGGATCACTGTGGTGATAAGTGAAGAAGCATTATTAAATAATGCAATGGTAGTGCTAATTGATGTCCCTTGTGGATGAATGGAGAAGGGATTTGTCGTTGTTTTAACAGAAGTGAGTAATAAAGCCTAGGAGTCCTATTTGTAAAGAACTGCTATGGCACTTTAGTGCAATTTTAGATTAAATCTCATGCCTCTGTTACTAGGTAGAAAAAGTCAACATCTGGTCAAAGTTTTACTATTGTTGTACTGTTTATGTTTACATACATTATTGGCATGCAGAATAATGCTAAGCTACGTAAATAGTTCTATAATAATTGCAATCACAATTTTGGCCTTCACAATGGATTCAATTTGAGTGGATGCAATATTTATGCTCTGCATTTAGATTGCCTACTCTGACGCATCAAATCAAACGCTCCCTACTCACAGCTGAATTCTCTGATAAATCCCAGGCTTTTGGTTTGAGCACTTTGTGATTCACCGCTCTTCCCCGCCTGTTGTGGCTGCAGGCAAAAAAATTCCCACTCAAAATGCAAACTGCTTGCCTACATTTACTTTTAAGGGATATGCGTTTTATTTGGTTGTATGTTGTGGTGGCATTATAAACATTTTGAGTCCAATAATGTTAAGCTTCTGGACAATACAATTTGTCAAATTTAGGAAGTGCTTTATTCCTTTTCAAGATCTGCAAATTTGATGTGACTTTTATTCATTTATAAAGCACAACATATGTTTGTCAAATTAAAATGCTTTAGCGCAATAAAACTAGTTTGTTCTCACAGATCATTTAATGAACTCCAGCACAATAATTGGGATTTTAGTAGTTTTAATATACACAGGTCTCTCATACTCTCCCTGTCACCATGCTGTTTCTCTACCAATCTGTGATCCCCTATAAGCTGCTCCTACCGCTGTTCTCTTGCCTGACACAATAGTACAGGTGGATGGCCGCTGAACAGAGAAGTGATGCTCCCGGGGGCTGTTGTTGTGCCTCTCCTCTATAACTCATGTCATGTATGTTATTAAGCCAAAAGATGGTATCAACCCTTTTGAATGAGTTAATTACCAAGAGGATCATCCTTTTGAGCAAGTAAAAAGAGGAACATACATATTCATTGGGGCTGGATGTCAGCAGCAAACCCACCCAGGTGCAATCTCAACCCTCCTTCCCTATACATCTCTGTTTCACTACACTGCCCATGCACACCCCCGTGGCCGCCCTCATGCTCAATCCCATTGCATCCACCCCCCTTCACCCCCGCGCCACCCTCCAGTAGCTCACACACAAAAGTCTCTTGTCTTCTTCACATTGTGCGGGCCTGGGCGGCTTTGGAAGCAGGTTCTGTCCACCCCTCACCCTTCTCTGCCCCCCCTCTGTCAGTCATCAGGCCTGATCCAATCACTGATAAGGAAGGAAGAGGAGAAAGATAAGGCCACTGTTGGGAGTGCTTCCTCAGGCCTCCCTCTGTTCACCACCTCAAGTAGCTGTTTCACAAAAGAAACCATGTGCCATTTCATTTATGTGCATATTTAATAACGTTGTTTGATAAAATATGGTGTAAACATAACTCAAAAGTATTATTTTTCCCTAAAGGTGGTACTTTCACAACAACGTCAGGATTGTATCCGGGAAACAACTCCTTGACGAACTCCACTGGCTTCAACAGCACACAACAGGTAGCTGTGCACTTCCTTCTGCTCATTCCATTGCTGTAATCTGGTATCAATATGCAGCTATCGGTTTATAGAAGTTTGAATTGCAGAATTCTTCCAAACTGGGAAATATTTATGAAACATGCATAGTCAATATGTTACATTTCATCCGTGACATATTCAAACATAAATCACTCAGGATTTCGAAAGCTTTGTATGCAGGATTATCTACTCTACCTCATCCAACACAAATGTATTATGCCACAGAGGAAAGGGAGAAAAAAAAAAACAAGACAGATCGTTGTCCAGATGTAGGACAGAACAGACATGTGTTTGCATTTATATTTTGGAATCTGTACTGTAAAGTAGCAACACTGGTGCAGGGCATATCTCACATTACTCTGCCAAACCTACTGCTTCTCTTTCTCAGCTCTGCTACTTTTTCTCTCTCCCTCTTTTTGATATAAATCTCCCCTCTTACACCACATTGTACATATCTTGTGTTTATTTCCTTGGCTTATCTTTGTATGTAACTGTTTACCATTTCTCTACTGTTTTTCTTAACAGGACTATGCCAGTTATCCAGCCTTTGGCCAGGGGCAGTATGCTCAGTATTACAATAGCTCACCCTACACTTCACCCTACATGACAAGTAATAACACCAGCCCTAGCACGCCCTCCACCACCACCACCTACACCCTCCAGGAGCCACCCACTGGTATCACCAGCCAGGCCCTTACAGAGAACCCTGCAGGTAAGTCTCAAACCACAGGCCGCAGGTTAAAAAATAAATCATGTGTAGAGTTTCCCATAATTTCATGTGACATTAATGCCTCATTTGACAATCAAGCACTGATTTCATTTTCATAAGTCAGCCATACTGTATGACTGCATTTCAAATTGTCATCAATCAACACCAAAGACATCAGGCTTTAACTTAATGTAATTTCATTCACAGTCGTCCAATTTAGATAAATTACATCTTTGCTATTTCTATTTGACATGTGCCCCATTAGCTGCCGTTTATTAAATCGCTATGGAGCAAGATAGCTTTTAGTAACTGTGTTCTGCAACTGATTTATGATACGTTTGTTACCTGTAAACCTACATAATCACTAAAAATGTCCCAGGAAGCTTCCTGCCCTGCATCAAGACAAATGGTCACTCACACTTCTTTGCTAAAAGCAAATAAAAACTCATCTTCAATACGCTCATTTTATACTCTCCTTCTTCCTTGTTTCCTTCCTTTTAGTAGAGTACAGTACCATCCACAGTCCATCAACCCCCATTAAAGATTCAGATTCGGATCGATTGCGGCGGGCCTCGGATGGAAAGTCACGTGGCCGGGGAAGAAGGAACAACAACCCATCACCGCCGCCTGACTCTGACCTTGAGGTAGGGTGAGCCTGCTACCTTGGCGACAGACAGCCTCGCCCCGTCTGAGGCACATTGACACTAATCCACTTACTATATGGCTGCCACACCAGCTTTAACACTTGATGGGCATTAATTCTTAAAGATTATTCCTTAACTATAAATGCATTATTGATGAATTGTGGAACATATTACACACATATGTAAAGTTCTCATGTATACCTTGTAAATAAACAACAAGGCAAGTGATTAAGTGAGTCATCACTGTTGTGAATTATATACAAAGATACAAAGACAGGACACCACACTATCTTTGACTTGAGCTACTGTATACAACACTTGACCGTATCGTCATATGTCAAAACAAACTCTTGGAAATTCAGAGGGCTGGGCTCTTCATTACCATGATATGAATTTAAACAAGGTTAATAGCACCCATTATAGCACTCACATCATGGCATGTTAACATATCTAGTTAATTAGTTTGTCACTATTGATTACTCTAATGTAAAGGGCAGAGGGTGGAAAGCGTGTGGTGGAGTGGTGGGAGGACTGTTGCGGTGACCAACCCAAGCAAATGGATCCAGGTCCCTGTGGCGCACAAATACACGCTCCTGGCCTATTGACCAGGAGGATCACCTTGCAGCCCTGCAGAGTGCACCATTGATTTTGCCTCTTTTCTCTCTGTTTTTCTTTGTTTCTTTCTTCCCACTCTGCCCCCATCTCTCCAGCGAGTTTTCATCTGGGACCTGGATGAAACAATCATCGTTTTCCATTCCTTGCTTACGGGTTCTTATGCCAACAGATATGGACGGGTGAGTGACATCAATTTGTGGCAGCAGTGGTGCACTTTATCAGCAAACACGCATTAACATTAAAAGGACAAGAAAAAAAGGATTGGGGGGGGAATGGCCATTGAGCGAATGATAGATTTCACTGAGATCTTACTGGGGAAAAAAGGGCAGAACTCAATGTACATTTAATTGTTTCTTTTTTTTTAATTGGTCCAATGAGGCTTGACAAGTATTTGACTGCTCTTTGCAGCTGTTGGAGCTATGCATGGCTGGTTGGGGCTCAGCTGTAGGGGCTCGCAACAGTTGCACTGGCATTGACACATCTTAAGTGTTCCTTTCTCCTTCAGAAATGCCACATTGTTAGTTTAATTAAGTGCTTCTCAATCCATCTTTTTCAGACCGGGATCCCCCAGGAGACCCTAGCAGGAGACTGAGTCCACTGAATTTAATTCATTAAAAACTTGAACACAGAGATTCCCTTAAAGCTGTCTTAAGTAGGATTCAAATAAAAACATATATGACAAAGTATATATACACCTTAACAAACATATATTATTATTACTATACTGGAAGGTTATTTTCCATCCCATGTCACTGTGGATGCTTATAAGATGAAGAGTTTACTTTTCCAGGCTTTGCTATTTGTTTTCCCATGTAAATTACTTCTCCAAATATAAACTTTTAAAACAAACAATTTGGGAAATAAGGCAGAATCCTATTCTCATGGTTTTGCCGAGGTCATAGGTTCTATACAGCCTTTAGTGCATCACCCACTCTTATTTTCCCATTTAGATATACTGTACATAAAAAATATTTGATGATCTTGAAGCCAATTCATCACACATTTACAATTTTTATAATGATAAATTAAACCCAACTTTTTTTTTTGGTAGAGCAGCATTTCTAATCACTGGTTGTTTTGGCTATGGAGGTTTTTTGGTTTTGAAGTCAAAAATGACATATTGCTCCTCATATGTCAGAGAGCTTAGCGTCTGCAGCCCGTGCTCTGTGCCTTTGTTCTGGTATGAGGGGGTGTTTGATGGGGGCAGTGTTTTGTTTTTGGGGTGAAAGAGGGCTGCCCCACGACCCTCCACTGTTTATTTACTTTATTCTCGGCCCTGCATGCTGGGTAAAGAGAGAACTATGGCTTAGGGAGCTGTGGCTCAGTGATGAGGGACTCTCCAACCACACACACACACACACACACACACACACACACACACACACACACACATGTATGCATACACAGGGTCTCCAGTGTGCTCCTCTGAAACAGGAAACACTCCTGACTCCATAAGGGCCCGTTCCGTCAGAGCTCATATAGGATGTGACAGGCGTTAGAGTCCCTCTCACTTACTCGTTTTTTTTTTTCCCCTCTTTTTCTCCTGCTCTGCACATTTCTCATGACACTATCACTTTAAAGCAATATTATAAGACGGAGACATGCTTACTCACAGCAACTACCGAGCATGCTACCTAAAATCCTATCAGAAACATAGATCTGTAAACTCCCTCAAAGAAAGTGAAGCAGACCAACAGCCACCACAACAACCAACCTTTCTCTTCCCTCCTGTCTGTTATTCATGTCTTCCTCATCTTAGTGGCATAAACAAAAAATTACTGAAAGTAAAAGTTTTCCCTTTTAGCTGTTCTGAGCTAACTATAAATAGATGTGTATCTAAGTAAGCACACATCCACACTTTCTCTCACTCACTTTGACCTCCCACCAACTCTATCTGATTCTCTTTTTTTCTCCCTCTCATATACACATAAACACACTGCTTCTCTTATCATCTCTTTTAATTGGCATCAAGGCAGCTCACCCCCATAAAGCTGATGGCTGAGGCCAGCTGTGCTGCTATTGGGCTGGCCAGAGCTTGAGCTTAAAGTGGGTGGGGATGGATGGGGGGTTGTTATTGGTAAGGGGCTCAGAGGGAAGGGGGGACTTGGCGCCCCTGTGGATGGAACTGACATCTCAGGACAGGTGGTGCTGGAGCAATGACAGCAGCAGCACTTTGGCCTTCTGGCCTGCTTGTATTCTTAACTCCCTCACTGAGTGATTGTTTAGATTTAATTGGAAAGGATTCACTCGTACCGGAGAACACCATCTTTTCCCACCAAACCAGCCCATAATGCTAAATCAGCCAACAACGGTAGGGGTTGGGGAGAGGGAGCTGGTAGCCTGTTGATGTGGGAGGGTAATTATTTTTGATGAATTCTGACTGAAAGATTGATTCAAACTGGGAGGCTAAAAGGAAGGAGAAAGCTGCTAGAAGTGGGGATTGAGCTCTACTTGTGTGGTTTGTCCTCTGTCATTTTAGTGAAAACATAAGCATTGTGGGGTGTGACAGGTAATCAGCAAAAAGCTCAGGTGTGTCTTCAGGTGGTTTAACTCTGTAATCCCTGCTTCTGGTCCTGTCTTTAATGCAGTCTCATTCAGCTGCAGAAAATCCTTCACTCTTTGCTTGCTGACGACAGTATTTTGATTAAAGATTTAAGATTTTAAAAAAGGATATTCAATTTTTGCAATAACATAAAATAAAATAATTAGACTTATATATTTTGTTTATGTGAAAATGCACTGAAGACTTTTTTGCAAATGTATAATCCTTTTAAAGGGAAAATCACACACATCAGGCTCATTAACTATTTACAATTTAGTTCACTCCTGTCTAGGTATTATCTTACAGACAATGCAACCCTATCACCATTACAGCACGTGTCACATTACTGACAGAGATCATGATTTAAAGAAAAATTGCAGCCAGGCCTGCTGCAGGGAACAGAACATTTATTTATTTTGAATTTCAATTATTTTAAATATTAATGCACACCTCTGAGTGGTTGCGCAGGATGGATTATGTAGAGCAATCAGATGACTCATCACTACAAGTATGTGGAGAATGGGCTATTTACGAGGGCGCTGTGAACCACCCCCCCCAACTCTTCTAAATTGACCACCCCTCCTGAGAAGAGACATGCTTTTACTGCATTCGTTCAAGTCTGTGGCATTTCTGATGACTATTCTGGTCGCTTTCAGAGGGTCGTAAACAGAGGCTGAGACTTTCAAGTCCGCCTAATGTCTTCTTTTATGGGAATAGCCGGCTGAGGAATTTTAAGGGATTCTGTGTTAATTGAGTGGCTTACAGGGAACAGCGTTATTTATTGTTTCACATTAACCTCTTCAGATGGAAAAAATGACCTCAATATTTAGAAGAAGGAACTTAATTAGATTGAATTGGTTTTGTCTATTTTCCAGGATCCGCCGACGTCTGTATCATTAGGCCTGAGGATGGAAGAAATGATCTTCAACTTGGCCGACACACACCTATTCTTTAACGACTTGGAGGTATGTTTGTGTTTTTCTCTCTTTTTTTGTAAGCTGTCTTTAGCTCTACTCTGTTCCTGTTCTGCTTAAATGTCTTCTGTTCAGCTTGTGATGATTTTAGTGGTCATATGTGTGTATATATTCCAACAGAAGTGTAAGAACAGTCCATTAAGAATTACATAAAAGCAGCAACAACTGTTCGTAGCATGGAGCCTGTTTCTCAGTTATCACTCTTATACTAGTGAAGTTTTACCTCGGAGCCCAAGGGATACCATTTTACATGCTGTCAGTCTCCGTCATTCCTGGGTCACCAGCCCTGCGCCTACCACCACCACCACCTCCTTCCCACTACCATTGCGGCCAGCTCAATTTGTCAAGCTCTAGTGTTTCTTTGGCCGCTCTGTCTGTGTGTGTGTCATGCTGTGTGCTTGGTGTTGCTGTCCACCTACACCACAGAGCTTTCCGTCGCAGCATGAAATCCCCCGCCATCTCCCCTCCCACACCTCTTTGCCCCCCTGATACATGTACAGCTAGTGTAAAATCTGCCCCTGGGGATCAGGAATAGAGGGATCAAGGGTAGGGAGGTTTGTGCATGTGGGTGTGTGTGTGGTGGGATGTCTGAGTGTCTGCTTCACTCTGGGGAAAGGTGAAAGACCAGTGGGTCAGCAATGCTTATATGCTCAGACTTTATGCACAGAAAAGTGTGTCACATTTGTCCATACATATACACATGCACGGACTTAAGGCACACCCGCTACCCTCTCTCCGCATCCAGATGTCAAACCCAGCTCACTATCAGTGCTCATCAAATTTTAGCAATAAACAAAGCAAATCATCTCAATGTCATTTCCGTCAACCCTAGCTCTATGTGATTCTCTCTCCACAATTTTTATTTTTGCGATTTTTTTTCCCTGCCTCCTCCTTTCAGTCTCTTTCTCCCAGTGAATCTGATCCCACTGACCCAGCGCTTTTCCGCAGTGTCCTGCTTTATGCTGACCTCACAGTAGAGGAAATGTTTTGTTTGATACTTAAGTGTGAAGAGATCTGTGGCCAGTCTGCCAAGTATCATTACTCACCACCATGTTTGGCTGTGTTACATGAAGCAAACCCAAGGGGAAAGAAAAAGTTCATACTCTCCCAGACAGACGAGTGACTGAGATTCCAAACGCAGTCATTGTGATCAAAGTTAATTGGCTGCAATTGGCTGGTTAAATATTTCCTTATGCCCTGGCCATGTAGTATCCATTGTAGCTGCACTTTATTTAATAGATGTGCCCCAATCATTTGAAAAAATGGCACTTTGTGACAACGCTTAAATGTGGTTTTGCTCAACATCTGTCCTGTGTTTTGATTTCTTTTCATGTGTGATGAAACCGTTTACAGATGAATTGGCAGCTTAGACTGCTTATAAAATTATTTTAAAATGCAACGTATATATTTGCTCTGCTCTATCTCAGTAACCAAATTACTAGATTTTGTTTTGACACTTTAAAGCTTGAGATTTTTTTCCAGCTACTATACTATAATGACTAAAATAGCAATGTGTGGTCTGCTGTCTTTTAGAACACCCGATGTAAAGACCTCTGCAGACACTGCAATGATTGTCCTTAATAATCATACCAGAGAGGAGGAGTGACATTCTCTTGAAGGCATATTGATCTCTCCTCCTCCTTAAACTGAGCTGGGCCAGTCTGAGTGTTAAGTGCCAGTTCTTTGCAATGCTGAACCAGTTGTGTTTCCTCTCTGCTGATTTACAGTCCTCCATCTCAGATAGAGCTAAATAGAGTCCAACTATAAATACCGCAGCCAGCAGCAGTTATGTATTTAAGCATGTGCAGAAATGCATATGGTCCATCTAATTTAGCCTAAGCCATAAAGAGAGACCCCAGAGGCTGTGCAGAAACACAGGTGCAGAGTTAGTGGCCTAAGTGTGTGTGTGTGTGTGTGTGTGTGTGTGTGTGCGTGTGCATGTGTGTGTTTTTGTGTGAGAGAGAGTGTGTGTGTGTGAGAGAGAGTGTGTGTGAGTGAGAGAGAGAGAGAGTTAGAGAGTGGTCCATCTAAGTCTTAACACTGTTGGCCTGCCAGCCAGGAAGATTAAATATGGACTCCAGTTTTAGCTGGAAAAACGTCTCAAGTTTTAAAGTGTCAAAATTAAATCTAATAATTTGGTTACTGAGATAGAGCAGAGGAAATGTATGTGTTGCATTTTAAAATAATTTTATACAACTTCACTTTATGTGCAGTCTTAGATTATTTTGCTTGTATCAAACTGTTAATTTAAGATAAATTATGATCAGTTTTGAATGCACAAATGTTGTTTACAGGCCTCTAAACACCACAATAAGCACAATATTGAGCTTAGCCTGTCAATGTTCTAGTCGTGTGTGTGTGTGTGTGTGTGTGTGTGTGTGTGTGTGTGTGTGTGTGGAGGCTGGACCACGTTGATAGAGCTGGTGAGTGACGATTCAGAGGAAAGTCATAAAAAGAAAGAGGGCATGCCGAAGGGGTCAACGGGGATCAGTTTCACCCTTACGTCTCCCTCCTTCTCCTTTAACCTTATTCTGGATCAGCTCTTTCTTTTTTCATTCACTGTTAGATAGAATTGAAGGTGTGTCCCTAAAATACCGCATCTCCCCAAAAAACTTCCCCTCTCAAACACAAATGTATCCATCGATCATCCTGCACAAACCATTTGCTACTCAACTCTTTAAAGGTTTGTTTGTTTTTCAATTTTTTTATTTTTTTTCATCAAAAATCTTTCACTGAAGGATGTATTACAAAAGTAATTCACGGCAATATAATTTTTATTAATGTAATTTCCACAGTATTTTCCCTATAAAAGGTGTATTTCAATAGCTACAGAGACAAACATATAATCAATGTTATACCAAAAGAAAAACTTAATAAAAAATCTATTATGTTTGTTAGTTAAAAGCACCATCATAATGGAAGGTAATTTAAAAAAAAATACACTCAAAGTGAATAACCTTTTAATATTTGTTTAAAATAGTTTACTTTTACTTTTTAAATTACTTAGATGTGTGTGTGTGTGTGTGTGTGTATATATATATATAGATTATATTGTGTTGTGTGTGTGTGTGTGGTGTGTGTGTGTGTGTGGTGTGTGGTGTGTGTGTGGTGTGTGTGTGCATATGTGTAGTATGTCATATATAATTATTTTTGAATTATAATCATTTGTTTCACCATTTTGTAGTGCTGGGTATGGGGTTGAATGTGGAGTTAATTGATGGTCTGAAGTGATGTGTATAATGAAGCCCACTGAGGCTGAGCTCAGTGGGAAGACTGACAGCTCTGCTGTGACTCAGGGTGTGAGTTTACTGTAGGTGCGCTGCTGCAGCCCAAACGCTCACGCCGAGCGATATGTGGGAACCAGGGGCCTCTCTCTCACTGGCCAATCCCCCTGTGTTCCTTACTCAGTGGGGTACTGGGGCTGCCGTCTCCCCCTTCTCTGGGCGAGAAAACAACCCTCCCTGTCTGGAGGATAAAGGGCATGAGGGCAAACCACTCACGGGGAGAGAGAGGGGGAGAGGTCTCTGAAGGTGGGAACATTTTAAATTAGTCCACTGATTCCTCCATGTTGTGTGCAACCCTCTCTCACACACGCACATGCACTCTAAACCTGTTGTGCTGCAAATTCTTAACACACACATATATACTGTACAAACTCTCATGAAATTACACACACACACACCACACAACACACACACACACACACACACACACACACACACACACACACACACACACACACCTGTGGAGCAACCCTGTGACACTGTGAGCTGACTGGCTTTTACAGCTCCCAGCCTGCAGTCAGGGTTGAAACGTCCTCTGTCACTCTCGCCCAGAGGTTGCCTGTTAATGAGAGATTCTGTGAAATGCATGGTTACCTTTTCCTAGTGGCTGAAATGGCCCTCTAGAGCCTCTTAGTGTGGAGCCATTCTGTTGGTTTTATGTCCCACTGTAGAGAGTCAGATCCTGTTCTCGCCATTCCATATGATTGGTAGCTTTATGGTGTTTTCCTTGATAGTATATTTTTAAGATTTTTATTCCCAGTAAGGAGAAATATAATGCCAACTGTGCTTTTCATTGGATCATGAAATTAAGTCATTCAGTTGATCGGCTACCAATTAACACTCTCGATTTATGTTTCAGTAACACTATCATAACAGATAATTGCAACAGTGAACTACAAAAGGCTATTTTCAAATATAGTATATTTTGTCAGATGGGCGTCTTTAGGTCTGTACACACTGATGTGGGTATTTCATCATTTTTCTGGCCACTGATGCAGCAGTTTTGTCATGCTCCTCGACATAACTCCACAACGTTTCGAGGCGGGGACACTGATGTGTTTTGGAAAGACTACAGAGAGAAAGTAGAAGTTTTAAAGCCACCCTGTCAATCTTCGCTCCACAGAGCTCCACCTCACCCCAACCCTTTACCCACTATCCTAACACAGCCAATTCATGCACCAATTGAAGTTGAGGGTGCATGGAAAATATAACATTACTGTTTGTTGACAAATGATAATTGTCCTGAATTAAAGAAGGAGACACAGCACCTGCCCAGCATGGTCTGTAGAGGAAGAGAGTACAGACTTGCACAGATTTGTCCAAAGAACAGTCCACTTGGCTAGAATAAACCCTTTCTCTATGGATATGTGTGTTGCGAAGGAAAAATACTGTAACGAGTGAGATTTGTTATTGCATTTACTGTCACTCTCCTTCAGATGTTGTTTGGACTTGCGTTGCCAAAAATAGGAAATAATGAGAAGCAGCTCATCCATCACACATATTAATTCATACTTTTCACTTTCTACCTATGGGGGGATTCTTTCTTTACCAACTTTTCCAGGCAATACAGCAGCACTTTACAGACCACTTAAAACTCACTCTGTTCCTGAGCAAGGCGTACTTGAGCTCCCTCTGGATCCCTTCGGATCGTGTGAATTTTTGTAAAACCAGCATATACTGCTCTATACCTGTGCTTTGTTTGGCGCCACTGTTTGAATTCCGTGGCTGTTCAAGCACAGATTGTGGATTGGAATGAAGTGGGTTTGAAGAACTCTCCCTTTGTTACCCACATCCTGTGTTTGACCCCCAGGTAATCATGGCCCCCCTCCTTTCTGCACCCTCCTTCTTCCCCCCCTCCCCACTGACAGTGGTGCCTGTGGTGGGAACGGAGAAGGAAGTTGCTGGGGGTCACAGACAGCGGGGG
>NC_045754.1:13560391-13561889 GCF_008692095.1 Etheostoma spectabile | reverse complement strand
GGGGGGGGATGACAGCCACTGCCGGTGGAGTGGCGGTATTGAGAACCTGCGAACCATGGATGAGTCTTTTTCACATGGCATTAGGCTGTAGGGTCACAAGGAATGCTGTGATGATGGCTGTTATCGCTCACACTAGTTTTGACCACCCACCCCCACCCCAAAAGCTCACCTGAGAGAGAGGGGGGCAAGTGGGGCAGCTTGTATCCAATAAGTGGACGCTGTCTATGCGACAGTGACCTATACCTTCATGGGGAAAATCGGTCTTAGAGTTCTAAGTCAGTTCTAAGTTTAGATAACACGGCCCTTTCTGTATTTTGATAACATGCATTGCTGACTTTCCCCATCTTTCTTCTTCCTGCCTCTGACTGTTGCAGTCACCACTTAGAGCTCTCTCCAGGGCTGCAGGAAGACTCAGGCCGTCATCCCTGATTGCTTAATGACAGATGCCAAGGGAACAAAGAGGGCTCTGATAGCTTCCTCCACAGTGAAGAGAGTTCAGCAGACTAGTGGAAAGACAGAGAGACAGGGAAAGGAAGAGAGAGTGAATGATGCAGCGATGGAAGCATCCGAGGCAGAAAAAAAGCCTGTATTCAATTGTTGTGACTTTTTTTGGTGTCTTTCCTGTACAGATAAAGACTGCTTGATGGCCCAGATTAAAGAAAAACAAATGTTGCTGATGAATTTAACAGAAAGACATAGTGTTTGTATAAGGAGTAATTGCAATGGCTTCTGGTGGAGGGTCTTCACTCCTGAGTACAGTAGAAACATCTGGTGTGAGTTAGTGGTGATTGTAGATTTTAGAGAGACCACTGTTTGCTTGGTGAGGAAAGAATGGGGGGGGATTCGATGGAAAAGACATGTTCAAAAGTTTCTTAGAAATTCTCTGACTGCCGCTCAGTGTGCCACCATCTTGAAGCCTTGTCATTCTATTGCCAGTGTTATACAAACAAAATAATAGCAGTACGTTATTTTTTCTTTTATGCTTTCCAATGAGTCATTCATGCATATAAATGAGCTACTTTATCACAAGATGAAACTGACAAATATATTTATCCTTTTTTATGAGACACATATTAAGTTGCTTTCTGTTTAGTTAGTGCGCATTTTTAAGATCTGTTCTATTTATGTGGTATTTCATTATCCATTCATCCAACAATGCTAGAATGCCATTGAGTCTGTCAGTTAGGAAAATCCCCCCCCATAGTGTTTCTTTCCACTTCGACTATATGACTGTACTTAACTGACTTGAACCTGCACCATCCATGGCTCTGTGGTGTTTACGAGGCCTTTAGAAGTGCCTCCTAATGAGTATGTGTAAGGGTTACTGTACAACATTACCCACAGCCACCTCCTCCATTAGCTTCCCTAGTCCTCCCAGGAAGCCAGTGCAGAGGTTTATGCCAGCCCCAGCTGGGAACAGTAATTGTTGGAGTCTGCGCATTCTCCCTTTAACCCCCTCCCTTTTTATTCACAGCACACACACACGCAAACACACACA
>NC_045754.1:13545822-13560381 GCF_008692095.1 Etheostoma spectabile | reverse complement strand
CACACACACACACACACACACAAACAGACAACCATTTATGTGGAGGTCTTGAGCTCAGTTCAACTGTTAATTAAGCGTTATAATATCTACAGAATTGAAAAACTATGTAAACACGCAGAAACCAAAAAATGGAATGGGTTCAGTGTGTTTTTCTTGGCCATTTGAAATTTTAACACTTAACATTTGTTGAACTTTGATGTGTTCTTTAGCTTTGAGGAATACGAAAAGTCCATCAAAAAATCATTCATAATCAGGCAGCAATTATAATGGCTATAGTTAGGCGTAATTACTGGGACATTTATGTTTTTCGGGTCATGTTGGAGCTCTGGCACCTTTAGTAGGCCCATAATTAACATGCTGAGTAATATTGTTCTCACATAGCTGTTTTGATCCATGCTGGCTGTCAGACTCTGAAAGAAACACATTGCAGGGGAAGAACAAACTATATAAATGAAATGAAATGCTATACTAAGAGTGCTTTGCAGTGGGCTGGTTGTGTCTGATTCATCAGCTGGTAATTACTGGATAATAGAAGTATTTCAGTCACTTGCACCAGAATGGGAGGTCTTTGAAAGAAGGCTTTATGAGGTGCTTAACCCAGGGTGCAGTTTTTGTTTTCCTAAGCAAACAGACATGCCTCTATTACTTAAGGAATTAAGCACACCAATACTTCTGGCTTGGGTTCACGTTCTGAGAAAAAAAGGGGATAATTTGCAAACATAAATTATCTGCAAGTTTGTTGGCAGCAGATCGTCAAGCTGGTACAAATTGCTTTCTTCAACTATGTAAGATCTGCTGATGAGTGTCTGGGAACAGATTAGACCAACAGAGCTAAGAGCCCCTACCTGCACCCCATCACCAATTGGCAGTCCATCTTCTGGAACACGGAGCTCCGAGCTCTCTCCATGTGAGGTCACTTTGGACTCTCTCCCCTAGCCTTTACCCGCTGCTCACCTCCATCTCCACCTCTCTACCCTTCCACCCCCTTATCGGGGTGCCGGAGCCCCGGAGAGGAGGGGGGAGGGGTCACAGGGTCAAAGTCTTTTCCTCTTTGGATCTCGGGGCTTGCTGGGAGAGTCTTGGCGAGAGAATGGCTGCATTAGAACAGGGGTTGGGGGTCAAGATTTTAATTCTGTTAAAGAACAGCTGGTTTGAGTTTTTCCTCACGTCGCTCTCCCCTCCCTTTCCCCACAAATCCAGGGAGATGAAAAATTTGTTCAGAGGGGAACCAGTAAAATAAAAAAGGTTTACAATCCAAAGCCCTTACCCTTACCCTGCTCGAGCATTAGAGAGGAATGCAATAACGTCAGCATTTGGCCTCAGTTTGATTTGACTTAAAACAAGGAAGTCCTTTCTGTGTTTTGGTGTCCTAACAGCCGGATGAAACTTAATTAAAAAGCTTAAAAAATCGGGAGGGATTTTTCATACTTGAGACCGGAGGAATTCTATCCCTCAAGTTTTCATTTCCATGAGAAATTATTATTTCGCACATAACTTTAAACAGGTGAGACTAACATTTTGTGCAGTAACACAACCAATTTAAACTTATAGCTTTCTGCAGAAATTCTTCAAACTACTTCATAGAGAGATCAAATACGCTCTCTGTTATTCATTCAAGATTTGGGCTGACTGAAACAAATTGAGAGTTTGAAAACCTTTTGCTCTTAACAAGGTGATTGCTCAACCTCCTGTTGGCTAAATTGCTGGCCAAGTTTTAGCAAAAGAGAAGATTTGCTAGTCTCTCTGCTCTGCCCCATGTGAAATGTGTTGATCTGAATGCCAAGGCAGGACTCCCTCACATTTCAAGCAGGCTGAGGGGGGTGGAGAGAGGGGAGGAAGGACGAGGCTCTAGAGCTCTCCTATAAATGGAAAACTAATAACAGATTTTTAGTCTGCTTTCTCCTGCACTCTTTTGCCGGCTGACTGGCCCCGGGGCTGTGTTGGTGTGTGGCGCAGCAGCAATCAGAGGTCATAATTTCATTGGCGGTTAGCATCAGGTTCAATTTTTCTAGTAGGTTACATTTACCAGAAAGTCTGGATTGTGTTACTGTGTACCAGCAGAATCAGTGCAGAGCTGCAGAATCCCTCTACCTTTCCAAGAGGAGCCAGGCACCCCCAAAGGGGTAGAGGAGTGTGCACATATGTTTAGAGATGCACACAATTCTTACACAGACATATGCACAGACCATTAGTGCCAAAGCTCTTTATACATTCAGCTAGCCTACATAGATCCTTCTACTGTATGTATATATATCAGTACTCAAAGACATAGCTGTTCAAAAGCCAACCTGGGGAGTGTTTAGAGTTGCTGGATTGAGACCTAATTGCTTATGTCTGTGGGTGTGCATATCTTTAGACCCCTCTAGTGGTAGGAGTCCATTCTGACTGATGATGAGGTTAGACTTTGTTTGGACAGAGCTGGTGAGGACACAAGGGAAGAAACATGTGGAGAACTTATTCAAAAGGATTTAAAGAAAAAGTCAAGGCAAAGGGGATTAAGACTGAGGTGTCCAGCCAAAGCACAAATTCCTAAATAAATATGTTGTTTCTAGTGAAAAATGACCTTGAACATGTGGGGAGTGTCTTTCCCCAAGATATAAACCTCTCTTAAAAAGACAATATTTTTTTAAGATTGTGTGAATCCTACATTACTCAAAATATTTGTTTTGTGTGTTCCAGGAATGTGACCAGGTACATATCGACGATGTGTCCTCCGATGACAACGGCCAGGATCTGAGGTACAACACTGGTACACTTTCATTCTTGATCAAGTAGTCAAAATAAACTGTGCTGTTTGCTTGCATCAACGTCGGCCCAGCCTGTGCCAACAGATCCTTTCTTTGTCTTCATCTCAGTACGTATAACTTTGGCGCTGACGGTTTCCACGCGGCGGCGACCAGTGCCAATCTATGTCTGGCCACAGGTGTGCGGGGAGGCGTGGACTGGATGAGAAAACTGGCCTTCCGCTACAGACGAGTAAAAGAAATCTACACCACCTACAAAAATAATGTCGGAGGTAATCCCCAACAAGTAGCGCTGCTCTGTAAAGATATGTTGAGTAGAAACAAGTTTGCAGATGTTCATGCCTTATTTGTGCGCGTGTTCATGTGTGTGTTCAACAAGCACACATGCCACACCACTTGGTCAGAGTAAATTTTGAAAATTTCAGTGGTATTTGGAGGGCTGGTCCAACCTAAACAATGTTACCCTGCGTTTTAGGTCTGCTGGGCCCAGCCAAAAGGGAAGCCTGGTTGCAATTGCGAGCAGAAATTGAAGCCTTGACGGACTCCTGGTTAACACTGGCACTGAAAGCACTAACATTAATCCACTCAAGGTAGGATTCCAGTGAGGAAAATTGTACCCAGTGCCATACCGCACATATATAAACTTGCATGTGGTGTAAATAAGTCAACTTCAAATTCCCAAGCTATTAAATAAATTGCCAATGGTCTTCTGGATAGACTTTGTCTTCTGATTCTGAAAGTGTGCTAAGAGACCTGACTTTAAAAGGAATCTGAGATTCAATCCCTCATTGCATGACATGACATGCTTTATTTTCGGCACACTGTGTTTTCTTTTGTCCTCCCTACAATTGATTTAGAATGATGTCATCCCTTTGCTCTCCTCCTCTGCTTCTCTACTGCAGGTCAAACTGTGTGAATATCCTGGTGACCACCACGCAGCTCATCCCTGCCCTGGCTAAGGTCCTGCTCTACGGCTTGGGGATAGTCTTTCCTATCGAGAATATTTATAGTGCAACCAAAATAGGTAAACGTGTAATTTGAATCCATTTTTTCTGTTTGTCCGCTGTGCTCAATCTATCACTTTGGGACAAGGATGATAATTATTTTATCTCCATGAGTGTAGAAAGTTAAGACACACGTGCTACCTAAATGACAGGACAGAGGCGTGGATGGGCTGGGAGATTCAGTCACCGGAGAGGGTTGATGTTCTTCTATGAAGGAATAGGTCTCATCAGCCTGGGATTATTTTCCTGGAGCTGGGCCTGCACTGGGCCTCCCCAGGGCTCTCCTGTTCAGTCTCTGCATATGAAACCACTTCTGCACATTTATGTCATTCCACAGCAACACAACACCCCCTCTTCCTCCTCCAATCTGCCTCCTTTTCCTCCAGTACTTCCCCGTCTTCACTGTTTCAAATGCAAAATAAACATCAAGCTTCACTCCCACACCATTTTCAGGCCCTTGAGCGCAGAGTGTAGTTCAGGATTCCTTGGAGCGTTAAGCGCACTGGTCCTCCTAACCAGACCCTTTAGCATGCAAGACTGATTTTAGCTGATTTAAATCCATTTGTCCCATGGTTGAGGAGCAGAAGGGCAGAGTTAATGCTTTTCAGATTGTCTTTATCTGAGGGCTGATCTTATCACATCTCCTCGCTGAGCTCAGAGTGTTTACACTGCACTATTTTGTACGTGTGGTGTTTGTAAAGGGGCTCTTGTCACCCTGTGGCTTTGAATCAACTTGAGGGTGTTTAGTGGGGGTCCCTGCAAGTGTCCGTGTGCCTGTGTATCTGTTTGCATCCACTCAATGCTTCACTAACATCCTGCTGTCGACTCTCCCCACAGGGAAGGAGAGCTGCTTTGAGAGAGTAATTCAAAGGTTTGGGAGGAAAGTTGTTTACATTGTTGTTGGAGATGGTGTGGAAGAGGAGCAAGGCTCAAAAAAGGTAAGAAGTGGAAAAAACACACCGCATACTGTAAACACATTGAGCTCTAGAAATACACAGATCTAGGAGAAAAGACAATGTTTGGACTTGTGATTGAAGGTCAGGAGTTCATAATGAATACTTGCAGAACACAAAACATACCTGCCATACTTTTCCAAAGAAAGGAATCAGCTCTCCTGCTTAACAGTCTTACTTTACTTGCATTCGTTTATCCTCTTATATGGTGTCCAAGTACAAGAGAGAAAGTCTGTAGTGTGTAATCAGCGCTCTTCCTCCGCCATCTCAGGTTTACAGAGCAGGGGAGGGGAGAGATGGCATAATTATATATTCCTGCTCGGTGCCCTGAGCAGCGTGAATGCTGTGTGTGTAATGCTAGGCAAGCCCTTTCAGGCTTGTTGAAGGCACATTGTAAATAGAGCATGCATAAAGGAGACTTAAATCATTGTTGATGGAATTGGATTATTTACTGCAATGACAAGCCTGTTAGCACGAGACGGATCAAAAAAGCCGCCAGTATCTGTTCGGATGAATCTGACATTGACCTTTTTCTGTTACCTGTCGGCTCTTGCTCCACAATTTGTGTATTCAGCGTTTCTGCCATGTTTGGATGAAAACCAAATGCCACATGCAAGCCGCACACAGCAAACATATTCATTAGCAAATTAATCAGCAGTCAAAATGCATATTTCACTGACAGTAACGGTGAGCCACAGTGTCAGGGTGAAGACATGGAGTTTCCCTTTGAAAAGCCTCCAGCTCCTTTTTTACCTGTTTCTCGGTAAACAATGAGCAGAAGCGTGAGGACAGATGAAGAGCGATTTGGAAGAAGTATCCACCTTTACCTTGAATAAGTGTGTAAAGCAATAGCTCTGTATTATGAAAAGCGAACACACCCTGGGAATATGGTCTTGAAGGATGATTGTGGAAAAAGATGCAAATATTTTCACTCAATCTTGAGTTGTTGGAGAGTGACATTGATGGAAGGATAAGGCGTTTTTTTCCCTCCCCCGTCTGAGTGGTGTGAGTCCCACGACACGCCATGCGGTAAAAGGTTTCTGTGTCAACATCAGAGAGGACGTGAAATAACACAACAATTTTACCCGTCAGGAGGCACACATCAGACGTGACACTGTGTGGAACTACAAAAGCAAAATGTCTAAAAGTTCTCCCGGCCCTCATTCCTCCACCTAAAAAGAAATCCACAACCCCTGAAACAATTCTGCCTTCAGTTATTACCATCGCCTGGGAGAGAAGGTAGAGATAGCATCTCCAGCTTTTAAACTTAAAAGCAAAGACAATTTACAAAACAAAAAGCAAAGAGCTTTTTAAGGGTCAGTGCAGGCTCTCCTAAGCGGAACATATGCCTGGGAGAGGCCATACCTTTTGATAAGAGGGGGGGTAATGGGCTCCACACACTGAGGAGCTGAGGACTCTACCTGACAAGGTCCTTTCATTCTCTGCGACTCAGGTTTCTCCCCCCGTCCTCTGCTTGGGAACAACAGCTCATTTGCACTGTCCCAAACACACACTGGCAGGCAGGAGGTTCATTCAAAAGACTCTGTGGGGAGTTTATTTCTGTTGAGGTTGAAGACAGCTACTGGATTCGTTTGGTGGTATAAAACTACATGTTGATGCAGGAGAAAAATTAGTTAGAGGTACATGTGTTCTTTTTGGCTGCATAGACATTTGCACAAGGGAGCAAGAGGAGCAGTCGGCATGTGTTATTAATATGATTGCTTTTCCTGGTGAAAGGACCAGGCCACAGTACTTCATTCATTGAATGTATTAGCTGCAGTGTAAAGAATAAGCTCTTCTTAGCGCTTCCTGCCTAAGATGGGCTACAAGTAATGTTTTTTTGTCAATATTAATATGTCCATCATTTTTTGATAATTATTCTGCTCAGTTTCTCATGTCTTTACATAACTTCTTTTTTCCACAACCAAAAGAAACAAAAAGATTTTTTTTGCATTAGTCTTTGATAAATGACTGAAAGGATTGATTAAACTCTTGTAGATTACTTGTCAATTAATTGACATTTTGTTTTAGACCTAAAATGTATAGAATTTTTGATTTTTTTCAGTGTTTGAAATGAAAACGTTTTTATTCCTCCCTCAGCACAACATGCCCTTCTGGAGGATCTCCAGCCATTCAGACCTCATGGCCCTCCACCATGCTCTAGACCTGGAGTACTTGTAGCACTACAGCACCATGGTACACCCTGCTCCGCCTCAGCACACCCTGCAACCTTTCACCTTCGCCCTCCAGCCCCGTCCCGAGCTTGCCGCAGAGCCCACAGCTCAGAAAAGACCCCCCTGCGCTGCCTGGCGTCTGTCTTCCACTACACAGGAAGAAAAAAAGAGGAGAATGGAGAGAGAAAAAAAGGCTGAGCACACGGTTAATGTGCTGACATATGGTCACACTTCGTCTTAACCCTAAACTTATTTTTATTTTTTATTTTTTTCGAAGCGAAGGAGAGAGGTAAATTTACGGCACTGCAGCTGCTTGCCCCGTTACTGTGAATTGGCCGCTTTCTGAAGCTGTCAAAGTGTTTTACGGCCCACTGTTTGTGCCGGGACTCTGTCAGGGTCCACACCTGGAGGAGAGCAGCGCTACTGGTGGCCTCGCCTCAGAACTCAGCTACAGTAAACCACAGGCCCACGACTACTGGTGGTGACATTTCTCCGTCCCTCTAGCTCTTCACCTCCCGTCTCTTTCGGTTCCTTATCTGTCTACCTACTTTTTAGTCTCTATTATGTCATTGGACGGACAGACAAAGCAACCGCTCCTCTGCTGAACGTCAGCCTGGGAGTCCTGTGCTTGTTATTTATGAACAGAGACTTTGTGAGTGGCACCGTGCCACCGAGAAGGTATCTCGACGACAAAAGACTCGTGCCTTTTACAAAGTACTATTGATTTCCAACTACAGCGAGAGGAAGACATTTATGGAAGAAACAAAAAAACAGGGGGTTTTCTAATAATTTAAGGAAATTACAAAAAACTTTATTTACAATGCTGAGACAATCGTGTATAGAGGAAATCTTTTTTTGTGTGTGTAAGTTTGTAATCACTGGACTATTCCTTCCTATATTCATTTAGGTACGTGCTCTTAAAAGGGGGCAATGCTTTTTCATTAAGGTAAAAAAAAAAATAAAAGGCATCCCATCGCACATAAGCTTGTGCGAAGCCTGAAAGTGTTGATGTGTTCAAGTTTTGTTCAGTAAACAAATATGTAGATAATGGGATTTTGTGATAAATCATTTTGTCAAGACCAAAAGCATGGATGTCAAGTGTCAATGACCTTTCATTTGATTCTGTGACGTTTCTCGTCCTTAAAGGAAACTGCAGTCACATCTTTATACATCATAACAGGTCTCCTTTACTGCAAGTTCTTTTTAGACTCATATTTTGAAGGGAAAGAGGTATTTGGCATTCTTTGTTATTCAGAAAGGTAGCTCACAACTTGTGTCCTTACGGCATTTCACCAGCTTGCAGCCCTGACCCCATATATTTGAAAGCAAACTTAATTCTGATACATTTTTTGTATATGGCATGGAAGAAACGGAGAAAACTCACTATTTCCTGCCTCCTGAGAGCCATCTTGGTAACAAATTTAAAATTTTAAAGCAGGCTTGAATAGGTTTTATTATCTTTTATACAAGCGCTATAACACCTCTTGTACAGCAAGCATAATTTTGTATAATGTAGTGTTTTTATTTCGACTTTGACGATACATTCTGTGTCCCTCTTTGAAATAGTTTAATTACACAAATCCCTTTTCATAATGCTTCTACATCCGTGGATGGGGAAACTGTAATGAACATTGAAAGAAAAGCCACTAACTTCGAGGGGTTTGTGAACATACAGGACATGTGCTATCGACTGTGAATTTCTTAAACAGAAACCCATTTGTTGCGTTTCTAATTTTCCCTCCTTTGCACATGATCACTGTTGGCCTTTACATTTCAATTTGGATCCTTTTCTCCCCTGCCCCCACCCCGTTTTCTCAAACATCAACTTTTTCCCCCGCGCTCTGGGGGTATCTACATATTGCTGCTAGATCAAGGTAATGGTAGGTAACTAGTGGAAATGTTTTATAGATTCATACAGCACGCTTTTTTTATTATGTTGCAATCATGAATGCAAACTGGAAATACTTTACACTACATGGGCCTCATTGTGAAACGCAAAAGATTGTTGTGTCTGCAAAATATGTGTACAGATGTTTTTGACATTATTATTTGATTGTGTTTAAATTAATAAAACTGATTTGTGAACTCTTACATGCCCTCAGATTATTTTTATACATACCTTATTTATAATATTGTGTACTAAACAGTAGGTGCACAATACAATTTAACACTGACATTAAAAATTTTCTTATTTTAACTTTGTGTTAATAATACTAGAATAACATTACTATCTGCCCTGACACTGACGTCCCAGGCTTTAGCCACTTCTTCTATGAGGAAGCAAATAGAAACATGAGCTGGTCTAGACCACACAACATCATCACACCTCCACATGCTAGTGACATGCTTTAACTCTGCTGCACAATAGTTAAATAGTAACTAAATAGTAAAATGCGTTTTCGACTACAAGGCTACATCTGAATGGCAGACATGCTTTTGTTATAGAATAACTAACATGACTCAAAGGCTCTTTACATTTTTTGTGGTTGCATTTCTATTAATCAGATATTTTTTTATAATTCTTGTGAGACAATGCAAGATTTTCTTGACAGCCTGTGCTTCACACAATCTTAAGGCTCCTGATGGCAAGCCAATTCTATATAGCGTACATCTCTAGGAGCCTCCATGTGTAATTAACATATATTGAACCGTTCCAAGCCATAGGGAGCTGAGTTACTTTAAACAACGCATGAAAACATAACACATGAAAAATATTTATGAGGCGGATTTTATGAGGTGGTCACAGCTAAGACAGTCCAGGATGTAACACTAGCCTGGACAGGGAAGAAAGTGTCCGGACTCCAAAACCACAACGAAGAATTAAGCATGCATGGAATTTTATTTTGAGCCGCACAGCCCGTTTAATATCCAGATCAATTATGTTTTCAGATGGAGTGGGAGTGATGGCTGGGGTGAGGCGTGTATGTCTGCCAGTCTGGACAAAGCAAATCAGGCTGCTACCGCCGGAATGCACCGGCACAATAACCCCTAATGTGCTTTTTCCACTTCTGAACAGCTGAAAGACTAAGTAGTGTCTGAGGTCCTCCTGACTGGCTGTCTTTCTAGGAGAGGAGCACTCTCTCTGTCGGCAGCACAGAATAGAGGTCTGTTCTCTTTGATAAGTTTTCCCGATGCTCTGAGACCTGGCAGGAAAACTCAGACCCAACCAGACCAGACATTTTGTGAAAGAAAAAGTGGGTGTTGTGGCATGTCGGCCAGCCACTCTGGCTGCTCATGCAAAACAGAGGGGAATAAAAAATAAGAGCTATATTGTGTCTGTTTGGTTTGGTCATGGACCTGACTTACAATCCTCACACTTTTGATTTTCTGTGAGATGTATCATCCTATCATGTTGCTGTAGATCTTGTGTGGATGCTATATGCTTGCTTTTGTTAAGCTATAGGTGTTCCTGTGCTGTAATCAAGCTTTACAGTAAACATGTAAAGGTCCTCTGTTGGGCATTCCTCTCCGGGACGTCCCAGCAAAGCGCCCAGCCTCCATAAAACTGTACTGCAATAATAAACAACCACATTGGTGATTTACGACCTTGCCCAGACAGTGATTTCACGCAGATTTCCATAGAGGGGGCCTCTGACGGTGCATCACAATTGAACTAATATTGTATTACATGCATATCTAACTCCCCCCCCCAAAAAACTGATCTGACCTCTCTTTTATGAGCAGGAAGCTTATTAATAGGCCTGTGTTCTCTTTTGGTGGCTAGTGTGTCTTAAGTCAGGGGGAATTTGTCTCCGTAGCGAGCATATGTCCACAGATTGAGACAATGAGAGAGGGCAGAGAGGGGGAGACACAAAGCCTCCATCCTAAGCAGAGCTGCAAGGCATTTCTGCTCAATCTAAGAAACAAAACAACACGCTATTAGGTTATTTCAAGTCTGCATTTCTTTATTCTTGGTTTGGCTGATGCTGTTTGTCTGGAGGCATGAGAGACAATCCCGCTGTCTCTGATTGCAGCCCCTCCTCCTTCCTTTCAGATGAAGAAGGGCTTCTAGCTCCTCTCCACAGTGCATGGCTCAGTTAGCCATGGCAAGCAGCGAGAGTGACAAACCTGTTGTCATGCTGTGGCGGGCGGTGGTGCTAAACTAGGCCCTTTGTTTACTGTTTGTTTATTTCTCAGTTACTGGGGTTTGACAGACAGAGTGGGACAGGAACAGCTGGTAATCAGGAAGCTGTGTATGTCAGGGATCCCAGCCAGAAGTGTCAACTCCGAAGGGGCCAGACAGTCCCACACAGACGTGGCATTCCCAAGTGAGGCCAGACTGCGACAACACTACGCAGATACAGTATGTCGGTGAAGAGTTTGAGTCAGATTGGTCTAAAAAAGATTTGGTTTTAATGGACTTGCAGAGCTGTTGTGTCTCATAGAGGTCACACGCACATGCACACACGCACACACACACACACACACGAGTACACATTGAGGCACCCACAAGATGAGGAAATTGTCTTTGTAATGTATTAGGGTTTTCTGGAATCCAGCATTGTGAATTAGGTGTTATTTTACTATAAGTAGTTGTTTTGACAACTGACATACTGTTTCAATAAAGCATTGAGATGCAGGGTAGACGTTGTCTCTCATCATGCATGTTCCCTACACTAGCTCAGCAGTAGTTGCTGCAAATATCATAAATCTTCTTTTTTTGTGAACAACTGTTTATTGTATAAATGTAACTCTTCTGTCTGCCAGTCAACAAGTTATTTTATTAGTCATTCGGTCTCTTGATTGCAGAGTATTTGTTTCAGTTTTCAAACAATTTTCCATGAAAGTTAAAGCAGTAAATCCCTGTTGCGTGCCTCCAGAAAAAAATATTACTTGTACAACAACTGCAATAATTACTTGTACAACACTGCACAACACAGCAGGTAATGAAATTCATTTACTGAGCAAATGCAGCAACAAAGGCACACTTTCACATAAACTCTCACCACGGCTCATAACCACCATGAGGTCGTAGTGTTGCGTTGCCAGGGCCGGCCTGGGGCGATGCTACCTGTCTGCCCACCACAGCTCCACCTGCATCTCTGCGGTCAAACACACACACACTCCCTCATATTTACTGGGCCCACCGCACTGCTCCATTTGAAGGTGAGTGGCAGAGATTTATATGGCCAGCTAAGGCCACCCTACAGCTGTGAATGCGTGTGTGTAAATGTGCATGACTTCTTAGCTAACTCTCAGCTACCTGGTCCCCGAGGGTTTATTTGGCTGCTGCTCCCTGTATGCTCTGTGTGTGAGCATGCGCAGCGTGTTTTTGTGTGTTTGTGTGGGCTCAGAAAGTGTATGTGTGTTTGCAAGGACCCCCCTCTAGGGTGTTAATTGGGCTGGCTCTCCCAAGTCGGGCCTCGGACCCGGGCCAAGCTCCCTCTGGTCTGGCAGCAACAAGAGCCTCTCAGCCACTTCAATAAACTCAATGTCCTCCGGTTAATAAAACAGCCCTGCGTCCCACCTTGGCTTGTTTTTGCTCGATAAGTCACAGGTGATGTTATTTTTTCTATATGTAGAAATGAAGGAAAGGTGACCCCTGTTTTAAAGTTAGGCCGCATGTTTTTTTCCTCTAAGTCCTACTGCTGCTTTATGCCTGCCACATTTTCACTATATATATATATATATATATATATATATATATATATATATATATATATATATAATACAGAAATAATAATATTTAATATTAATAATATTATTATTATTATTATTACAGGTGACACCATTCTCCAAGCCCACGATTCAATGTAATTTCGATTTACACATCAAAATTTGATACAATTTTCGATTTAACCTATTACTTTTCAGCAGTCACTGATGAATGAATGCCACAATAAGAGTCATTAGACAGCGTGGGTACTTTACAACAACAGTTTGACTTTCTCGGAGTTTACAGGACGCACTTGAATGCACCATGAAGTCCCGTCGGAGCTCTTGTCGGAAGCTTTACCGTTTGTTGTATGTATACATAACTCAGTAGAAGGTAAAATGTAGCCGTACGGTGACCTCAGGGCAGCAGGACGATTTTCCGGTTCTGTTGTTTCTCCGTCGTCTCCGACTCCGGCAGTAACCATGGTGTCTGGAAACGAGCAGCTGCAGGCTAACGGTAAGCTAACGTCACGCTGTGTGTTTTTTTCTTCGGATGTGCGCAAGTAGGCGGGGGGGGGATGGGTCTATCTGCTATCAAGTAAACTGCTGCGTTGTGGTGTGTGTGTACACTTAAAGTTTTTTTTTTTTCTATAGGCCTAACTTTACCTAAAGGGTCAGTTCCTCTGATTACAAAAATGTAGTTTAAGGATTTGACCCTGGAGTTAGCTAATGTTATAACGTTGTAAAAAGTTTGTTGATGGTCATTAAATCCCTGCAAACCCGGAGCTGGCTGCTTGCTAAAACAGAATATCTGTTTTCTATTTCTACACATATTAAATTCCAAAGACGTGAGGTGTTGCTAGTTTCAGTGGAGCGGCTGAATAATGTACTACTAGGCTATGTATTATGACTTGTGCCTCTTGCCAATCGTTACTTGATAAGGTAATTTCATACATTTTTCAGTGAAGAGTAATTAAGTAGATTTTTCAATTAACCTTCCCTAGCAGCCATGGCATTTCTGCAGCCACTCTTAATACAATGTGGGTGAATGAAATTTGGTTTGTGGTGCTCACAGCATTAACAATTCTATTTACCTTTTTTTTGTCTTGTGGTGATCTTGAGAATAGTTAAATCAAAAGCTGAGCACACATAACGAAAGCTATTTGCAAATTTAGAAAGATACAACTGGCGGTAATTGAGAAATATTTTTTTGGGGGGGTTATTTAGGTAAACTCCCTTTAAACTATTTAGGACCCAGATATACACTCATCCAAATGGAACAGAGTGATATTAGAGTTGTTTCATGCCACATGTCTCTCTCTCAGTATCTTCTTCTCAGTCTGTCTCTTTCTCCTGGGCTCATACTGTCCCAGTAGGAATGTTAATGTTGCGTTCCGGTTGGCTGAAATGGTTTCTTTGCTCTGCCTCTGTCTGAGCAGGGGACGCAGAGGGGATGGAGGGGTAGCACGGGGGCGAGGAGCCACTGGGACAGGAGAAAATATTCTATATCCTGGGTGACTCCGCTCTTCTAGGGGATTACAAAGGGTTTAACTTGCGGATGAAGGAGAGCAAAGTGGTAAGTGACATTTCTGGTCTAGGAATATGGCAATCAGCAGTATGGAGCCCCGCCAAGTCTCCTGGCCTGGCCAGAAAAATGCTAAAAAAGGCTTGGGAGAGTGTAAACAAACGGGGCACTGGCTAGCGGTGCGGTAGGGGAAAGGAGGAAAGGGAGAGGGAGGCGGGGGGCGTCCAGGGGGACAGATCTGTTAACCATCAGTGGCTGCGTTTCATCCTGCCGCCCCTCTCCAAACCCTTCAAGGGAGGCTTTGTGTACCTGCTCCGCAGACAGGAGCTGAGTATTTGGGGAACAGGAAACCAAGGCTTCCCCCCTTCCTTTCTTCCCCACACCTCACCCATTCCCCTTCCCCTGTGCCCCCAGCTGCCCCCCAACACACACACCCCACAGTCACCCCCTGCTATGCCCTCTCTTGTACGCCACCTCTGCCCTCTGATCACTCATACCTTCACTCTGAATAGGCATGTTGTACAGTATGTCATTGAAATAACACACACACACACACACACACAC
>NC_045754.1:13544887-13545812 GCF_008692095.1 Etheostoma spectabile | reverse complement strand
CACACACACACACACACACACACACTGGCAGGTAAAGTTGATAAGGGGACAATGGCTTGTCCCACTGCTCTCCTCCCACAGCCAACAGCAGCCGTCGTTCAGCTCAGGTATGAATGTACAAAGATGTCCATGCATAATCTAAAGGCCTGCATCCATTTGGGTTGAATGAAATGGGGAAGTGGGTATTCAAACCGAAATCCATTATTCATGATTCTCCCTCTGAACCACCAGCCAAGAGAAACGGAGCATTGACAGAGTTCACCATGTTAATTATTTCTGTTAGTTCTGTTCAGCCACACAGCCTGCGCCAATTCACATCAGCACGTAGCCTACTAGAAATTATTCCTGACAAAAAGCTGCTAGGCCTATTACTGTTACACCATAAAGGTTAGCATGGGAGAGTAAGGGAGAGTTCACAAGTCTAATGCATGCATGAATCACAAACAGCGATTGTCTAATTATAGCTTAGCAACCATTACTAGGCACAGCAGGTTTGTAAAGCTTTCAGTTTCTCCACATGAGACGTCACTGTGCATGTTGCTGTAATGTAGTAAGAGAGATAACTTTCAAAGTCATAACTTTTTCTTTCTTTTATAGAATTACTGGTCAATCTTAGGTAGATGGTAGAATATAGTCACCAAACAAGTCTCAACCAAGTGCAAGCGTGATGGGTGGGGCCAGGCCAGGTCTAGCGTTTCTAAATGAGAGAGAAAGGGTAGATGTGCTTCCTGCCCATTTCAGACTTTAATTTTACTTTTTATGTGGGTAAACCATGTTTAAAAAAATCTTTATCATACTTTACATACTTTAAAGGTCCTATGGCATGGAAATGACTCTTTATGAGTTTTTTTTTTACATTATTTTTGAGTTCTCCCAGTCTGCCTGTGGTCCTCCAGTGGCTAGAAATGGTGATAGGTGTAAACCG
>NC_045754.1:13531805-13544877 GCF_008692095.1 Etheostoma spectabile | reverse complement strand
ATCCTGCTCTGCCTTTGAGAAAATGAAAGCTCAAATGGGCCAATCTGGAATCTTGCCCTTTATGAGGTCATAAGGGGCACGCTTACCTCCCCTTTCTCTGCTTTGCCCGCCCAGAGAATTTGGCCCGCCTATGAGAGAAACATCACGGCTTTCAAACGAGCGAAGCCGCTCCTCCTCAACAGCTACAGACGCAGACATGGCACACACTAAAGGAAAGCACATCATGGGACTGGCTCTAGTGGCTGTAATTCTGCACCAAGGCTGAAGAGACTCCTGATACAGTATTAGAGGACCACTAAGGCCTATATAAAAGCATCCAAAAAGCAGCATATCATGGGACCTTTAAAATGCTTTTGGAGTGGGACTTTATCATGTAATGATAGTTTACAGTTTCTGATACTTTCACCGAGAAAGATCAGAATGGATCTGAGGATGAGGATGAGAATGGGTGGAGGAATAATTTTTGTATAATCTGCCCAACTCATTTGGCTAAATGTAACTTCCTGGTTCACGTGTGGGTGAGTGTGCTGTGTGCGTGCATGAGAGAGAAAAACCATAAGAACTAAAAGAACTATAATCTGCTAGCAACAGTTTACAAAAGTTTAAAATCAATAACCGTTGGCTAGAGAATGAGAAGCCTGCTTTTGTTTCCTTCTATGTGAAATCCTCTGTATGATATACATAACCACAAACCCATTAAGTTAAATCAACACCCCACTGACATATTCTCATCAAAAAATGTAACATTACTAGCTTCAAAAATGGCATCTTCTGCGGGGCGGCTGTAATGCCCTGATTAGTCCAAGCTGAAGGAGTTGGACAGTTTTGTGTTCGTTAATACGCAGGGCGATGAAGAGAAATACTCGTCCCTGGCACTGAGTTGACACGGATCATAAAGGCTTCATTGTGAATGCTGACTTGTCTCCCAGTATGCTAAATTAAAAAATGGATGTAACCTAATACGGGATGGTAGCGGCGATAAGATCTGGAGTCGGCCCATGTCCCTGCAGGCCCTTCTCCTCGCTGCACCACAAGGGAAGGCAGCGCGGTGACAAGAGGTGTTCAGGAAGCAGTGAACACCCTGCAGATCAACAGATAATATTTTTCTGGCAAATAAATTCATTCCTCAGCCTTAAATTACATTTTCACCTCCCCAAAAAAATGCCTGCTCTCTAAGCCTGAGGCAGTGTCTGTCGGGGGAAAGAGGAAGTGCAAGGTGTTGGCACATGTATGCATCTGTTTGGATGTGATTAAACAATGTGCGAGAGATTGCAAATGTCTGTCAATGTGCGTGTTTCGTGTACTGTATTGGTGAACATATTTGTGTACATGTGTGTGTGTGAGTTAGCATGTGTGAGTGTAGAGAGAGAGAGAGAGTCACTCCGCAGCACCATGACAACAGTGGGGCCGTCTGATCCTCTCTCTCTAATTGTCTGTGACCTCGTAACTGGAGACGCACTCTCAAGGCAGGAGGAGGGCCTTTCACACGGCAATCACTTTTGGATTTGTCCTCTATGCAACTCCTGAATACCACTGCCAAAAAGGTGTGTGTGTGTGTGCGCGCATATATGTGAGTGTATGTATATGCAGGTGTGATCGCTTCTTAAAATCCAAACCCCCTACGGATTGGCAGTGAGGTACAATATACCTGAGGTGGATTAGACACCCTTTGATGTTCTAAAAAAAAAAAAAAGTTCCTAAAACCTATGACTCAAGTGATAAATACAACATAATGTGTGTTAACACCAACTTTACCATCCCACACAACATGAATACAAAAAAACATTGCAACAAAATTAAAGAGAATATTGAAGTATAACAACTTCTTTGACAGTGTATGTTAAATGTATCTTTCTTTGTTTTGAAGACCCGAGACAGGGTGAAAGATAAAAGATTGAAATATGATACTTGCTGTGTTATAAATTATTTTAGTGAGTAGAAAAGAACAGAGGAGTCGGTCGCTCTGTTCCCGAGGTACGTTGAGCAGGTGAATTTAGCTGAATAGCTGCCATTTTTCACATAATAAATCTTGCTCATCCACTTTAGTCTTTATGCTACATTTGAAGGACTTTTATTTCTATGACCAGTTCTTACTACATGGTGTGATGAATTCTAAATGTACTAAATGTTCAACAAAAAATCAATTTCTTTTTATATTTTGATCTGCATGCACGCAACTATTCCACTGGCCTGACTGTAGTACGATCAAGCTTCCTTCTTAACACTCTTTATCACTTTAAGTACAAAGCAAGTAGTAGAGTAATTAATTCTTACATTGTAGTTTACAAAGTGTCCAGAGAATGCACTCCCGTCTCTACGCTGTCAGTCTGTCTCTGTCTGTCTGTAGAGACAGAGCTGTTCTGATGTCTCTGTTTTGTTCCACCATAAAGGGGCCTCAGTAATGGCCCCTGTCACACACAAAGGTATTAAGGCCTAAAGCCTCTCTCTCCCTCCGCCGCCACTGGCAGCTGGGCCAGGGGAATAATTTGATTTGGTATTTTATGCTGGAAAAGAGCCTTTCTTCCTAAGCCACATTTGCGCTTGGCTTCTCCTCAGCTCTGCAGCCCCCTGAAAGACTTTACATGACATTAACACATTTCAGAGAGCATTACGGCTTGAAAAGAGATTTGTCTAGACAAAGACATGGTTTATTTGTAGTTAAAGCTTCATTTCCTGCCTGTTCCTTCTCCTGCACTCTCTCCCTGCACCTTTACCCCCCCCCCCAACCCACCCCTCCTCCCCGCGTGACTCCTGCCGAGCGCACAATGGTTGGCGCCCTGACAGGTAAGAGGATTTCAATTAGTTTACCTCGAAATGGGCCCGGCAAAACGTGATTAATGAAAGCAATTAGTCTCTGTCATGTCTTCAGCACACTCCTGCTAAATCACCGGACTGCTCCTCACCGACGCTTAGAGCAAATTACATCACCCAGATCCTCTCTCTCTCTCTCTCTCTCTCGGCTTCTTTATGAGCTCCCCACGTCTCAATGAAGAGAGCAACGGAAAGGAGAAAAAAAAAAATAGAGGAATGAAACCCAGCTGATACCCATGTGTGTTTTTTTCTTTTACTCTTCCAGAGTGTATCCCATAAACATCAACACTTTCTTCTCTCCAAAAAAGAATAATACTCAAACACATAATAATAATTTTCTACAAATACTATTCAAAGAGATTTAGGCACTGCTGCCTAAAATTATCAACCATGTTACAGCGAGATAAAAAGATTTATAAATCACCATAGATGTTCTATGTGTGTGCGTCTGTCACAAACTGATTAATAATATTCCGCCAAAGCGGTGTGTGTGGGATGTGGTGTGTGGTGTGTGGTGTGTGTGTGCTTGTGTGTTTGTGGTGTGTGGTGTGTGTGTGTGTGTGTGTGTGTGTGTGTGTGTGTGTGTGTGTGTGTGTGTGTTTTTTAACAAGCAGTAAATTAATCGGGAGCCTGGGCTTTGCTCCCCTGATTATACCACGGACGATCTACAGCATCACACATATGTTTACACTTGGTAAATGTACTTTCCGCTCCAGAACATCACACAATACATACACTTATAAACTATAGTGGGATTTATGAAGACAAGTTTTAAACGTGTAGGCTTCAAAGTGTGCATGCGTTATGGGCTCTTGTCACGGAACCGAATAAACTCATCCTGAAGAAATGAAATTGAATAAAAGGGAATTTACTGAGCCATAGATAATGTTTTTCTAGCTGCAGGCTGGGTGGAGCTCAGCCAACAGTAATCACTTCCCACTAGGAGGGAAACAGTCCCACCTGCTTCAACACCACCGCATTCAAGCTTCC
This sequence comes from Etheostoma spectabile, assembly GCF_008692095.1. Classification (NCBI taxonomy): domain Eukaryota; kingdom Metazoa; phylum Chordata; class Actinopteri; order Perciformes; family Percidae; genus Etheostoma; species Etheostoma spectabile. The sequence continues at coordinate 13,541,076 of NC_045754.1, read as the reverse complement.
TCTTCTCACAGTTTTTGCTTGTGTTATATATTTATGCCACCATCCCACCCACCATACTCTTTCTCTCAATACTTTTTTGACTTCCCTACCCTTGTCTGTGGCTCTCCAAGCTCATTCGTTCCTACTGAAGACGTAAAACTTTAACAACAGGTCGCAATTTTTAAATTCTCTAAAAAAGCTGGGCACCTTTAGTTATTAGCAAACATTATTCAAACAAGAGTAAATTTGCTTTTACTTAATATACTTTTGATGTGGCAGTGAGTATTTTCTGAACCAGGAAGGTGGTGTGCATCGATTCAAACTACAGTGCCCATGTTTATTGTAATGATGGAACATACCACCCTGTGTGACAGCGTGGCTCATCTACGTGTGTTTAATAGTTTAGTTTAAATAGTTTTCAAGCCTGTGATGTCTGTCATTCTGTGTTTTCACCTGCAGACTGTGTTACCTCAGTCGGACCTTCAAGTATGACCTTGTATGCTAGCGACACAGTGATGAGGGTTTCTTCTTCTTTGGTTTGCTTATTTAATTATCGCTTCGTAATATCTTTCGAGGAAAGTTTTGTGTTAGTTGGCAAGTCTCCCAGACCGAGTGCTCTAGGCCTTTGGTTTATTTGACTGTAGCCATCAGTACATTTTTTGCTCATCGTTAAAACACATTTCTTAATAAACTCCATAAAATTGTTTCATCTGGCAAAAGGTTAATCTTCTAATTCCTATGTTGGCTTGCCTGTGGTCTTTGGAAAGGTGTGCTCGGGATGATAGGGCTTGCATATTTTGATGTGATCCTATTTCTTCATTTCCTGCATTGGCTGTGAACAAGAAGACAGCACATGCTGTAGCTAGGCCAGGCATTCTCCTTTTCTTTCTCTCTTCCTGTGCCATTCTTTCTCTTTCTCTCTCGCACTATCTGTCAGATAGAGGATACCAATTTAACAAGCTCGTTCCTATTGGAAATGGGATGATTGGATGTCTTTGGCATCCACCTGACCTGTCTGCTCCGCTGTTCGATGCACTGAGGCCCAGTCCACCTTCTAACACTGTTTTTAGACTAACGCACATTCCTGAGCATGTCTAAATTTGTGTGTGTGTGTGTGTGTGTGTGTGTCTGCATTGCACGTTTGCATATCTCAAATGGAGGCTGCCTTGTCAAGCTGTCATGCATCAAGACAGTAATATCTGAGGTCCCCCCTCTTTGCTCCTCGCCCCATCAGTCAGAAATTGGGAAAGCCAAAATAACGGCACACACTCCAATGTCTCTCTCACTCTCCTTTCTCTCTCTTTCTCTTGCTCTCTCTCTCTTTCTCTCTCTTTCTCTGTATCTGTCAGTTTCTTTCTTTCTCACTCCATCCCTCTCTCCTGTTGTCTAAGGTTTTCCTGTCACCGAGCCAAAATCTAATTGTTCAAAGTTCTGTCAGCCTCCAACACTTTGATATTTTTCCCAGGCTTCAAAAGAGCACGACAACAATAGGCTTGTGACTGCAGGGCACGCAGAGGTAGCCAAGGCTATATTAGTTATCACGTCTTTATGTCTTTATATTTGCTGGCATGGCTCGCAGACCTTTTACTTGGGGGTGGGAGGGGGTTGTTTCGGAAGGAAGCAGACTTGTTAGTGGTTTCTCAGGCGGCTTGTTCGATGCCCCGGGATATTTTTTAAAGTTTGCAACTGACTTTCCAACACCACCTCAGGTAAAGGGCGTGTACAGTGTCAAAGCTCTAAATGGTGGCGTGTCTGTTCAATGTTTATAGCAATGTTGAGGTTTCTGTAATTGACACTGTCTTAATGCGTGTCATTTTTACACAATGTTACTTGCCTAACCACAAGACCCAGTCTGTAGTTAAGGGTCTGGGATAATTAAGCCTGTAAAGAACAGACGGGATCACATAATTTGTTACAGATTTAATCTTGGCAACACTTTAGTAAAACTGTAAGATGGTCTCAGGGAGACATTTACCTCTTAATTTCTTTTAATAAACCTCCGGTCAAACCCTAATCTTTAAAGTGAGACTACTTAACTTTTGGCGGAACAAATAACATTCTTCCTCTTGAAATTAGAAAGTTGAGTTATAAGTTATAAAACACACTTAATTCAATACACCGAGAGGTTTTGTTGCTAGAGTTGAGATAAGAACAGGTTGGACCAGTAGTATATTGTGTCTATTGTTTGCTAAAATGACCAAATATTGGGTAAATTGTTCTGGACAAAATACATTTCTTTTTCAGTTTGCTGATTGTATGACGCTTCTCCATTTGTGCTACTGTTACATTAAGCATTTAAGCTAAATGCATAGCGAAATGCTAAACTACTGTTTAGCCAAATGCTTCAGCAGAATTATAGCTAAATACATTTGCATCCTAAATAACAGTTTTTTAGCAGTGGCTGTCATTTAGCAAAAGTTAGATTCAAGATTCAAGATTTCTTTATTGCCATACCACAGTACAAAATTACGTGCAAAGTTCACTGCTTAAAAGAATACAGCAAAGAAACTATTAAAAACACAGTGGAAAAGTCGAGATATTAGTTATATGAATGAAAATAAATAAATGCTTATATGGCTGTGCAGAGCATGTAGAGTGATATATATAAATATACCAAGTCTAAAAAAACTGGAAAATATGAACATCTACATACTAGATTCATACAGTAGGGAAAATGTATACATATCCTAGTACATACTACATATAAATATTACATACTAGTAGTGATGCTTTCGGGTAAACTGTCACTCCGGTGGGAAATGTTGGCCAATAATTTTCATTGCACATCTGTAACTAAAACAACATCACAAATTGTATTTAATTTGACTGCTGTGTTCACATCGAACTGAAATTGCGTTTCACTGTGTGTCTTGGTAACTCTCCAACATGAATGAAAATGAAAACAGGAATTGTGCAAAATATCCAGTTCAGTTCAGTTTTTTATTTGATTTTATAGGAAAAACAGATTTTAACATTATTCAGGTTGAGGATTTTGTCAAATCAGAGATAGCACACTATCCAATCTAAAGACATCCCTGTTATTCAATTACTAGTAATGTAATTCTGTCAGGGGAACCAGCACTTTACAACAATAAGCATTAGATTGCGTTACACTTTCTTGTGTTTTACTCCACATAACATTAGTTCACTTTTCACACAACAGTGATCCAATTTCTGTGTTTCTCTGTAACAAGTATTGTTTAGTGTGGAGGTTGCCAGCAGCAGGTTAGCACCTACTCAGCCCTGCTAACATGATATGCATTCACCTCCATGGGGGATATACTCCGTACGTTCTATTTATGGATGCTGTGTAAAAGGACACTTTACCCCCCAACCCTTCTGTCTGAAAGAGAAAATAGACAGAGACCATTGTCATATGTTACTTACAGGACAGATTGGGACAAGAGATAGACAAGACATACAGAAATCATGCCTGATACATTAGTGTTCCCACATCCACCAGGAAAGTAAATACTTCTTTAGATTTCATTTCAAACAGTAAGAGTAACTGTCAGCTAATTTTAATTTGGGAAATTCCCGCATTTGCTTAATTGCCAAGAGCTAGGTAAGAAGATCGATACCACGCTTACATTTTGTCCGTCAGCTATGAAGATACAGCCAAAAGATTTATTATCTTAGCTTAGCATAAAGACCAGCAGTAGGAGCTAACCCGGCTCCCAAACTATTTCTTGGTGTCCAGGGACTTCCTTGAGGTGGCAAAAAGAGTCCAGAAAGTCCCTGGACCCGGCCGAACAGATGTGGCTTCAGCCCCATACTTAAAGGTACCATATGTAACATTTCTGAATAAAAAGTCTGGAAATGACCATAGGTACCTATGTTAAAAATGTAAACATTTTTTACACTATCCCAAATGTTTCCGTAATGTCAAACCCAGAGAAATTATTCTGACACAGGATGTTTTCCTCTAGTCGCCCGTCATATAACCTTTCTCCCTTTTACTCGTAACTTCAGTCAAAACTTAAAATGACCCTCTCTGTGTTTGGTCCTGCACTGTGCTCACTTAGGGCCAGATGTGCCCACATCAGGCGTATTTGTTTCGCAACGTGCACATAAAAGCATGCCGAGGTATGTACAAACATGGCGCACTGAGGTAAAAGTGCAGACTGCCTGTCGCGGGAACTGAAAATGGCAAAGTGCGCTTTTCTGTGTCATCCATATACATTCACTGGAGGATCAAGGAAATCTATCGGATTCGATTCGTTAGCCAGTCAGACGTTTCTTTAATTTATTGATAGATAGATGCAGCCCTGGCCACTGGCGACTCCAACAGTTCTTATCAGAACAAAGGTGCAAAGCCCTTTACAGTATGAGGATACAGTACATTCTCATGTCTGTATGCTGTGTTTGTGTGTGTTATCCATCGGGTAAAAATACAAAAGTAAGACCCAAATTGTAATGAACTGGAATTTTCCCTTAGATGTAAAATACATCAAAATACATTATGTTAAATAACTTAGCCCCTTCTCCACCCGTGCATGTAATAAGTAAAGTGACTGCAAACACCTTTACCAGGTAGAACAATGTGTGAAAATGGTTGTGGGCTCTGGCCCTGACAGGAGCCTTTGTTTTGACTGAGTCTCTTTTCAACTCGGTGGGATTTCCTCCAATATCCCAGAGCTCCCGTTGATCGAGAAGTGGGTAAAGGCGGAGCAGCCTAACAAGCTGCTTTCTCCGTCTGAAACCAGACTTTCACTTGCTCTTGCAGAAAATGGCCCTTTCCTTTGGGATATGGGAGGTTTGGCTCAGGCTTCAGACGAAGTTCAGCTTGCTGGCAGTAGCAGCCAGTCAGTCCCCAGCTCCTCTTCCCCGCCTCGACAGCTGGGAACAGTGGGAGTTGCGGGCTACAATTGCTGGCCAGAACTGAGCCTAGATGAACTCAGACTTGCTGCTTTTCATTCACTCACCAGGAGCTCTGTTTTTACAAGTCTCTGAACCTGACAGGAAATGGGTAGCAAATGAGCTGTGATGTCCTCCATCAAACACACTACATTTTAATTCTGTTTTCCCGGGATGAATATATCATACAATTACAAACTGTATATCCTTATATTCCACGTTCCTGTGTATATTAAGACATTTTGTAGAGAGGTATATGTCATCACATTAGAGAAATCATCTATATTTGTTAGGTATTGAATAGTTGCCCTCCACGTACATTAGAATAAAATCTGTTGTACAGGCAGGAAACAGTATACATCTTTGGATCCCCTCATTCATCATGGGACACAACTTTCACTCTTGTCTAATCTTGCTTTTGCTTGTTCTGAAAGTGAGGGAAGAAAAAGCTGTGGGTGTTTTATGTTTGCATGTTTTAAAAAGACAAACCTGACATATTTCCGCATTTCGCCACCCTTGTCTCTCTGCCCCTGGAGCATCTCTGCTTCTCATCATACGCTCATATTTCAAGCAAGCTAAAGCAATAGAGAAAAACATGCGGAATTTAACATGCTGGGCAATTTCCTTTGATAAGCAATCAGTGTCTGGTACATGTGTTATGGAATCAGACGTTGCTTCAGAGCAGATTCACTCCCAGATGCAAAATGATCTTTTTTATCATGTCAGTGAAAACACAAAGGAAAACGAGAGACAATAAGGAACGCCCTACTGCTCTCGCAACAGTGAAGCTCATCCCAGTTCTCCAAACTGGGGTGTCTATTTTTGACACATACATACCACTCATTGTTAAACAAAGTCTAGAGTAAGTTGGGGAGAAATTAATTGTGATTCCAGAAGTTTCTTGTTTCTGCTTGTATATTTTTGCAGTAGCTGTACTAGATTTTACACTTTTTGCAAAAAAAGCTGCTTCCCTAGAAAAAAAAGCTGAAATCATCTGCCTCACCTGGCGATTCATGTACTTTCACACAACTCAATAGAACTACTTAGAGTACGCTGTAAATTATGGCTGTCCTGTAAAAGAAATGTGTAAAATTTGACGATTTTCATGCTTTTGTTTATGATCGTCTTTTATACACTCAGAAGGTTTATTGCCCTACATCATGAAACAATCACAAATAGCCTTTATAGCTTTAAAAAGGTTTAAGTCCTTATGCCACACTCTCACTGTGCCACTTCCTCTCATCTGGTGACAGCGGGTGGATTTATGTGTATGTGGTTGCCCAGAAGACCCTCTACTGTACCCTCCCTGCAGAGCCTGTCACACAGGCTGATGTATTCCCCTCCTACCCCTCTCTGTCTCCAAGCTTTATGATGGAAACTGATACAAACACTGTGATAGGGTTTCGGAATAAATTATTCAGGCTTCTAATGCTCTCTGCTGCTGTTTCGCTTCTTAGAGGACGTCCATTCTACAAATGGAGCCCTTTTTTTAGACTTCATCCTTTTAATTGATCCGTGGCAAAGACAATACATGTGTGATTGAGAGAGCGGAGGATTGCGCGGTTATCAGTACGGCGCATAACACTTTGGCCGGGCTGGTGTGTGTTGTCGGGTGCTGGCTGCCTGTGCTGCGGGGCATTAGGTGCCTTAAGATTTACTGCCTGGTAAATGAAATGGCTGTCCATCGGTTGCAGGGGCAGCACATGAACAGAGCACCGGCCTAATGTCTCTACCATCTGGTAGGATAGGCCTTTAATTGAAAAGAATTTCTGGACTGAAGGGGAAGAGCTGGAACAAGTCTCCCAGTCCCCCAAGAGAGAAAAGTAATGAAAAGAAAATAACTTCTCTCCTCTTTAGTGCCTATGGAAGCCATAAAGAATAACAGGACATGGTGATATAACAGACACACTGCCGTAGTGAGTGGGTGAATAACTTTCATATTACAGCCTACCATCTGCTAAGATGGTTAGAAAGCCAATTGGATTAAACATTATGGCCACTTTGCTCACCGCGAATTTTAGGACTACCTTCAGGTGGCAGTTCATAAAGAATTTCTTTGTCAGATTTATTTAGACATGAAAGATGTGTTTTTACTTTTGTGTCAGACACACCCACTCCATAATCCCACTTTGAGATTTTTCTAAAAACAAATAGGAGGGAGGGGATGGCAGACATCCTGGAGGCCATAGAGGATAACTGATGAGTCTAGCAGGACTGAAGGCAGAATAACAACACTCACCTTTAATGTGGCTTTTACCGTTGGGATTCACCGAGTCCCAGACACTGTCAGTGTGCGGGTCTGTGTTTGTGGATAGGAACCATACAGAAATATATTTCAAGCATTAAAACAAATCATGAATCTGATTGTCTGATATGTTTGGATCGATGTCAGTTATAGAGATTATGGGTGGAGTGTACATCACAGCTTTGGTATGCTCATGTGGCACAAAGTTACCCTTCCTCTTGACAGTATTACCGTCTGTGATGAGCACACTGCCAGTGTGCAGGTCTGCTAGCAGGGCCAGCTGAGCTGAGCTGGCTACCTCTGTGACAACCCTCCCGACTCCCAGACTATTCAACTATGTGAGAAAATATATCATTTACATCCACTTTTTTAAAAAAAAAGAAGAAAAAAAAGAAACCAGTACCAAAATGTTCTGTATGAACCAATTCCCTTTCCCAGTTGACAAGTGTGTATACTGGATGAGGTCATCGGCTAAATCATTTTAAGTACCCAAAGGAATCACCCACACCCAAGGTAAACAGATATAGATACTAAAGGTAAACAATAAAGAAAGTCAAATGTAGGCAACATCAATGGCAGATACTGTGCTGTAGCAGATGAAATAAAAACAAGCGGTAATAATGATGATTTTTTTAACATCTATTTTTCCACGTCTTTGTGAATGTCGGTGGTGTTGAAATTAGGCAGACAGGCCTTCTTTGAGCACACATCTAAATGTCTCATGTGTGTTTTGGCTTTTGTTGCTTTTTACAGGCATCACACATGTGCACACATAAATGAAAATGCACTCAGCCGTACACTGTGTGGACACACACACACATACTTTTGATTTTACACCAGTATGCGTAAAGTTGAGTCGAGATCCAAGAGAGCTTATTGTATTACAAGTTGCTCTAAAGACAGGCAAAGGATAGACTGGCAAAGGCTGCAACACATTTCACTTTCTGGCTCTGATTTTGAGTTGACAAGATGAGAATGCTGTCACTGAATCTGCAAATACGAAGGAAAACGCTCCTGTCAACAGAACCAGAGGGCCCGATTGAGCCCCAGTCCTATGGCAAGGAAAAATGTAATCAGATACGTCTCCAGTCATAAATACAGCATTGAACAAATTGCATATGGGTAAATAGGCAGTGTGACACAGGCTGGCGCTGGTGTGTGTGTGTGTGTGTGTGTGTGTGTGTGTGTGTGTGTGCGTGCGTGCGTGCGTTGCAGCTGACATGGACCCCATTAGATCAGATGACAGCACTTCATAATATTGACACATTCACAGCATGAGGTGTGCTATTCAAGAGGTCACTGCGCTGATGATATACTGTACACACCTGACGTGTCACAGGCTAATTTTAAAACCAGACAAAATGAGAGAAAGCTGAGCCTTTTGGGAATGTAATATTCTAATGTAGCTGAGGGTTTTTGCGTTAAACATATAAATATATATTTTTGAAATGTATTTTGGGGCTTATTTGAAAGTGCATAGATAAGTGTTTATATTGCATGTGTGTGCTTTAATAAAAGTATATGAGACCTATCTCAAGAGAAATGGAATGTTCACATTTATTTTTAACTGACAGACTTTCATGCGAACCGCATATTTTTAGGGTAGACCAAATGTAATCTGGATGTTCCTGTACATGTAAAACTCAGACGCTAAATTTATGGTCACATGCACAGTAGAACCGTAACAAAATAATTTCTGTCACATAAATTGTGTTGTTTTTTATATTGACACACTTAGTCAGACTGTCAGACTGAAGAACACCTGCACTACCTGATAATGTTGTAGTTTTTGTTCCTGTTTTTCTCCCATCTGCACCACACACTTTCTGTTTATCTTTAATATCAGTATTTATATTATTTTATTACAAGTACTTACTTTTCAATATTTATGGTCACAGGTTAATATAATTTATATTATGCTACCGACTCTTGCTTCATTACTCTAATTACACATTCAATTTAATTTTAACGTCACTTACACTGCAATATTGTTTCTTGTATCATGGCAACCGCACTTTAAAATACCTTTATTTGACGCCAATTTGCTTACTTTAAGTCTGCCAAATAATCATTGTCTATTGTTTGCCTGTATTTCTTGTGTGCTTACTTGTTTGTTTGTTTGTGTGTTTTAGTTTTTTTGCTGTAATTGAAGAAAATGCTGGTGCTGTAATAACAAAATTTCCCCGTTGT
>NC_045754.1:13529354-13531795 GCF_008692095.1 Etheostoma spectabile | reverse complement strand
ATAAAGTATAATCTAATCTAATCTATCAGATAATAAAGTCATGTAAACAGCTATTTAGAGAGACCGTTAGCATGTAATAGTTCTTTACCATTCAAGCTAATTTTCTACACTAATTTGCAGGCATTATTTTATGTCTCGGAATGTTTTTGAATCAACTATTTTTGCCCTTTCAGAAGAAGTCAGATTAGCTCAGGATATATTGTCAGTGTTTGGACGGCAAATGATGTAATTATGATGTTGACAGCCCAGAGATGATTCAAACTAGCGCTGAAGCCTGCCCAATTATGTGTGTGAGGTAAAGTGGCCTCAGCCAAAACCAATAAGAGAGGCTGTGGCTCTCCTCGCCTCCTTGCTCTTAGACAAACATGCGAGTCAGACATCAATAGGAAGCGTCGCTGTCTAGCACGGTTGACCTTTAGCCGCTTTCCCAGCCTGTGCCCACCAAAACCAGACCTGTACGCCCCACACATTTAGCAGTAAACACCCACGTAGCTCGCCCACGCAAGTTAAATCGTAAACCTGGTGTGACCCTCCTCCGCCTTTGGTGGCTGTGCCCAGCTAATCTGCTGATCACTTTAGAGAACCGCAGGAGACTAAAATAAACAAAATAGTGCTGTTGGATGACAGTTGGGCACTTTAAATGGTGGGTGATGCAGGGTGGGAGAGGAAAAAGAGTGAGAGGGCATGATTGAGAACTGGAGGGGGCCTTTATGGGCCTAACATAGTCTGTGTTATGCCATGCCACGGGGCCAGCTGGCAAGGTCCAAAGCTGGCATGACAGAATGTGACAGAGGATCCGGAGAGCAGGGACTCGGGGAATCCCGACACAATAATGCTGATGGCAGGGGCTAAAGCCCAGATTTAATCACAGCCATCACCCACCTGCCAATAGAAAATTACACAACGGATATCAATGGCAGCCTCTCCATAGTGTTGAGCCCCCAACAGAGTTTCCAGGCCGAGCCCAGCTGTCAGTCACTGGGCTTTAATGGTAGAGCTCCCAGCTCCTAGACAACACAATGGAAATGCTATGTAGTGAGCACCATACACTCACAGCTGAAGACTGCAACTCTAGTGTAAATTCGAGATAATAAATAATACACGTTATTGATTTCCAGTGATGGTGCACTGTTTAATGCCAATCCCATAGACAGCTTTCCAAACTGTGTGTATAATGTATTTTATAGTTGACACAGAAATATATACAGTATATATATGTATATAAATATATCTTTTTGCATTGTTATTTTTTTAAAACAGCATGGATTTATTCTAATGTAGATTATATTTGATAATTAATCTATATTAGATTTCAATTTGTACTCTATTTTTAGTCTATAAAATGTCAAAAATAAAAACAAATGTCTACCACTATGTCTAAAAGGAAGAGAAATACATTAAATCTTCATGTTTTAAATGTTATATTTTTTTATAACAGAAAAAAACAAAGTCAAGCCAAATGGTATCAATTAGCTACCCACAATTGCACTGAATAATTTACTGAAGACCGACTACTTGTTTAAGTGAGTTTAAAAATGTAAACTTATAGGTTATACATGTAGACATCCTTTTAGAAGAGAAATACCAACAGAATTTTTTGCTGTATCTAACAAATATATTTACAGTTTCAAATATCAACGGCCAGGTTTTAACCGTCATAAAGGCTAATCTTGAAGAAAAAAAAAACATTTCTGGCTCATCAAGGCTCATATTCTTTTTCTCCGGTGTTGTCAGAAATCAAAACTCTGAGAATTTAGATTGTACGATGGCGTTGTCAGTCTGCAGCGGAGCAGCACTCTCTGATTTTAACCAGAGCTTTTTTTAGTGTCTCATGCAGGCCTGGGTTTCAATCATATAATCATGTACGTACACACAAATTTACACACACGCACACACACACACATATACACACACACACACACATCTCATCAAGTTAGTAACCGCTGCTCGGACTTGACAGGTAACGGTCCTGCGGTTTGGATACCAATCAGTCTCCAAAAATGTTTACATTTTAACTGTGTTGCGAGCTTTGACTCTCAGGTGCCCCTGTATAGATTGCTCGACCACAATTAAGATCTATTAAAATGAGAGCAATTTTACATTCAGGACACACACACGTACAGTTATTTGTTAGCTAACCCATTGGTTTTCTTTTCCTATTTATTTTGAAAGATCAACACAACAACCTATTTCAATTATTAGAAGTTTTAGTTTCTTCAATAATGAACCGTTTCTGTTTGTTTGAAGTGTTCCGTTTAGGTTTACTTTCCAAAATTGGGTCATCGCTCTCTTTGTTTGCAGCATTGTTCATCAGATTAGATTGACCAAAAAAGGGACTCAGCCTTAACCATTCACATACGCTTGGTTTTAGTCTTTCGTTTCAGTTTTTCGTGTGTTTGGACTGCGTGTGTGTGTGTGTGTGTGTGTGTGTGTGTGTGTGT
>NC_045754.1:13526889-13529344 GCF_008692095.1 Etheostoma spectabile | reverse complement strand
GTATGCTTGTTTATGCTTCTGTGTGTTGGATCCGGACAGCTATCACTTCTGACACAAAGTGGCTGTTTTCTAAAGGCTTTACTCCGTTTCAGGTTGTAATAGCTTCTCTGTGATGGCGGTGAAGACCTCTACTCCACGCTGCTCTCAGCCATGACTCCTGCAATATTTACATGTTTACGCTCACAATTTCCATCTGTTGTTTCTGGAACAATCAGCAGCAGGGGCCTGGAGAGAAGCACGGGGAACTGCTGTAAGTCGCGCTCAACTTGGGTTTCATGATTGGGAGGCTGGGCCTGATTATGCTTGACTCAGAGAGGGAGGGGGGAGGGGGTTCATATTCTTTCCTTCAAGGCCCTCTCAAGGTTTCTGATGGAGGGCTGGAAGAAAGCGTGGGCTCCGGGGATCTGTGCAAGCTCGCCCTCAGAGAGAAGCTTCACCAGGGTGAGATAACCCCGCTCACCCCTGGTCCAACCGGTCGGGCCAAAATCACTAATGGATTTCAGATACATTACAAAATCAATCACAAGGTTCAAACGTGGTCAGAAACACTTTAATGCAGCCGATTGTGATAGAAATTGCTATGTTCATCTGCTATGAAGTTACAACAATAATAATTCTACAAAAAATGCAAAATTAAAAGTGGTTTATTACAGTCTTAAAGCTATAACGCATAGTTTCGGTCGCCCCCGTGACAAATTATAAGTAATTGTCCGCACGTCCTAAGTGATCAACCCCCCCCACAAAGTTGCTAGTATTCAAGGAGGACACGGAGGAAAAAAATAAAACATGATGGACTCTTTAGAAGAGGAAAGTTTCTGCGCGGGAAAGTCACCAGACGACACAATCTTTTGAACATAGCTATATTGAGAAACACAGAGAGAGCTGTGTGGAGCTGATAGTCTTAATTGGCTTTGTAGCAACTCATTTTGCAATGGCTTAGATGTAACAGACGTTTATTAATATCAGCCACGCACTAAAGCTTTAAAGTGTTGCTTTATAGAAAACAAATTCAAGGAAAATGACTGACATCATGTTACATACAGTTGAAGAGCAATTAGATTTTATCACGGTATCAGCGACACTGCTATGTGCTACCAATGGAATGCTAAATAATCATTTTGAAGTCAAAAGAAAACTATTACTACTGAGAAGTAAAGCTTAACCCCCCCTCCTCCTGAGGACAAATGGGAGCTCTAAAAGAAAGGGTGATACTGATGACTGTGTGGATAGAGGGAGAAAGAAAGCAAAGAAACACGGGCAGGATGAAAGGGTGTGTTGGTCCCTTGTGATGTGGCTGCAGACGTAGTGGGTCCTAGCGTCAGCCTGGCCCAGAGTCGGGTTTCCCCATGCCGGAAGTGGCGCGTTTCCCCTGGCGACAAGCTCTTCCTGCAAAATAAAGAAATCATTAGAAAGATGACAGCTGGGCCAGCCAACAGAAAGCCCAGGGGGGGCCGGCCTCAGAGAGCTGCCACCCAGCATTAGCCAGGCGCGCTTGGCTTCACCATCACCTCCTTCAGAAAGTAAACAACGGTGCTGCAACGCACTCACTATTCTCTATGTCACACTCTATTTTATTCCTAATTTTTCTTTTTCTATTTGTACATGCTTATCTGACACTTGGGCTCTTACTCTCACAAATCCTATGACTTCTTACGGTCTCCTGAGGATGGTGGGTGGAGGAACAACTAGCTGAGAAACAATCTGACATGTTCTGAACCCAAAATCGTGCGTGGTGAGTCGTGAGCTGAAGGGCCCATGCTCGGGCGGTGACCCATGGCAATCACGGCGTGTGGCAGCTACGCTGGGGCCTCTGCAGCACGGCCTTCTTGGAGCGCACCACGCCGCATTCCAGCCCAAAGTCCTCCCCAAGCATTTCCTCCTCAAGCCCTCGCTTACTTTTGTCTGCCAGACAAACAACCAAAGAGCCAGAGGACTTAAGGGTGCATTAAGAGAGCTCTCTCAAAAACCATCAGTACTTGACCGCAGCTGAAATGATTACACTGTGAGGAAGATATTTCAAAGTTGATCCCAAAAGATAGTCTCATCTTGTGCTTAAGAGCCTACAGGGGATAAAGTGATGCTGCCCTTGGAGGAAATGATGCTGTTCTTGCATTAAGATGCTTATTATTTCAGGAGACGACTGAATCATTCAGAAAGATGTTTTTACTTTTTTAGCTTTATGTTGCTCTTTTACTCAATACATGCTATTGAAATAACCAAAAGATGGATTCTGATACATTTGGACAGAGCCCGTCTAGCTATTTTCAGTATTTATTTATAAGCTAACTGGCTGCTGGCTTCAGCCTCATGTTGGAAAACAGTATCTCCCAAAATGTCTGTTATTATGTAGTCACGAACCCAAGTTGTTTCTTTATGTTGTTGTAAGACAAGCTTCCCCTGCGAAAAGACAAGTGTGTGTATGTACTCTGTGTGTGTGTGTGTGTGTGTGTGTGTG
>NC_045754.1:13515474-13526879 GCF_008692095.1 Etheostoma spectabile | reverse complement strand
GTGTGTGTGTGTGTGTGTGTGTGTGTGTGTGTGTGTTTTGATCATGTTTTTGTGATCAAAACATGACAGCCTCAGAGACACCTCCAGGTGCCACAACTCTGTTGCCATGGCGATTAGGACCGACATAGGTTAACACCTGCTAGCGCTCACTCATGGAGATTAATGCGGCTGCCCAAGCAAGACACACACACACACACACACGGAGACTCAAACACAGGCGCACACTCACACCCGAGCCCTGTCCCCTCTAATGGGGACTGATAAAAGACAGGCTCCGTCTCTCGCGAACAGGACCAACTGGGCAGCTCGGGGTCAGCTCCACTGCAACCATATCCATGTGCTGCTGCATTTAGACATACATGCCCATGACTAAGAAGTAGGACCTAGTTTCTCAGGACTCACTTGGCCTCACTGCACTCCTCGCAACACTGTGACAGAAGGCTGGTGGCAACACAAGGCCTTTACGTTTTCTCTGGGTTATTAAGTTACAAAAACTCATGTCAGCAGGTCACCGCGGCTGACAGGTAAACAGATGTTGGCTGCTCTTTACTGTCTCTACAATAGATGTTTTAAGCAAGCTAAAGGCAGACACACAAAACACAATCATCAATATGAAAGAGAGAGAGGCTGACAGACAAAAAGTCACGTCATCCTGTTAGCATGTCACTATGGCACAGCAAATCCTAAAAAAAGCAGGATGAGCAAGTTGATCCAAACTGCTTTTGGGATGTTGACACAATGTGGCTCATTTCCATGGCTCAGGTTTATTTACACACACAAATGAGGACGACTGTCGAGGCAGACATTGCCCGGCTGGGCAGATTGCCAGGATCTGCATTTGACACAATCATTCTGTCTATTCTGAACTTGAATAAAGTCAAATTTTAAAATGTATATCCTCTCACTTACCTCCAGTGGTGTAGGTAGTCATGCAGTTTTGTTTTTTCTTTTTCTTAAACAATCTGCCCTTGCCATTTCTGCCATTCTCAACCCCAATGCGACAGAGGTGAATGGAATTTCACTTGTTGTGAAAATTTGCATTTGAAAAAGAAAAAATACCTTTCCAGTCACAGCATCCCTGTTACTCTGGATAAAAAGACCTCCCTGTCAACAGATTTACAGGGACTATTTCTTAGTAGTTAAAAAGAAAACTGCTCATACTAAGGTATGTGTATTAACCAGAGTAATCCAGACGTTGTCATTGGAAAGACAACGTTCTGTTAAGTATTTTAGCTGTGATATTGGAATGGATCTAGGGAAAGCAATGTTGGCCTGTCTGTCCTTGGTCCAGTGTGTATTATCTCAACTACTATGGATAGATTGCCATGAATTTTTGTACAGGTATTCATGCCTCTCAGACGATAACTCTTAATGACTATTATTTTGGCATAAGGTTTCAAATGAAATGTCTTGACAACTACTACTATTGCCATGACATTTGGGACAGACATTTATATAATTTGTCTAATACTTTGCTTTATGAACACATTTCTGTTAAACTACTGACATTTCTATCTGCCTCAGCTGTGCTCTAGAGCTAATTAGCATGTTAACACAGTCTCAGTCTTCTTTAAATAACATTTTTTGATTAATTTCCATAGTATTTGAGTGATGGTAGAAATCTCAAAGCGATAACTTTAAATCTGGGCACATAAATCCCCAGCTATACACGTAGATGGATGCCACCAGGGCTAAAAGAGAAATAGATTGTTTTGTCATTTGGCTGAACTGGCCCTTTAAAATTGTATTGCCAACTTTGAATTCAAATAATAATGATGTAATACTGTGTGATCGCTGTTGTCCTTCTTTCAAAAGTGCACCTCTGACTCCACAAGTGGTTTTCATTGGACTGTGCAGCCTAGAGCGGCTCCTAGCCTCCATGCCGGTGTGTGTCCCAGAGCAGTGACTGTAAAATCCATTTGGGACACTAATCTCTTAATGATAAGGGGATGCTGAGGTAAGGCAGGTATCCTGACTTCCCTCCTAAACACTGATGGTTTTTGGACAACTCTAACTCTCCTGGACTCGGGTGTCCATCTGGGCCAAATCACTCACATGGTACTATTTATTTGGCCTGTTAGAGACTCGGGGATAATCGAGGCACCCCCCCTGTTTTTTTCTGTTTTTCCTCTCTTTCCCCTGGTCCTAATAGCAATTGATATGCGCTATTAGAAGGTATTCACTGTGTAGTTTGTGCACACATGAAAGCACTGGTCTGTTTACAGAATTCCAAATGATTGGGATTTGGAAAGCATTGTCATCACAGTTAAGACCAGGGAAAGGATACAAGGCACTTAATAACAATGAAGAAAAAGATCCACTGGCACGCTCCACTGACAGAGCAAAATGTTCATACACACATAACCAGTAAACTGTGGACTGGCATGTTTTTTCTGTAGCATTTATTAAATTCACTGGAGAATGGAAGGAAGTACATAATTTTCTAATGACTTGAGGTTTAAAGTCAAACATAGTCCATCAGCCAGAGAAACTGGTTTACTGTGACACGGTTGTATGTTTTTTTTAGTAAAATGATTTGAACTCAACATACTGTAAAAGACCTTCCAAAACCACTCCTACCATAGTTATAAAAACAAGCTCATTTGGGTTAAAATGGACAGTAATACTTCATTTTTGAGGAGGGTGCCTCGTATCAGCTGAATCAAACACTGTTGGTATGATATTCATAATAACAATGTTTTTTCCATATAGCGTATGCCAACTGCAGAACTTTCTTATACAAGCAACATTGACAATCTCAATCTGTTCTTGATTATCAACAATACGTCACTCTAAATTAAATCTGAAAGGAGCTGTTGTCAAAGTGCTGTCACGCAATGGTCTGCCACCATAATGGCCCACAACAACAATACGGCCTTCAGTCTTTTGTGGAACAGCCCTGTGGGCCTCATGCATTTATTCCATAGTTCCCAAAATATTTTTTTGCAATTGATCGGCCCTGTCATTTTGTACATTTCACAAAATGAAGGAAGAGGGAGGACAACAAAGTTCAGAGGTGTAAAAATAGCTTTGAGGCTTTGGGATGCATTGTTTAGTCTCTCAATACAAAAGGGAGGAGTGAGAGGAGCTGAGGCTGGGAATCACCTCAGGGGGCGAGGGTGGAGAGGTGGAGGCACGCTAAGAAACAAAGTCAGGGTGACATCTTAGTGTCAGTGTCACCCATTTAGAGCAACACAGCCATATCAGTGACAAAAAAAACGCTGTGGGCCATAAGTTCTGTCAATGCTGGTATTATCCTGACAAGGGAGGAAAAGACTCAAAGTTTTCATCACAGACCTTTAGAAGACAATGTGTCTTATATAAGGCCCCACTTATTGTACAAGCTAAATGTTGCCTTCTTTTACTTGGTGATTTCTTGGGTGATTGTTCCTGAAAAAAATGGATGGGACAAGTGAATACTTCACTACTGAGGAGATGACCTCAGTAATGTGGAAATAATTTCAAAAGTTATGAATGTACAACGTTGGAGTCATGTGGCTTCTCCATGAGAACTAGAACACTGATAACATACAGTTGTAGTCATTTTTTAAGTGACGAATAGTATCTGTGATATTGTTTTTGGGCTCTTTTTTGAGTAGTAATGACCATAGGTGTGAATGGGACGTAAAGCGACAGCCAAATCAAGAACTTTACATTCAGGCCTAGCCACCTCTTCACCATAACTAAGTGCAATGTAACGGTCACCTGCCATTATGGCCAGATTAAGCAAGCAGAACTATATCATCTGCAAAAAAAAAGCAAATGCTACCCCAAGCCTCCAAAGTGGACAGAAAGAAGCCCATTGATTGTATATCTCAACTGGCCCAGTAATTTCTCAGGATCCCTAGGAAGACTTAGAGGACATGACTAGAAAGAAGGACATCACAGCCACCTTGACCTGGATCCATACAAGCGGCAGAAAATGGATTCAGATTAAATTATGGAACTCCAGTTCTGCCTCTGTCTCTTTCAGGTGTGAGTCTTTTCTGTTTTGAGATCCAGGATGGCCTCCTTCCAATCACTGTGGTGGTCGGGCATTTTCCTATGACGAAGTAGAGTCTAGAGTAATGGATCTATTTAGCAGTAATATTCCTTAATGGAAACAGCCTAATTACAACCACAAATAACCACAAGCCTTCACAAAGGATTAAATATACAATAGCAGAAAAAAGCCAGGTATATATTTTCCAAATGATGAAAAAGTAAAACATCTGCTGTTCTTAGCAGGTTAAAAAAGGGCTCGGAGGGAGAGAGAAAAATGCTTTGTCACTTTAGATTTCACAGCACCAATTTGAGCTACGAGTCGGCTGGTTTGGATTTCAAAGCCTTCTACTTTCAGGGTGAATAGAAAAACAAATATTTGTTTTGTGGTTTATTGTGTTTTAATATGGCAGCGAGACAAGACGCAAATTGAATGCAGAAAAAAAGTATGATGTAGCTGCTGAAATCAACAAAAAGGATCTATCTTCTTTTAGGGGAGATTTGTGATGTTGATTACTGCCACTCTTGATTATTTGAGTTTAAATCTTATGTTATGGGGCAGAGATGTAGGAAATATGACTTTTTCACTTTCTCAAAGGATTTGCTTGACTTAACTTGACCTGTCTTCCCAGCTATGGTCTAAATCCCATTGTTACCAGTGAGATGATCTCATATATGAAAGCACAGGCAGTACGCAATTCTTTAGAACCTCTCACACTCAAAGGGTATTAAACAGAAACTACCAATACAAAACACATAACAGCATAATCTCATCTGCTGTGTGGATAATTTCAAATATGCCCGAACAGAAAACCAAATCCAAATGCCCAGGGTTATTAATAGTGTCACAGTAAGTGGCAGGTATAGTGAAATAGAGGCCACCAGGGACGGCTGATTGTGAGTGAAGGCCTGTGATCATCACTCATCACCAGGCGTTACACCCCTGTCGCTGCTCTTGGTTATTCCCACTGGCTGCTAAAATTGAATCTCAAGTTGTGTCCTATTTTGGTTTGAGGAACAGGTGATGTGCTTGGCCCGACACGTTCCCCTTCGCCTCCACACCACCCCCTTGGGGCTGTTAGTGAATGCAATAACAACATAGTTTTCCAAGAAAAGGAGCAGCGGCAAGAAAGGCCCTCTATTCTACAACACAGATCAATACCTGATTAGCGTGGCAGAGCCGTGGCACTCATGGTTGTGTTCAACATGGGAAAAAAAGACACGTTTCCCATGAGCACCTAAATGCAAGACATTTTTCTCTGCTTTTGTTTGGTAAAACAAATCCACGTTGGACAGCAAGCGGTAATCAGTCCAGCACTGTTTAATTTGCTGCCAGCTTGCGTAGCACAGAGCTGTCTGTCTCGCTCTGTTGGCCTTTGTTGACAAATGCTTGACTGACTTGAAAATATCCAGTCAAATAAGGCAAATCCTTTGTTACTTGTGTGCAATGACAGGGCTACACTGGCTAAAAAGTTGAAAATATCACTGCAATGAGCAAGGTCAATTATATTTAATTTTAAAAAGTCATTTTCTTGAAGGTGGAAATTACATATTAATCTGGTTTGCTGCTGGAAGACAATAGCAACAACACAGAGTGGATCTGTGTTATTGTTATTGTCAACACACCTGGACTCTCCTGTGCTCTGCACCTGCCTGTCTGCTTTCAGTGGAAACTCCCAACCCACCATTTACATGCAGGTCAAATCCTATTCAAATGCTCCTCTAAACAGAGGAGCATTTCAAAACAGTCACCATCAACTGACTTGTCATTATGCATCAGTTTGTATAAGGTCTCCGCAGAAGCAGAAATGGAAATAATCAAATTAATGCTGCAGACCATAATCTTTGATTGTTTATACTGTCATAATAGAGCCTTAAATACGTTGTTTGTTTTTAATTAGTCTACAAGTCAGTTTATTCCTCTTGGTCATCTTAAATCCATTTCTGGCAGCTTTAAACACAAATATCTTCCCTGTTACTCACAGCAGGGGTGGGATTGAGAGGAATAATGCTGCCCTGCTGTGACAAAAAGGTTGTTATTTGCCTGGCACACTACCTAAAACTTTCCTACAATCTTGCAATTATTTCAACCATGTGGATGATTACGGGGAGAGCAACAGATATGCACAGACAAATTATAGTTCAATCTGGGATGCTTATATTTGAGTACCAGCATGCTTAACTACAAAGACCATGCTAGAGAAGAACATGAATCATATAAGAGGAGGAAATTAGAGGAAGAGTGATGCAGCCAAGAGTTCCACATCATGGTTTTAGGGGCACAGAGTGGTCCGTGGATGAAGCATTAGTGAAGAGTTATATATTTTGTGTAATTATGAGACTACATTTAAAATGTTTCAAGGTAACAGTTATGCAGCATGCCAAAAAATTGCATCCTGGGGGAATGTAGCCTGATGCTGTAACTTCATTTAAAGAAATGAGCCATTTATATTAACCACAATGAAGACATACTGGTACAGTGGCTGCTCTTTCCTGTGAAAGTGATCACATCTTTATGGCTCCCGTCATTGCTCTTTACAGATCTGTTTCCCAGAGGTATTTGATGGGGAGAGCCAAAGAGGGAGGAAGTGTGGGTCTCCAGGCCCCGTGTTAACAATGGCTCTCCTCAGACCCCCGGCCCAGGCCCAGCCAGTCATGAAACACCATGGAGATGTTATTGACCTCAAGGTTAACTCTCCTCAGGTAAGCCTGGGAGATAATGGACAAAGAGCAGTTCTTTTACAGGTGGAGTGACACGGCATATCCGCGCGCCGCAGCTCCTCTCGCATTGACAGATTTTCTAATTCACTGCAGATTCCCATAAAACTGGGTGGTCATGGCCAGCTCTGCCCAACAGAGGGCCCATTCATGCTGGGTGGGATAGGGGGCCTGGCCAAATTAACCTGGATTAATTTAAAAGAGCAAAGAGTCCTTACATCCAAATAAAATGAAGATCAATTAATTAAATGTCCAGGTCAGGATGTCAAGTTGCAGCGATGATCGACTGACACACAGAAAGCTACGTTCTTTGGCTGAGAGTGAAAGAGAAAAAATGGGCGAGAGATCCTTAATTACTTTATTCCAAGGAAGAGAAGTGCTTCCATGCGTCTCTCTTTACATGCTAGAGTTGCGCTCCTATAAACACACTCAGTAAAGAACTCATGTCAGTAAAGAATGCTCATTACTTCTCTCATTTGGCCCTGGGATTAGTCACTGCAACAGAAAAAGAAACCACTCGGAGATTGTTAAACTTGTTTGTACTACACAGTAAGAATTATTGTTTAATGTGTGATTTATGTCTTTCAGGATTTTCCAGTAACTTCTGTTTTTTTCTCCATTTATGGCTAAATTGTTCTCTATAGTGTGGGAATGAATAACATTTACCCCATGATTTTTTTCAAATCGTATAAGCTCAACTAATGTCGTATACAAGTTCACCTGAGACCCTGACATTGTTACCTCAAAGAAAAGGTGTGCCATGCCTCTGCGGTGGAGCAGCTAGGCCTAAACCTGAACCACAACATGTCATTCACTACATGATCAATTATCCAGTAAGGGCAGCCTTGTAAGGAGGCCATCTCATCATGCAGCCATTAATATCTAAACAGTGTCTGCCTGGAGATGACATACAGGACAATGGAAAGAGGGCCAAATAAATGAGCAAGTGGCCCAAGCCCAAGCTGTTAGCAGATTAAAGTGACTTAAAGATGCAGGGAGCTAAATTCTCCATGACAAAAGGTAAGGTAGGTGATACAGAGATTTTGGGTGAGGTCATTTGAAGGGTTGTTGCTTCCTTTCCTCATTACGTTAAAGTAACTGACAACAAATATAACCCATTACAAACACTGTACATACTGTACATTCATCTGTGATACCCAAATATACCTCACCAAGTAGGTCATGTTTTTGGTTTGGTCCATGTGTTTCTTGGTTTGCTTTCTGTCAGCAGGACAAGGGAAAACGACTTGCCCAATTTTTATGGTAAAGGGTATAGCATGGGACAAAGACACTTTTACTTTTTATTTTGTACTTTTGTCAAGATTGCGAGATTGGGCTTTTCTGCTGCATTCATGTGTTGTCGGAAAAAAATTGGAAAAATGACTTCCCAGCTGGAAAAATGTACACTGCGACAACATTATGAGATGTTCACGTCTGCACTCTCAGAATGCCCTTCTAGCTCACTTATATATGTTCTTAAAATGAATTCCAAACAAAAGAGTTATATGTGAAAAAAAACTGAATTTAAAGCACTTTTTTAGTTGGTTTCTGGTTTTCATACTTGTTTTATCAGATTGTTTGACATGACATGGCAGATTTCAGTCGTTGATAAAAACCTGAAAACGGACTTTTGTCCAAAAAGGTTTTTTTCATGTGACGTTTTGCAAAGGAACAAAAATATGAAAAAAAAATTCTGACGTGATGCTAACCCGAATTTATAAAATGCTGAATTTGCTGAATTTTCCCTCACCTGTCTTATGAGCCCACAATGGCTCTCTAAATGAAATACCAAACCTGTCACTGAGGCAGGCTTCACAAAAATGCCAACAGGATACTTCCTCAGATTAGCAGGGCTGTTTACACAGTCCCCTGGTAATCTGGGCCACAGGGGACATACCTGTACTGTGTCAGAGACAGAGCTAGAATTACACAGTGGGACCAACCAGCCACAACGGCCCACACCAGAATACGATCCAGAGGGTCTAGCGGGACTGGCCTGGCTCCAGAGGGGTTGGCACTGGGTACAACTGGCCTCGTCTTCCCCTGCCAGTGGTGTGTGTGTGTGTGTGTCTGTGTGTGTGCGGTGTGCGGTTGTGGAAGGTGGGAGTGGGAGGGGTATACCTGCTGCCACCTCTACATCCTTCCTTCCTGTTCTTGTTTTTTTCGGACATACTTTGGTAATTGGCTTGTCTACAGGTCCATAAGCAATACTGTTGGTACACACTGGCACACACACATGGACAAAGACCAAGCTTTTCATCAGGTTAAAAAAAAAAAAAAAATGGGCAACCGTTGCATTATGGGTCTGGACAATGACAGCATACAGAGAATATGGTGTTATTGGTGCACTGAGGGGAGGGCAGTTTTAATGGAGCCTAAAGCTGATGGAAAGATAATAGGAGAGAGTTGCCTTGTTTGAACAGCATGCATTATAATCAGACATGCACGTGGTGTGGGTGTGGTGTGTGGTGTGTGTGTGTGTGTGTGTGTGTGTGTGTGTGTGTGTGTGTGTGTGTGTAATCTCTGGACCATCCCCCTACTCCCAGGTGTTCCTCACTCTTCTTCCTCCTCCTGCTTCTCTCTACAAAAGACAGGGAGACTCACTAAGGAAAGAGAGTATGACATGAAATCTCTCCTTATCCAATCACAACAGCACCTGATATGTGGTACATGTGTGCCAAGCTGTTTTACAAGGTACAACAGAACTGGTCCGGTGAGGCAAACCGAGTCAACATTGTTTCACCTGCGACCATCTACCCATCAGTCTGTCCATCCGTCCATCCCTAAACCAGTACCAGCAGGTAGCAGTGCACCACACAAAGGCATTCTTTATCACACCAGGGCTCAATCGCATAGTTATTTATGGGGTTATCAAGATATTCTGCAAGTGTGCTGCAAAGCAATTGATGCAATGTAAAGAAACCCCTGGGATTTCACAACCTCGCACATATATTACATGTGAGTTTGACTGTATATGTACACAATAGACAGAAGTGTGAGCAAACAGAGGCTGTACATCAAGTTCTTGTATGTACTATTCTTAATTCAGACTGAAAATTGTACTGTAGCAGTTAAACAGAAGCAAAAGAGGAGATGAGCGATACATAACAATGCTGCTAATGACAATGATAATGATGCCATTACGCTGTCTGCCCTCCCTCTCTTCCTAATGGCAGAGCAGCCACAGGGTGTGTTCAACAAGCTAGTGAGGCAGGAGGACGATTCTGGAGTAAATCACTTGTGGAAAGGTGAAATGCGGCCAGCACGAGTCGGTCTAATCCATGCCAGACATGTGCAGAACACCACAGGAGCAGGTGCAAACAATTGAAGCAGCTGTCAGTGAGCTGCCGTGATCTCTTCTGATATCTTAATTGTTAGTCAATCCAAGAGCAATTTTGGCAACGTTGCTGTCAGCCCCGGGACTTGCCCCGCTTAGCTCCCATCTGTCAGGGGCTTGCAGGGATCTGGTGCTGCTCTCCCTCCCTGACTGAGGGACCATGTCTTTGGGATGTGTGTGTCCAGCCCATCCAGCATCACAGAGGGAAATCGGGCCTGATTGCTGCCATTTCCGCTCACTTTGGCGGTTTGGGTCGGGGGTGCAGGCTAATGCTGATAATTGCCATGTTTCAAAACTACTGGAATTTGTCGGGCCTCCCACCCAAACCCTGTCCAGCCCAGTCCCGACCCCCTTGTCGGTTCAATGTTCCTAAACATTGTGATTAGCATAAGAGCCGAGTGTGTGTCAGTACAGATTCAGGTCTAGGATCTGATACTCTCCAGATACCCCCACTATGGAGACTTTGGGACAGGGGTGATCAGGAGCTATGTGGTTCGAGCTTCACAGATGTGAGGCTGAGCAATCAGACAGTAAACAGCACTACAAAGAGCACAGTGAGCTAATGCAGCTCTCAGCCAAAAGTAGCAAAAACAATTGTTCCAATTTGACTCAAAGTCAAAAAATTAAAGCTGAGGAGTTCTTTAAAAAAAGTGGTTAACATGACTTTTCACACACATTCACAGACAGCCAAGGGGCGTCATTATAAAGAGATAACTCACAGTGCAATGACAGTGAGTGACCTGCCTCTACCCACACAACATGAGGGGAGGCCTGACTCTAGGCCCAGCCTGACCCTCCCGGTGATTTATGTGGCCCCAGTAAGCCGGGTCTATTTGAGGGCCCAGTGAGGAATGAAAGTGTTAACAGTGAGTGTTGGGGAAGGTGGGCGCTGAGGGGAGAGTTATGAGTTTTCTCAGCTGAGCGCCCAGCTTTGGGTTTCCGACATTGTTTTCATCTGAGAGGGAGGAGAGAGCAGGAGTAGTAAAAAGGTGGGGGGAGAGGCCAGCAGAAGGATGGGGTGGGTTGGGGGGGGTTCAACGGAGCCCGCAGGCTTGAACTCCACAGCTGAACCACTGACCCCGACCATCCATCAGTGCAGGGGTGTGACAAGGCAGGGGCAGGGGTATGTGGCAGGAGGGGGGTGGGCCGCAGCAGAGAGAGCTGGTGACGGGGGAAAGGGACTGAGGGCTATAATGGGCTTTGGGACCTGGGAGGGGCCAGTCACTGGGGAGGGAGGGGGGCAAGGTAAGGAAAGGCCAGTTTACTGTAGAAGGATGGAGTGGGTTAATGGGCTGGGATAGGGTAAGGATGTCTGGATCAAACAATGACATAGGTGTGTGTGTGTGTGTTTTTGTGTGTGTGTGTGTGT
>NC_045754.1:13514889-13515464 GCF_008692095.1 Etheostoma spectabile | reverse complement strand
GTGTGTGTGTGTGTGTGTGTGTGTGTGGGTGTGTCTAATATAAAAAGTCATTAAAGAAATATTGAAAATGGCGCTCCTTCCGATATCAAATACACTGTCCTGATGTTAGGTTTTACTTACAAATTCAGGTAACAAAAGTTAAACATTCAAGAGGTAAAAACAACCCAACTGTTTGGAATCACGCAGAAACGTTCTTCTTTGTGTTCTTGATAGAAATCAGCATTTCTATTTTCCATGGATGCATTTGAACTGACCAGATCACTTCATTAATCAAGAATGAGCTAAAATAGTTCATCATCAGGACACTAAAGTAAAAGCTGCTGAAAATGGGACTTTGCAGTTTCATGTGAATAATTAATTGTTTATCATTCATTTCCAGCAGTAATGGTGATTTTACAACATTAATAATGTCTTGGCAATATTGAAATCAATTTAATGCCAACTTGCTGGAAAAGAAAACGATTTACTTGCTATATTTAGACAATTGCTGTTATTTGTTAAACTATTTTGCCAACTTGGGACCTCTATTTATTTTTATTTAACCTTAATTTATCCAGGTAAACTGTTTGAGAACC
>NC_045754.1:13514751-13514879 GCF_008692095.1 Etheostoma spectabile | reverse complement strand
TACAAACATGACCTGGCCAAGAGGCTACAGAAATAAATAGTAACATACTGTACAACTTTACATAGTCAAACGCATGACACATAGAACAAGCCACTGAATTAAAAAAGACAGTCAACGAAAAAAGATAA
>NC_045754.1:13512545-13514741 GCF_008692095.1 Etheostoma spectabile | reverse complement strand
CTTAAATATGTGTGTATAAATATGATTCATGATTGTCTATCAAAGATCCAAAGTAAAACCAGACCATTGCAAGCAGGAACGCAACTTCTGCTAGAGACAACTACATTTTTGTGATATACTGTTTCCACTTTTGTGAGATTAGGGCTGCGCTCAAAGCCCGATTGAACCCTCCCCCCATGGGCTCATACTGCCAGCGTCTTTCAGCTGTTGCCCAAGACTCACTGTCACTTGGCTCCACACAATGCATGGCCAATGGGTAGACTGGATCCCAGCATCCGTCCTCAGAGGGGCATTGGCTCTTGGCCAGACAAGCCTGAGCTGGGGCCCCTGTCGCACTGAAAGACTAGAGCAACACTAATGGTTAAGTCTGAGGAAGAGTCTGTGGGAGAGAGGGGAGGATCGTTTTAACATGATCCAGTTTGGAACTCCATAACACATATTCTGATTTCATTGGGGGCTAAAGATGGAGACTTATGTCGGCAGAATTAACAGTTATTGGGGTGACTGTGTTTGTCTGCTTGACACTGTGTAAAAGAAGGTTAAGACGTAGAGGATGAAGCGGGACGAAGGGGTGGATGGAGAGAGAGCTAGAGAAAGCGAGAGTTCGTGGCCCTCCCAGTTAGGTTATGGCACTGCAGCATGGACAAATCCATGAGCAAGCGAAACCACTGTTTTAAATAGCAGGTATCTGGTATCAGCATGTCCTGAGAGAGGCCCTCTCCATCAATATGTTCCTTTGCCCTTGTCTGCTCCTGATATCTTTATCTTGTCAGGACCTCTCCTGTATGTTACACCTCAATGGCTTCCGTCTGCGCTCGCCCTGTCCTGTGCAGATGGGCCGCTGCTGCTCGCTTAGCTTTCGGCCCTTGAGGCCGGGGGGGGGTTGAGGTGCAGCGGGGGTGAGCCGTGGGCAGTTTTATGTCAACCTGTAGTCTACAGGGGCCTCATTACACTGACGCCAATGGAGAAGCTTTTAGAGGGTAATTAGACCATTACAGATAGCCAAGGGAATAAATGAACACTCCCTATGTCCTCTGAATAAATGAGATGTTAAAATGTGCATTTTTTCAATTAGTAAGGCATTTTGGAATTTTCACCTTTTCAATATTGTAAAAAAAAATACACAACATGCTAAATAAGGAAAATCATCCAAAATGTTAAACTTTAAAAGCAGAAACTGTAAACCCTGCAAATAAATTAAATCCAAATGGACATTTTTGCTGACTTTGTATGATGCAAAAGTGAACTACAACCTGGTTTAGCTGTTCCTAAAACAACTTCACTGTGTTGAAAACTGACTGGACTCAGATTGTACTCGAATCTGGTGGCAAGAGGAAGCTTGCACTGTTTTTTCCTGTAATTTCGAGCTTACCCTGAGATGAAAATGGGAGCGGGATTGTGGGAAATGACAGATGCAGCTCGGGAGGGCCATTAAAGAGGTCATATGTCATCACGGGGTCGCACACGCCCTTTGAGCAGGGGCTGGCTGAGGGAAGGTGGGGGGGCAACTTCCCACAATACCTGGAGAAGAGATGAGGCCTGGGAATGCAGCTAACCTGGATCTAACTGACTCCACTCACCTGTCAGTCTAGTCAAAAGTGTGTCCTGGATATATGTTGGCCAGTCTGGCTGTCTCTCGCCGTCTTCATGAGCATCTGTCTGTCTCACTACAATCTCAAAAAAACGTTCTGTATCATTTATACACTTTCACTTTCACTGTCAGCCTCTATGTGGCGGAAACAAACCTTTTGGAGCGTTTATCAAACATTACACCTATAAATCATCACCCTCATCAACACCATGTTCCTCTGCCTGGTATGTCCTGCCAGTGTTAGAGTTTCTGACAGACCGGCGCCTGCACTATATTTAATCTCTGTCTTCCTTCCTCTCGCCCCGTCTCTTTTAGTCACTTGCAATGGGTGTGTGTGTGAATGTGTGCGAGACAGAGGAAGAGAGTGAGAAGAGCACAGGACAAAGTGTGCGCGATTTTAATAGCTGTCGGTTACCTGCTCACATATGATACCCCTCCAGCCTGCCGGGGCAGATGGCTATTACTTTCCAGTTGTGAAAATCAAGCCTATACAAATACAGGGAGGACCGAGACGCGCTGGACCAAGTGTAGTTTCCCTCTGATAGATAGTTTGTGAGTGTGTGTGTGTGTGTGTGTGTGTGTGTGTGTGTGTGTGTGTGTGTGTG
>NC_045754.1:13508193-13512535 GCF_008692095.1 Etheostoma spectabile | reverse complement strand
GTGTGTGTGTGTGCGTGCGTGTGTGCGTGTGTGTGTGTGTGTGTGTGTGTGTGTTGTGATGAGGGCTGATTCTCTGGCGTCTGTCATGCGCAGCCTATCCTGTGGAAATCATTAAGTAGGAGCACTAGGCCGTCACTTCCTGGCAAAGCATGCAAGTTAGATGAAGAGCTTTATCACTTTCCAGGACAGGTGGGACCATTATTGAAGGCAGGACAGTATTAGTGTCGGACCTGAACCAAAAGTGAAAAGTCATTTGATGACTATGAATTTGTTTTAATTTTTTTGGAGCTTTTAAATTGGTGAACATTTCGAATTTAAATGTGTTTTTTTTTTAATCCATTACAAAAATGATAAATACAAATACTAGCCTAATTAAGACATGGGCTTTTTAATGTGTATATTTTCTACTGCTATAAATATATTACAAATTCCTGAAGCTATACAGCGTACACCGCTTTGATTTGTAGACATCTAACAGCCAACTGTAATTTTCCGGTTTCATTAATTGTGGGCACTTCATTTTAGGCCCGTAACCTGAACTTCTCGATGTCTTGAAACCCAATCGTCCTTTTAGTGTCAAGGTTGGCCCTGTCCTGCTGCCTCTCCCGTGGAATCGGCCGTCATCCGACTTGCCCCCACTGTCCCACACCGCCGGAGTTATTGATCACTCGCTGTTGTGAGTGAGACATTTACTGTAGCCCGTATAGGCGCACGCCGGAGAGCTGCGCACGGATCACTTCTTTTCAGTAGGCTACAATCGATAGATGATATTGTGGTAAATTATTCAGCCTCTTGTCGACAGCGTAATGTAAAAAAAAAAAATAATATTATTATTAATAATAATAATGTTCTAGAAAATACAGTGACCACACTTGCGCGTTGACAAGCATCCATGTTGCATATTATATTAGCCGACCTAACTTGAGATGTTGCCTATAGTCTCTAAACAAAGCTGAGTCGGATTAAAAATGAAATAGCCTCAATAGAATTAAAACAAGTTTAAGGTAGAAATAAATTAGCCGTTTGTGCAATTTACACTCAAAGTTACTGTGGAACTTTTTCATTATTATTATTATTATTATTATTATTATTATTATTATTGACTAACCATTTGGCATTTCGCCTTGTATAATTCCGTCACAAATATAATAATTCTGTAATAACTAAATGTTATAACCATGCCGATAACAATGGATTGCATTTGGAAGCTTTTAAAAAGCGATCAGCATTGTAACATTCCTGTAAGAAAATTCTTACTTCAACTTTGTGTTCATTCTGATTTTCTCTGCCAATCTATTTGTTTAATTATTGGTTAAATGTTTGGCCATTTTCTGCTGATCATTTTTAAGACGACGAATTGTCAATCTCTATTTCTAGCTATCGATGCTAAACAAAACAAAAAAAAAGATTTTTGAGCGGTGCATTTGTTTATTTCTCGAAGTAAGTCCCAGGCTTATAGTCTTAGAGCAGGTCATACAGTTAAAGCGTCATTAGGAGAAGGACAGTCCGTTTGGCCGCTCGGCTAATCAGCGCGGAGTGGTGATGAAGGTAATGAGGCCGGATCAGGTGTCCCTCTGACCGCTGGCCTCTTGCTCAGACACGGACAGACAGCGACTGGAAGCCCTGGCAGGCCGGGGCCTTGAGCCTCGTAGGTGGATAGCGTTTCTATATACATAGACCGCCATCTACTGGCCAGATATTAGGCAGTGGCATAGTCGTTAGCAGTCTCTCGCTGCATAAAATGACTCTAGGTCTAATTTCACCTTATGAGTATTCAAGCATTCAAACAACAAAATTGTGAAAAGTGTGATTCATTTTAAATTGGCATTCTGTTTCTGAATCAATAGCAGTTAAATGGGGTATATAATGTCTCACCTTAATATACCAACACTGTAATGAATCCCAAGGGTCCATTCAGAGCAGCAAAGGGCTTTATAAGCCATACGCTACAAACCCAAACTTGTGAACAGAGCTTTATAAGAATGCTGCAACTCTGTGTGTGTTTGTAAGGCGAAGTCCCATTTGTGCAGGCCTGAACTCAGAGCCCTCTCTATATGATGGAGCCCGGCATGGACAGGACCCTTGGGTGGCATAAAGTATACTTTTGCTTCACACGGTTCATAAAATGATCAATAATAATCATAAGTCAAAGTTAGAGTTCCTATCACAGAATCATTTGTTAATACTGGGACGCGGGGGAGTGTTTGTTTGAGTTCCCCATTGCCCTTTTAAGAACGAGGCACTTCACGCTTAAATTTGGACCAAGTTCTCCTTAAAACAGCACTTGTATCATTTCCACTTTGCCTGTCAACTTTCACCCAGCATCACCTCTGACCGTACTCCTCTATTCGGAAACCTTCATTCTCTTTCCACAGATTTCTCCAACAACATAAACTCTCAAACATGTTTGGCGCAAATTATAGTGTGCGATCCCTCTGGCATGGGCTGCATACAAAATAAACTGCCTGTAATTGTGATGCTCTGACCATCTTCCCCTGACTGTTGTTTAGCTTGGCTGCTGCCTTGGGCTTTGTGGTTTCAAACCCGAATAGCTCAGTCAGTGTGAGAGGGAGAACACATTATTATTCCCGCTGCCCGCTACACTGCACATGCTAATAAGGGAGGACCACTGGGATGTTTAAAAAAAATCAAAATCAAAAATAAGGGAGACGGTGATGTCATCAGTGTGCTTTATCTGAGTTGGGATCTGAGGGGGGTGTAGTTTCCTCTGGTAGAGACTCTGGGGCCCAGGAGTGAACCCGTGGCTTTGCCAGGGAGCCTGTTTAAGGAGATTACTCAGTCACCACACCTTTGTTTCATTATGGGCCAGAGTGAAAGGCCGTGCACTGTGGCCATCCCAACGAGACGCCATACTGACAGCTTTTTGACACCCAAATCAACGTGGACAGACATCAGCATTCATCTGAGCTCAGTT
Organism: Etheostoma spectabile; assembly: GCF_008692095.1. Lineage (NCBI taxonomy): Eukaryota > Metazoa > Chordata > Actinopteri > Perciformes > Percidae > Etheostoma > Etheostoma spectabile. The sequence goes on along the minus strand of NC_045754.1, from coordinate 13,509,600 downwards.
CTGCGTTTCTGTCTTCAAGGATGCAGGAAGATTATTATTTCATACCCCTGTGAAGATGTGAAAAAAACGTGACAGTTTCACCCTTATAGGCAAGAGTTTCCTCGATGGTTGTCTATGAGAGGACTTGGTTAATCATCTGAGTTCTCCTTAATTCTCCATCGATCATCAACTGTTTGATCACAGATAATATGGCATCTTTAGTGCAACATTATATTAGTTACACACCATTAACTGTCCATGGCAGGCTCCTGAAATCAGATAAAACTAAAGACTACCTCATACAGTACATTGGTGGTCATTCAGTATAAGCGATCAGATCCAATGTACTGAACAAATTACGATTACAAAGATGAGAAAGACACATTTTGAAAAAAGTGGGATAACCTCTTAGGAATCGTTGCAAACCCACAATTGAATTAAGTCATTTCCTCATGGTCTGGTAAAGAGATGTTTGAAGTCCTCAGTTTCCTCACTCTGCATTCTCAATATTTTAGAGCTATGAAGTAATGACCTTAATCATGTCTAGGCTACAAGCAGCGGCAAAATGCAATGCATATTTGGTCAAAAATATGTGTTTTATTATATAGAAATATGTCATAAAAATGTATGATTTCTCTAAAAAGAGCTTTTAAAATTTGCATTTATAACAAAATGGAGCCCCAAAAAAAACCCGCAATGCACTCTGGTTATGTAGTTAGCTACTGCACTATGGCTTTGTATTGCTGCCCATGTCTGCATTAACTATATTCTGGTTTGGTAATCTCTGCACTCTGCCACAGAAAGACAGCCAAATAGACAGCTAATGCGAGAAAGCCAGATCATGTTAAAGCTAGTTGGGGAAATAGCCCCCTATGGCATGCTAGGGGTGGGAGTCACCAGAGGCCTCGCAATACAATATAATTACAAGACTTATGTCACAAGACGATATAATGGGGATTTTACACATATTGCAATATTCTGCAATATTGCAATGTATTACCTTCTCTCTAGTCACGCTTTGCCAGACCATCCACAAGCTATGAAGTGGAGGAGGTTCTTTCCACATAGAATTCCAGGATGGGAGAAAACCCTGCTCTGGTTTAATGGCATTTCTTTAAACCAATAACTATTGTCGTGGGCGGCGCTGAGCTCCACACAGAGCCCCTGTAAAATAGTCGTGCGAGAAAAAACTCAGATTGGACAGTCTACCTAGGTGTCTCAATTTACCCTGCAGAGATCAGGAGCGGTCAACAATAGCCTAGTCCTCATAAATCCACCGAATTGATAATTCTAACACAAATAAAGCGGAAGGAAATAAAGCAGAATTTCCAGAAGCACCGGAGACGTTAAGGAAATAGACTACCTCCTTTCCGACTTCAAATTTTGTCCTTAAAAGGAAACTTTGTCAACATCTGTTTTATCTAAAAA
>NC_045754.1:13506630-13508183 GCF_008692095.1 Etheostoma spectabile | reverse complement strand
TACATTTCTCTGTTTGTTCATATCACTTCAGTTTAATTGCTGCAAAATGAGATTGTCAGGCAGATAAACTGACCAACACGTATATAATAATAGATTGATACTGGAAGTCCGTGTATTGATACAGTATTGCCACGGAAAATATCGCGATACTATGCTGCATCGATTTCCCCCCCCCATGCTGCATGCCTTAGCTAAAGCTAAAACTGAATATGCATACTGTTATTGTCAATATGAGCTGTAAATAATTAAGATAATGATTATTTTCTAAACAGATATATATAAAAAAAAAAGACCACATTCTGGTGACACATGGTTGTATTTCTTTCAGGTATTTTGTAAGTTTTTTTAAGGCATGATTACCTTTCTATAAAAAGCCTAAAAACATTCCTCTTAGCTTCACTGCTTTACTGATCTCAAATTTGAGAAAAACTTTACACTTATTTCCCATGGCAGTAGAGGTGTGAGGGTGACAGTCTGAGACTTAGGCTGATCCTGGTGGGCGGGGGAGTTCCACAGAGTATTCCAACCACACAGAGCCTGATTTTATTGCCCTGATAAAACGTTCTTCGGGGTAATCGTGACAGGCAGTTGCCCCTTTTCATGCCCACGCTGCAACAGCCCCGCAAGAGACCAGAGAGAAAATCACACATCCCATTACTCATACCGGCCTGTCCCTCTTACTATGGCCCAAAATGCGTTTTATGGACATTTCCCCCCTTTCGCTGCAGATGGGCTAAATATTACATCAAAGCTTCTTTAATGTTTCACAGTACCTCTCATATTTCTCCTCAGTATCAAGTTCAAAACTGGTGCAGGCTGCATTTTTACAGTAGATTTAATGGATCAATGTCCATAATCACATTAGCACTGGCTTAACATATAACAAATTTCACCGTACCAGCATCAAAGACTTGACCTCTTGTTATAATCAGGCATAGCATATTTTCCTCCACTCAAGATCTATGGGCCTTCTGATACTGAGAGAAACAGAAAATTGTCAAGGGGGTGATAAGCTGTAGTGTACGCAGCTCAGAGGGGAGCTGTATGAGAGAAAAACGTTTGTCCCCATAGTCACACAGTCACAGATGCTCTGTGTGCCTTTATGGATCATGCTGATAATTCTTTCCTTCTCCAGCTGTTGTTCAGCAGAGAATCTGTGAAAAAAATACAGAAATATATATTTTCTTATAAACCCTCAAAGTACCAGAAACTCTCATTCTTAAACGCAGAGTGCAGAGGAAGGTGGTCCAACTGAGTGGTGCAAGTTTTTGTGAAAGAAAAAGAAAGCATGATGTATGATGTCTGAGTAAGAAATACCCTGACAGGCTTCACTCAGCACTTCCTGTACAAAGCCAACAGGCTATCAATGAATAATACAGATTAACAAAAAATTCTAACAGACAAACTGCAGACAAACTAGAATTGATGGCTTCCACTGGGCCACTCAGGGAACAGGCCATGACGTAAAAGGAAAAACATGTCGGGTTCCCCCAGCCAGGTTAATCAAGACAAGCTTCCCCTGCGAAAAGACGTGTGTGTGTGTGTGTGTGTGT
>NC_045754.1:13500073-13506620 GCF_008692095.1 Etheostoma spectabile | reverse complement strand
GTGTGTGTGTGTGTGGGTGTGTGATTGCAGCCCGGTACTTTTCATGTGTATGTATGTGTGAACCCATTTCTCATTCATAATATGCAGTCTTATTTTACGGCTGATTGTATTTGCCATACGTAGGCTGTATGCATGTGGTCTTTGCCCATATTCCTCCACCCAGCACAGCATAAATAAACAGGAACACTCTATAATTCATCATTCTGTGTGCTGTGGGAGCGTGCCCAACACAAACATGGCTTCTGTTTTCTATCTGTGTGTATGTCCGTGTGACTGAGACTATGTGTGAGGGCTAGGATGGGTAGCACTTTTATGTTAGTGCTCAATCCATGACTGTGAAACATTAAACGGCTGCACTAAATGAGGATTATACAAATGAGCTTCCTCTTTGCTCTTTGTTTTAGTGTCCCAGTGCCTGGACAAGTCGCAGAGTAGACACACTTTGTTTACTTACTCCCACAATTCTTTGAAGTCCTTTTGAGAGTTTGAGAAGGGCTTGTGATATGTTAAGATGGTATGTTGGTAAGAAACTGGTTTAAGTGTGTTTTTTTTATTATTAGTTAGCCATGTGAATTCATTTGGCAGAGGAAATCATCCTTCATAGAATGTCAAGCAACTATTGTACTTACTGGTAAGTCCTAAACTGGATCCATGGACTGGCTGGGAAAATCTGGAAGCAGAAATGTACTAAGTACCACACTTTTCTTCCTCAACAAGTATAGTTAAATTCCCAAATAGCCCTAAACACCTACTACCCCAATAGATCTGTTCTGGGGACAACAGTGAGACTGTGGTTGTTTCAGCCAACTCCCAAGTGTGCGTGTTAGGGTAATACAAATTGTAGAACCTTTTCAGTTCACAAAACCTGTGCATATTAGGTACATTTTTGCTGCCAGTTACCTGATCTTATCCTATAATTATTGGAAATGGAGTAAATGTCAATCTGTCAGTCGGTCCACCATGTTGGCCCAAACTGAAATGCCTGGATGGATTGTCATTAAACTTGTGACTCCCGGAGGATGAAATACTTGGATCTTTTTATAGCAAAAGATGAGAATAATGATCACTGTGGTTTTTGTATCCATTGTATTGGTTAAACAGTTACACTCTAATACTGGACATCTTCGCTTTGTTGTTGGGGCTCTAAATTAACTCAAATTTTAAAAATGCCTACATTAAAAGTTAATTTCTGACATGATACATTTCTATGTAAAGGAACAAATACACTTCATAATAGGGTCCTTTGAAAGTACCAGAGAATAAATATGCATCTTGTAGCTCTATGACTAGTTACTGTGGGTAATTGGTGCCTTATGCCAGATTATTGGTAACAACTGACCTCATCCACAATATTTTCTGAATAAGCCTAGATTGACTTCCCTGTTGCACTTCTTGTCATACTATACCCACAGCTAGTCTGGAGCAGAACTCCATATAATAACAATGGTGGAGCTATTGTACCCAACATAATGCACTTTACAATATCCTCATTCATTGCATCAGGACTTTATTTACAGAGCCCCCTTGGGTAACGCAATGCCATGCTCTGATCACACACCAGCCCACTGCATGTAATTATCCCCAGCCTGCTCTCCAATCTGTCACTGCCCAAACTCATTTGCAAGAGTGCACGTACAGTGATTAAAGAAACTTCTGTGCCATTGCAAAAAAGGGGGCTTCTTACTCCCCTCTTGTCCTCCGCCTCCTCCACATTTGGGGAATTCTCCAAGAACGAGGCGAAGCTGCCATGTCAGAGTGAGCCAGGCGGACGTGTACAGATCGCCAACATTGCTAATGCATCCGCGGCACTGGTGCAGCAGTCAAGTCATAATAATTAAAGACATACAACATCTCAGGTCTTCATTAATCATGGTTTATATGGACTTTGAAGCTCTAATGAAAAACAGCCTGCCTCTCTGGGTTTATTGTGTCTGTACAAATTGTGGGGATGGTGTATGCCAGGAATGCCCCCCTCCTGACGGGCTGTTACAGGATGTGGTGATGGAAAACAAAAAGATAAGATTTTGTGAAAAGCTAGTGATGGTCATAGAGGGGTCAGTGGTCAAGGTTGTTTATGTAGACGCTGAGCACCATTCAGTCAGACAAACGTGAGCTGCTGACAGTGAGAGCAGTGCGAGTTTACACATCTTTGTGTTTGCACGTTTGTCCTCTTGCGTGCACACTCAGTGGTCAATGTTTTCTGTCCTTGGCTTAGCAAAATGAAGGCCTGTAGTGCTCAGGAGATTCATCTTGCAGTGTCACATATTATCATCTTTGATTTGCTATTAGTTTCTCAGATTCTCACCATGGTCTCCAGCCCTTTTGGAGGTGCATTACAGTGAGATCAGAGTGAGAGATTACTGGGTATTAAGCTCTCAGTGCCAGAAGTGGAAATTATAGAGAGGTTGTCAACGCCAGAGTTCTCTCTGCTTGTTTTCTCCCAGAGAGAGGGAGGTAATGCTTTACTCACCACGTTCATCCAAATGGCTTGTGACTGGTCCCTGGCAGTGCTATCACTGGTGAGTCACAGCCAAAAGTGTGTGTAGCTCAACAAAAGCAAAGGAAGACAGAGAAGGACAGACTGCTTCGGACTGTAGCCCGGGACACATGCATCTTCTCCCAATAAAAGTCTCTTTGGCAGGTTTACATCACATTAGTCCACTGAACCCAAGGAAATATACCAGGGAAGGGAGAAAGGGGAGCATCTATCATCTGATGTATGCAAAGGATGAAGTCATTTTATTTTCTCTCTAATAATGTGTCCTGCCTACAGGTGCAATAGTGCAATATCCTCCTTCTGATTCCAAAGGTAAGCTATCGGGATTCTAGCCTTATAATTACTCAACATTAAAAAATTCAAATTCAAATAGCTTTGCTTACACTAAATACACATTAATAAATTAAAAAAAACATTGAATAAATAGGAGTCTGCAGATCCACAGTAAAACTGAAATCACTTGGCAGTGATTCATTTCCTCTACAACACAAGTTCCTCACTTAAATTTGTCATTTTATGGAGTGCCTCTGACAGAGCACAACTGACAGATGAAGGTTAAAGTGGCCCCTTGGAGTAAACAAGTCAAAAAGCTCTGAGCTTGGCTGAATTAAAGGAAGAGAGGGAGGCGGCAGGAAAGCCTGCGTTTATTTGAGAGCCAACAAGCATGGTGCTCTCTGGACCCTGCGGTTTGTCAGCGTTCCTCCCAGGTGAGCTCACACTGGGCCAGTCCAGCACAGACCCCTCCACCCCCACCCCGTCATGCGCTGGCCAAGGAAGAAACAGCGTCTTCAGCTCTCTGGCTGGACTCACACAATATTTTAGCTGGTAATCAAAACAAAATTAGCAATGGTTTGTTATTTCTAGTTAGCTCATCCATGACTCCTGTGTTCAACATTTCTGACGAGAGGGAAATGTTTAGTTGCCACCTTTGAGTTTCTAGGGATTAGGATGATGAGCTGATATTTAAAGTTTCATTTGAGGTCATTGAAAGGATGTTGGTGATTTAAGAGCAGGAGAAACTGTATTCAAGCCTGTGCTGGTGAGCATTAAGTTCTGCTGGATTGCCATTGAGAGAAGAGCTTTGATCGGTCCCGGGTCTTGTTAAACTGTACCTGGTCCTACACTTTAATTTATCTGTGGAGATCAATTAAGCATTTTGTTATCATTTTTCATTTTCATTAAGTTACAGAGACGTTCTGGGGAGAAAGAATAGGTAAACAAGGCAAAAAAAGAGCATGAATGTGAGGTTGGGGTCCGTTTTGTTTACACGCGTCCAGCAGTATTCCTAACCTAGAAAGGTTAACTTAGACAATAACGCCACCTTGTGTTTAACACGTATGTTACAGCCTTAAAGAAAAAAATCTGTCAACACCCACCAAATAGTATCCTGCTGAGGCATGCCAGGTGATATTACTGGACTATACTGGACCGGATGTTGTGACTCTGACCACAAGAAGGTATGGGGGGGGCTGCCTGGCCCTTCGGGGGAAAGCAGCTTGCAAGTATACAATCTAACAAATCTGCGTATTATTGTATCTCTACACATCACATACATGTGTACATCTAATACAGAAATTAGAGCACTCAGGGCACCTGGGTAACTCACCTGGTTGAGCATGCGCCCCATGTACAGCTCAGTCCATTACGCAACGGCCGCAGATTCAATTCCGACCTGCAGCCCCCTCTCTCTCCCCTTTCAAGACTTTTCAGCTAGCCTATCGAGTAAAGGCCTAAAAATGCCCAAAAATATAATCTTAAAAAAATTAAAATAAACTAAATTACAGAAACTTATCTATTAACCTAATGTAATTTTTAGATTTCATTACAATGCATTATTAATGGACAGTCTCTGTAGCAGTGATGTATTATCTAAAGAGACAATGCCAGCTGTTAAGTAGGATTAGCAAATAAATATTTTTTCATAGATACGATAACAATAAATACGTTTTTGGTCAAGTTTATTCCAACAAGAATAAATAAATATTAATCCATATACTCAATTATGATGCACTGAATTGCTTCGCCAGCCATTTGTATCTGCGATGAAGAAGCAAACTTTCAGAATATGGTAAGATAACTGCATGGTAAGGCACAGTATGGTAAGATAGCAGCATTAAGAATAGCGAGCAACATATCTAGGCCTAGATGACATCACATCTAACGTACAGCAATCTTTTTCTCTGCACCACCATAACCAGAAACAGAGCCTCAAGGCTGTAAAAAGTTCCTTATTCTTCTTGTGGTCTCTATTTCATCGCCAAGGCCATCCACCTCATCAGCCGCTCGCCACTTCTCTCTGGGATGCAGGAGGAGGTAGTACAGCACGAGACACACTAGCCCCAGCACTGAACCTCCAAAGATTAACCCACAGACGGGCAGAAAAAACGTGGCTGTCCGCAACTCTGGTTTCAACAAAGCTAGCAGTGAAGGAGCTACAATGTTCACAATAGCATAGAACAAGTAGTAGATGAACATGGCTACTTTGGTGTCCTGTCCTTTGACGTTGAAAAAGGTGAATGTGAGGATGACTCCGATGACTGCTCGGTACAGAAGCTCAAGTCCACCGGATGAGCAGAAGTTGGTCTGGAGCACGTGCGTCCATATATTCGCCATCAACCAGACGACGGTGAAGGCTATTGTGCTGTAAGGGCTCAGCAAGAGGAGGAGGGTGTAGCTGAGGATGTGGCTGGTGATGGTGCAGAGTTTGTAGAGGAGGTAGATTGTTGTGGGGAGGCCAGAGGGCATCTCACTGATGTGGGGAAGGGATCTGCGCAGGCAGCGGCGATAGTCAACCAGGGCCCAGGCAATGTTAAAGAAGGAGAACGCCATAGAGAAATCTGAAAGAAATGAACAGATGCTATAAATAATGATACAGTTCATTCAGAGATATTTCACTTTCTTCCTCTACTTACACTGCATGAGTGAGCACTCATTCTGGCCCATCACTATGTATAGTTGCAGAAGGAGTTGGGGAACGCTCTCCAAGAAAGCCTCAAGCAGTTTGAGCATGCTCAGATCTGTCGCCAGGCAAAACAGAATGTGGTGCACATCTCTTCTCTCTTCCACTGTATAGGAATTTGTTGTTCTCCAAACCACTTTGAAACCTTCCCTTAGCAGGTGACAATACCTAGCAACAGGTGTAAACACAATGACAACAAAGTCAGACATGTACAATACAATAATATTGTACAGACCATACAATAAATTTGTCAGTATTAATCTTTTGCTGCTGGAAAGACAATGATTCACATCCTACAATGCACCACAGCTGAAATGTGGTTAGTCCAGTTGGCACACTCCATAATACCAGGCCCTTGTGCATGATGAGCATAGCACACATTTTGATTTACAACATGCAGGTACTGATCATTGTAGTTAGGGTTTTGTGCTTAAATCAAAGTATATTTACTATGTCCTTTAAAAAGTTAAACATTAATTATACTAATTCTGCAATTCCTAAAATGTTATTTTAGTATAAAAAGTGAACTTAATTGCAAATACGTATAGTTCTAATATTGTGTTCTGTAGTTGTAATGGAAAGTATACTTTTTTTCAAGTCCTTTGTTTTAGACTAGCATGCTTTATTAAAGTTTTCGGCTACACTTTACTTGGAGGTATCTACATAAGAGTGACATGACACTGCCATGAACGTGTCATAAACATTAGAAATAATTCATAAAGGTTTGTGACATGACGCTTCTTTTGGTAAGTGTTATTCGGTTATGTCATGACAAGTTATGGTTAGGGTTGGGGTTCATATGTCATGACTGTGTCATGGGTTAGGGTTAGTGTCATGACAGTGTCATGTGTTCATGACAGTGTCATGTCCCTCTTATGTAGATACCTCCAAGTAAAGTGTTACCAAGTGTTCTTTAATTTCACAACAACTGCGTTTTTAAGTATACTAACAAAAGGTGCGCTTTAATGTAAGTTCATTTAAACTGTATTTCACTGTACTTTAAAAAAGTACACTAAATTGTGGTTATAATTTCAATTATGATTGGCATTTAGTGTGTGTGTATATATATATATATATATATATATATATAT
>NC_045754.1:13491867-13500063 GCF_008692095.1 Etheostoma spectabile | reverse complement strand
TATATATATATATATATATATATATATATATATTTATTTATATACTTTTCAATTTTCCAAGTCATACCTGGTGAAGATGCCCATGCCAAATAGGTGCAGGACAGCAATTGCACCTGTGGACGTGCCTGATATGTTTGGTCCTCCCTCAGTGTTCGCCAGAGGACCAATCATGTCGTCCCTGTACCAGACATAGCTGAATATCTGTGTCACCAGCACCCCCGCCATGACAAACACCAGAGTCAATCCAGTCCGCAAAAAATGTTTCTCTTGATAATATTTCAGTGCCAGCCCGACGTCTGTACCAATGTCCACCACATACAAGCACAGTCCAGCCACGGTTAACAACCATCGCAGTTTAGTGTATTGAGTGCTCGAAGGAGGCATTTTGTCATCAGCTGAAACGTTCAACCAAAGGTTTCACTCTGTGATAAGTGTAGAAATGTGGTCGCTTTTTGCTCAGTTTTGCTTTGAAGGTTTTGAAGAAATGCTGCAGTGGACCCCAGCAGTTCAGGTTCCATTTTGGTCAATCTGTAAAAGCATTAAAATTTGATCAAAACAATGAGTATCAGGAAAAAGACTGTGTTCAACAACCTTTTGTTGAAATCTTGTGCAGGTTTACCACAAAATATTTTCTCATGACAGTTTTGAAATGCAACGTGATTGCAGTCAGCTGTTGTGTCACAGCTGGTCACAGGCTACTGCCCTTTGATCTCAATCATAAACCCTTTATTACAAGGAGTGCTGATTAATGGCATACTTCTTACAAACGTCATAGAAAAATAACCAATGATGGTTTTCAATGATAAAACCATAAATGATACTCCTTCCGAACTCTTGTATATCATGTACTGTGTCAACAATTTCTCACAGAATGACATTTCGACACCTATTAAGCCCTTTATCATAAAACAACTACATGTAAAGTCTCTTCACATCCTCTAGTTTCAATATAATTTTAAACTGTTTCATAATATTCCATTGGTGACAAAGACAGAAAAAGGCCAAATATTTAAGAGAAACAAATTCAGGGTAGCACAATATCCAAATTACATTTATATTCTCTTCACTTTAATCAAATCAAGCCTTGGTTGAGTAAATGTATTGTATTTTCATAAAGAGTCTTTAAAAATTATTCCAAGCTCATCTGAAAGAAATCCCAAATTCAATCATTTGCTGTCTAAAATTACACAGCGCATATTATCATTAATACTTACCAGTATTCTTTGCTCATGGTGGATAGCTGTGCACAGTCAGAGAGGCAAACACATCTGCATGCAGCACTTATCTTTCCTTGAAACTTGTGATACGCTCCACCCCTGTTGACTAAAGACGGAAGTACCGGTACTTACATAATAGATCTTGTGCATAGTTGCTTGTGTGTGTGTGTGTGTGTGTGTGTGTGTGTGGTGTGTGTGTGTGTGTGTGTGTGTGTGACAGACTGGCTGGCTGAGACTAGCTGACTGTTCACACTTTAACTTCACTGTTACGGCCTCTCATCCGTCAGACTTTAAAGGCATTTTTTGGATGACGTAAACCTCTTCTATGTCTTCATAGTTGCAACACCTTGCACAGGGTTTTTCCTTTCCTGCAAAATGTTCCCACCTATAAATGCAGGAATATATTTTTTCTGAGATCAGGAACCCTGTAATGCCATTCAGACTTACTTGGTATGACCAGTAGTTTATGTTGGCTTTATGGTTTATTTTATATTATTTATGATTGTATTCCACTTGTTCTATCGTTATGCTACATTTAGGCATTATTCCATAAGCCAAAGTTGCATAGTTTTGCTTTAAATCTAAATTTTTATACGGTGATCCTCATGTGTAATCAATTAAAGATATAGATATAGTTTAAAGGAACAGTTTGACATTTGGGAAAATATGATTATTTACTTTCTTGCCTATAGTAAGATGAGAACATTGATACCACTTCAATATCTGTGCGGTAAAAATAAAGCATACAAAACCAGGGATTTTGTGCAGGACTATTTCTTGGCATGGAGCAGTAACCAGAATCTCATCATCATCCATTTTTATTGTTTATATTGTAAGATTATTTTTTGGGGCAGCTGAAAAAATGAAAAGGGGAGAGAGAGGGGGAATGACATGCAGCAAAGGGCCACAGGTTGGAGTCCAACATGCTGCGCCCCCCCCCCCCCCAAAAAACAAAACAAAAAAACTCTCAGACCCCCTTTTATACTCTATAATCAATACCACTCTCAGCAAATCTGGGAGTGGTATGATTATCTCATCTAACTCTTGGCAAGAAAGTGTACAAGTGTATTCCCAAAATGTGGAACTGTTGGTAACACTGCCTTGTTTAATCTACTATAATGCACTACTTTCCTTTTGCACTACTTACATTTCAATTTGCACTGCTGACTGTTATTTACAGTAACAATGTTTACATATACATCTGCAATATCGTACTTTAACTGTAATAGCAATTACGTTCCAAGCACTTTATTCGGATAGTTTCTGCCCAAACTTTATTTTACTACCTATAAATCATTGTAATACTGCTATTTTAGCCTAACTTATTATATCTATCTGTTAAAAATTGTCTATAATAATAGCCGCCTGTATATATATTTAATATAATATTATATAATATATATATATATATATATATTATAAAATTATATAATATTAATAATATTATGTATATATATATATTCATAGTACATACTCACTGTTAACTCTGTAAACCTAGTATATTATGTTATTTGCACATATCTGTAAAAGTTTCTACTTATAGTAATACAACGGTATATTATATTCAGTACATTTCAGCTGTAAATCTTGCTCACAATACTTGTTATCTATATTATATTCATAGGACAAACCCTTTTGTAAAATTCTGTTTATAATGGTATTCATTTCTATATTTATTCAGTACATATCCATGTCCTACACTTACGGAACCATTGTATACCTGCACTTAAGCTATTGCACTTCTGGTTAGACCCAAACTGCATTTCGTTGCCTTGTACCTGTGTAATGACAATAAAGTTGAATCTAATCTAATCTAATATAATTGTGTGTGTCAAATGTGGATACTTTTGTTCAGACCTTTTGAGACTGAATAAAAATAGCTTGGAACAGGAACTCCATAAATGGGAACCACATATCAGATGTAAGAAAGAGGAAATAAATCTATGTGCAATGTTAATAACATGATACAGTCTTACTCCAAACCTCTAGAGAGCGATGGAGAGCCCCAGCTGTTTCCCTCTCCTGTGCGTAAGAGAGTGTCGTTGGTCGGGCGCAGCGGCTCTCTCTCTCTCTCCGTAGACCCTCCCACTAGCAGAAGAGTGACACGCCATTCAATCGCTGCCTGGCCCTTTGCTTGTAGGAAGCAGGAGGCATCTTTGAGCGTTCTCGTACAGAAGGCTACTAATAATATCTGATAGAAACCGACCACATCTGCGCTGCGTGAAGCAAAAGTTCAGCCGAATTGTGTCGACATGGGTCTCCGAAAAAAGACAAACAACAAGAATCCGCCAGTGCTGAGCCATGAGTTTGTCATCCAAAACCATGCCGATATTGTTTCCTGTGTTGCTATGGTGTTCCTTCTCGGGCTGATGTTTGAGGTAAGTCCGGTCCACATGTTGAATGGGTTTCAGTTGGGGGTCATGCGGGGATGCCCCGGCAGAGTGGACGGACTACTGCTAGACAGGATGCCGACTTCTCCCCATCGGTTCTCCTGGAAAGTGACATGGCTGTCTGATCTATTCTCCACACTACTTCCTCCCGTTATCGAAAGTTTTCTGTGCACGGTGGCCTCGTTTTTGCCTTTATTCCACGAGATTGCCCACTCGTTCTGATAGCTTTTGTATTAGGTTTTCATGAAGATTAAATGTTTTGGTCTTTTGTTAAAGCGACGTGGGCACAAGCGTTAACTGTCCATCTGGGCGCATCTAATGTTGAAATCGATCTTTCAAAACACTCAGGCCCGCCATTTGATCATAAAAAACTAAAGTTTTTCATGTGACATACTATTTAGGGAAACATCGTAGTGTGTTGCAGACTTGCAACGTTGTATCGATCTCGGTGGTTGCGATACTGTACACCGCTCTTGACCAGGTTAGTTTATGCGTAGATGTGTTACGTGGCAATCACACAACGACTGAGAGGGCTGTCATCGCAGAAACTCGCTTGCCCCAAAAGTGAAAGTTGTCCTCGGAGCTAAAAAAACGTTTTAAATGTAACGTGACGCTGCGCGCGGACAACGGGGGCCCGTTCGTACAGGACACAGCTGGTCCACTTTCACTTAGATGTATGTTGCATTTCAAGCGTGTTTCATCTGTAGTGAAAAGCGGCGCCATTAGTGTCAATTTTGCAATAGTTTGAACTACTTCCTGTTTTGGTTTTACAAAGTAAAATTCCTGTCCGGTAACAGCTGTTGCAACCTGTATATTGTATCGTAATGGCAGCGTGGACGTTTTCAAAAGGATGGCTATTTATGACATTTGATCTAAACAGTGAATACTTCTTTGTATTTATTTCAGCGTGTTGTCCACAAAGTTCTTTTGTTGTGAAAGAGGAATAAGCAACCTTCCATTTTAACCTTAACATTTGGCTATGTTGATGGAGCTATTCGCTGCTATACCTTTACTTGGTTGGATCATTTTTAATTGCCCATCACACATCAGTCATAATACCCCTGTATATTAATACTGAGTAGATCTGTAATTGTTCTAGTTGTATGTTCTATTTTTTTTATTCTTAACACCTCTGCAGATGGAGTTGGTACTGCTTCATAACATTTGTGCTTTTGTCATCATAATATTGCATAATAATTCCCATATGGCCTTATATATTTAATTGGCTGATCTTTGCGTATTATCTTCCTGAAATTGCTAGAATATGTTGCTAAGATAAAAGATTCAGTGACACTTTAAATTCAATATTCATATATGAGTCACAGTTGCAATCACTTTGTTATTGGTATTTTTGGAAATCCTTGATACACAAATGCAGTGCTCCAAGTTCTAGTGTACAAGTAACCCTGTTTGATTTTACAGTAAAAATGTATTTGTGCACATGTGCAGACTAACATGTTTTTTTTTTTGTCCATCTACAGGTCACCTCAAAGTTTGCAGTGTTATTCATAACTGTCCAGTACAATGTCACCATAACAACAAATGGTAAGTAAAGGATTAAATTGAAATTATAAGACATATGGTAAGAACAGATGTTATCAGATCTCGTGTTAAAATGAATACTGCAAGTTTTGGTTTTTACATATACAGAATTTTCTTAGAGTTGTCCTGCTGGAAGCCTCTCATTTGGATTCTAGACTGGTACTTGCATGGCTTTACACAAAGCCATTTGAGAGCTCCTTTTTCTTCTTCTTTTGGAGCTAAATTTAGTCTGCCTGATTTACAAAGTTCTCCTGTGGCAAGGTTGTGCTTTGTGAATTTGGGCTAAGGTGTAAAATTGGCCTCTCAATTCAAGTCCTGGCCATTTCAAGGTTGTTGAATTCTTTGCCAACTTTAGATACTGTTGAAGGAATGTACAACCCCAGAGCTTATTTATACTCTGTCATACAGGCTGGAGTTTTCCAGGCTGCCAGTTGGTGATTTAGTTCTTATCTGAGAGACCTTACCACGTACCCAGCTCTGTAACTTATTTACAGCATGTATCTAATTAGACAAATAACATGCAGCGCCTAAATCTCTTTGTAGAGAAACAAATTCAATAACGCCACTGTATTTTTTCCTTTCCCTGTGCTGACTTTTACAAATGATTGGACTGATTTTGTTACGTGGTTGCATAAACCATAAACACATCAGTGCCGCTCAGGCTTTCTCAAGCAGTTTGCTGGGACCTGTGTTCCTGTATTGTCTTATCTCTGTGCTGCAACTCATCACATTATTCAGTGTTTCACAGACACTGGGTTGGATACTGTATGGATAATATGTAACATTAGAAAGACAGAAGAGGCTCTGTGTGTTACAGTTACTGTTCCGCGACAATCGCTGTCTCTGGCGTTTTCAAAGTGGCGTAATACTGCACAGTTGAGAGTCCCTAATGCTAACACTGCAGGAATTAAGGTTATTAAACACTGAATCACTGGCTTGGCAGTTCATCTTATGGATGAACTGTGTGCAAATAGCTTTTTGTATATGATTAAAACACATTCCACCTTAGAAGTATAAAAAGAATGTGTCATGCTCACTGTGATGGCTCTGTATGACCTATGTGCATGCTACTGAAGGCCCAGAGGAGACAGCCGTGAACCACTTCCACCATGGCATCAAGGACTTGGCCACTACCTTCTTCTACATGCTGGTGGCCATCATCATGCATGCCATTATCCAGGAGTATGTGCTGGATGTAAGTGAGACCCAAACCTGACTACACAGACTTTAATCTCAACAAGGAGTTCTGAATTTGTTGTATTGTTGTTCATCTTTTCAGAAAATCAACAGAAAGAAGCACTTCTCCAAAACCAAGCACAGCAAGTTCAATGAGTCAGGCCAGCTCAGCGCCTTCTACTTATTCTCCTTCGGCTGGGGCGCGAGCATCCTGCTTTCTGTACGTACAGTAGCTAAGCTGACATTTTTCTTTACACGTGCCCCAAAACGGTCCATTATTTTAATTTAAATGCGTCTTTGTTCTTAGGAAAAGCTCCTGTCCAATCCAGTCACCCTGTGGGAGGGTTATCCCCATACACTGATGTCGTAAGTTTGTAATTTTGTGTGTGGAGGCCATGTACATTTCAGAGATAGTCTTTGTTATTTCTTTGTGGTTTGAATAGACAAGAATAGCTGTAAAATTTTACTTCATTGGTAATTTTATAAAAGCTTTAAGCGTCAATTACTAATTTTGTAACTCCTGTTTTTCCTTCAGATTCCAGATGAAATTCTACTTCATTTGTCAGCTGGGCTACTGGTTACACGCTCTCCCTGAACTGTATTTTCAAAAGACAAAGAAGGTGTGTGTGTGCATGTGTGCGCGTATGTGTGTGCGTGTATGCATGTGTGGTTTTGGAATAGTGTGACATAATGCGGCGTCTGTTGGGACCCTGAGGCTACTTCCTGTTTGACTTCCTTGGTTATGTTTCATTGTTTGAAAGAATCATGCTGCCCTGCTTATGTCCACTGCAGAGTAAATATTTTGACCATTCTTGGCCTTCCATCCTTTGTGTTTACTGTTTAGGAGGATATTCCACGCCAACTTGTGTACATCTTCCTGTACCTGGTCCACATTGCAGGTGCCTACATTCTAAAGTAAGTAACTGCCACTTTGGAAAGCCTAAAATTACGTGTGTAATTGTGTGGTACACATTGCGTTGCTCCTGTTTTTGCACACTGCCCCTTCAGCAAAGCGTTTGTGGGGTCGAGTTGTGCCCCCATGTGTTCTTCCTGTCTGTTGGTATAAAGGGGACTTGTGTGTCTTTCAGTCTGAACCGTCTGGGTCTGGTCCTGCTGGTGTTGCACTACTTTGTCGAGTTTCTGTTCCACGTTTCCCGCCTGCTATACTTCAGCAACGAGAAGAGACAAACGGGGTGAGTTCTCGTGTTCAGAATGGTGTGATTTGTCTGTGAAATTCCACCAATTAAGAATTACTAATGGTGAAAACCCCTCCTCTTGTCTTCCAGTTTCACCATATGGGCCGTCTTGTTCGTCCTTGGACGGCTGCTCACCCTGTCCTTGTCCGTCCTCACCGTGGGCTTTGGCCTTGCCACATCTGAAAATCAAGGCTTTGATTTGGCTGCAGGAAACTTTAATGTCATTTTTGTTCGGTAAGTGAGTATGAGAAGAAAAACAAGACTACTTCATCCTAAAATGATATTTTTCAAAACTGCTCACTGGATTCAACACCCTTTTCGAATTGAACAGTTATCAAGCCACACAAAAAATGCTCTCTGAAATATATCTTTAGCGTTATTAGAGTTTGCCACTTAGAAAAAAGGAACGAGAGCTCATTTCTATGCTCACTGTTGAGTGCTGAGGTTTAACAATCGTACAGGAAGGGCTATATTGTAGAAAAGGAAGAGAGCTGTTCACCAACACCACCAGAATGAAATGCCACCATAATACATCTTGTGTTGAGTACAAGCAAAGCCAGGGGAGAAAATTCTTTCTCTGTTGCTCTTACTACGTTGTCAATCCCTATTTCTCTCTTTATATACACACACACATACACACACACACACACACACACACACACACACACACACACA
>NC_045754.1:13490217-13491849 GCF_008692095.1 Etheostoma spectabile | reverse complement strand
CATACACATACACATACACATACACATACACATACACACACACACACACACACACACAACCTCACAACACACATCTTTATTAACCTTTTGATTTACCGATTGTTTCCAATTTTTTATTAGGATAACTGTCCTGGCTGCCATCTGCCTCACTCAGGCCTTCATGATGTGGAAATTTATCAACTTCCAGCTACGCCGGTGGAGAGAGCATGCCCAAACTCAGACCTTGAAGAAGAAACAAGTTCCTTCCAAGAGCAAATCAAAGAAAGACAAAGGTGAGCAACGGGCACAAAGTAAAGGGCACATTTACTTAATTATGAATGAGCACTGGACATTTCCCCAAGCAATAAAATAAATAGCAATTAATACATGCATTTCTTCTCAGTATGTTCATGCATACATATACTTAACATAATTAATTAATCAAATGTGGATATGTACTTTGTTTTTAGCCAATGGAGTAAATGGAGTGAACTCCCATGGAGCCGATTCTCCAAGAGCAAGAAAAGAGAAGTCATCATAAACACATTCCCCTCTGCCCCCTCTATTGCCACCTTCTCAAAGAACCATCTCCCCCCCCCATACCTCCGCGGCTGTATCCAGCCAACAGTCCCTCCAGCTCCTTGACCACCATTTTCAGTTTCCACAGGACTGACTTCCCAGCTGGACTTCAAGGGCCAGAATGCATATAGCTTTGCTTGTCGCCAGTCGTCCAGCACGCCTTGATTTAAAAAAAAAAAATAATAATAATCATTGCTCTGCTGTGCCATTTCAAACGAAAAGAAAAGAAATTACTAAATAAACTATGAAAAAAGACCTTATTTAAGAAGTGCCTATTGATACAGATTGTTTTGTACATGCTGTGTAATTTTAAAAATTCAGGAATGCTGACGTCAGTGTTTGTTTTCTTGAATCAGGTCATTCCATGCGTTTACCTAAATAGTGGTTATTACAGCTTGTGATTTATTTTCCCTTTTTCCTTGTATTTATAAGTGCTAGTCGAACTCCTCTTCTTTTTAGGGATATTTGTAAACATTATATGGAGATTATACATTTCTTTATACCTCTTGATTTTCTGTCAGTGAAGGTTGCATACCGTCTTGGTATAATCTCTGGGTTCACGCCACAGACTTTTCAAACTCAGTCAGGAAAACATTGTTATGTTTATGCCATGTCACTGGCCAATAGACACCTAAAGATGGAAAGTGAATTAGCAATTTTTCACTCGTAGGTAAAGTAGGGAAGAGTGTATAAAAGCAACCAAGGAAAACAGGAGACTTCACCCTGTAATACTGTAAGTACATTCACAGTTCAGTATTGTGCAAAGCTGCCAGCAAAAACGTAGTAACCTGATGTAGCGCTTAATTATGAGTTCAGAGCAGATTCATTGCCATAAAATGATACCAAAATTTTTAGCAGTTTTGCCCATAACACTAATTGAATGAGCACACTGTGTTTTAGTTTTGAGTGATGAGAACTTTATAAGAAATGGAGAGGAAAATCTAGCAAAACATCCCTTTAGTGAGTTTGATTGAATCACTGTCTTGTATGGTCCCTAACCATTTGCTGTTTAATTGGACTGGGTTTACTGTATTTGTTTGGCCTTGCATATTATTGCTTACCTTTTAAAAAAAA
>NC_045754.1:13483320-13490207 GCF_008692095.1 Etheostoma spectabile | reverse complement strand
AAAAAAAAATGTCCACAAGAATGATTTGTTGTTAAAGCATGGACTGGGAATTTAAAAAAAAAAAAACATTTTGTTTGACTGTTCCCCCCCCACCACCCCCCACCCACAGATTGTGCCAAATGACCTCGGTTGACTGTTGATGTATGCCTTTCACTTACATGCCGTAAAATGAATTTACAAAGCTATGGAGTGCAGTCAACTGTATTGTAAGAATGAATCTCCTAGGTAACACCGGCTAATTCTAAAGAATAAACCCATTAACTACTTTAGGTACACAGGAGTAATTCATGGTTGCCTCTTGCTGTATATCAGCAGTGTATGTTGGTTTCTCAACTTGTCCTTATGGTTTATCTATCCTACAAAGAAATAAAGTGTTTTATTGAAAAAGAACCAGAATTATTTTGCTTTCACTTAACCCAGTATCACACATTTGCCTCAAGGGGGGTTTTCAATCTGTAGAGCATATACTCAGTACCTTGATTCGGATAAGCCTTTACCGGGGAAAGAATGGAGGAAATCTAATGAGGAGCAACAGAGACTGGATCCCTCTTCCATGACGAACAGACATGCAGTGCATGTTATGTGCACAGACTAATTAGCATTTGTTGTAGCCTACACCTTTTACCATTTGCCTAGGAGATAACAGAGGGGATGTGTAGTAATTATATGACGGAGCAACTGCGAGAAAAACCTACACAAATGGTTTGTGGTTGAATGTGTCTGCATGGAGTTTCTGTTCTGTCCAGTCTATACTCGGTTTCATGAAAACATGTACCACCCTGTTGATATTTTACCTATCCGCCACTTGGTGGCAGTGTTGCACGTGTTTTTTAAATTAGAGAAAACGCCTGCCTGCATTGATCCATGACCACACAGTTAACCAAGGTAGCTAAATAAGTAGGACACGCTTATTTGTAACATTTCTAAAGCGTGTCATGTTAGCTTGCCGTTTGTGTTTTAATACATTATGTTAATTTCATAAAATGGCAAACAAAATGGTGTTGTTTGTTGAAAAAATCCAAGCCGCTGTTGCACATTTTCCCTCATCACTGTGTAGTTACTGTCAGATAAAACTTCTTAAAATGAACTTGGTTAGATTGAAATTTTACTTTTGTTGATGTGTTTATAGGAAACTTCAACCAACGTTATCTTCCTTTTACCAGCCTTTTTATTTGCGGCATTGCTTACACAAATAATTGTATAGGTTGACATGCAGCTTTATGACCGTACACACGTTAGTAAGCAGTATTCAATGTATTGTTACATGTATATTACAGGCCTTTTAGTTCCATAGTCCCTTTTAAACGTTACATTACCGTTACCTACTGACAGTCGTGACACGGTTGTGTTTTTGAAGTATCTGTCAGTGGTTGTCAGAATGTCAGCAAATGTATGCTGTTCAAAAATCAAGTATTATCGTGTCATCCTAACCAGTAAATCGCCGTGGGGTTGCTTACGAACCTTGGCGGTACTGAGTTGATACCATAGGTTGATTCTGCTGGAGCCCCGTGATGTGGTTTGGTGTGGGGGAGGATAGCAGCTACCAGCCAGATAAACACTCAAGCATTGGTTTGCACAGCAGGAGTAACATGGCGGCACAGTTAGCCAGCAGAAATGTTGTTTCACTACCGCGAAGGTCAGAGTGGCGCCTGAAAAACGGAATTTAACAACGAGGACACTGCCGAAAGTATTACATCGTAAGTAGACACATGTACTGGTGCTTCTTGTTGAGACGGGACGTTGTGTTTTCGTTGTGAAATCCATTATCCAATGCGAGGTCTTCAATCTCGGTTGTGTGTCTGTCTGGCACAGGCTCTCGCTTCGGCGTTAGCTTATTAGCAAGCGTTAGCTTCTTGGCTAAACCCGCTGCCTATGTCAATAGTGTTTTCTGCAGCAAACTCAATTAGACGGCTCAGACAGCGAGCTTGCAAGCGAGTTATTGCAATGCTTGTCAAATGTTTAAATGTTGAGTTGTGGTAGCCACAAATGCCTTGGATGTAAAGTAAAATGTAACGTGCACAATACTTTCATATGTCATTGTTTTTTGTGCTGAGTGAGCGTGTGACCGGACGAAGTTCGTCAGTAACGTTACAGCAGGAACGTAGGTAGCATGCTAACTGTTTAGCTGCAGGCTAGTATGGCTAGTTCAACGTCGTTGTCAGAATATACGAGTCAGTCCGGACAGTTCTCTCCACCATGTGTTTGAGCGGGCGGTTAACCTTGTTTGTTGCAGTATTATTCATGCCTCGGTACTACTTGCTACGTTAGGTGAGTTGACGAAATTTCTACATTTGTTCAGGGTAAAGGGACCATTCTCAATTTTTGCTGAACTACTGTTTCTCTTGTGTTTGACTGGCGTTACAATGCATCGTCGAGGTGCTCCTACTACTTAGCTAGTTAGCAGCCAAGCTATAATGTGAGCACTTTGCCTCTTAAACCAACAGCTTCGAAAACATTTGACAAAGTGTTCAGAAAGGTATCCATGGGCTTCGCAAACGTTACACACCATATACCCAGACTGTCGCTCTACGATCAAGATTGGAAGAAGAAAACAGTGCGTACAGTTTGTTGTGATATTGCTTTCCAAAAACGTAATAAACCTATAATTATGTTTCACACCATCAGCTGGTAACACAATTAACAGGCCTTCACGTAGGCTTCATTGTGGAGATGTAAATAGAGGCAGGATCTGTAATTCAATACACAAGATGCTCTAAAGATGCAGTATTTGTGTTGTTGTGCCTGTGTTGAGAGTGCAGTGCACTTATTTTAAGGGCTCCCCTGCTTGACTGATTCAGGACTATACAGGCAGACAGCTCGTGCCATTTCAGTGATTGTCAACATTCCTCAGTAATGCTGGAGGAACGCATCTTGTGGAACCAGTTGAGCAGTTTCTGTTTCTTCACTGTGCCCACCTGATGGTGCACATTACTCGTTTCACATCACTGATGTGAGATTTAACATTGCATGTTGTACACCTGCGGTTTGAATGCAACTTTAGTGCTTCTGTGGAGATGTGATGGATTTCAACATTACAGGTAGTCCTATGCAAAATAAATTCTCAATGAGCTAAACAAACAATATTGGAATGTGGTTCAGATGTTTCATTAACAGCACATTAAATATCAAACATCAATATTTCTGTGCATTCCTTTCACCTGCATGCATGTGTTGTCGGTTAACCACATTAATCATACTCCTCCTGTCAGCCTGGGCATATTGTCTCTGAGGCATTGTGCCTGAAGTTATTGACTTTGCCAATTGCAGTTAAACAAAACTCACTCTCTACAAGTATGTTTTTGGTGGATATTGGCTCAAATAGTTTGTCCATAGAAGATAGGACAAGTCAAGAAGTACAATTTCTTCTACAGCTGACCAGATTTAGATTTTGAGAGTGTGTTAGATCAGTGAGGACACAGAGCATGCATATGATGCCTGTGACAAATGCAGTCCTGTACAGATGGAAGCACACATTCCTACATAGTATTGCTTTTGTTGTAGTTAAGGTTGACGCACACTTGTTTGCGATAAGAATTATATAACCGGGCTTTTGCATTGTACACTGAAAAATTGGTTCTGTTTCTTTTCGACTTAACGGTGGGATAGAAGGACTGTGTTTGGATGACAGTTAAGGAATTCATGCGAGCGTGTATGCAAGTATGTGAATGTTTATACAAAAATAGCTGGTTGGAGGTTTTCTCACACAAACATGGCATAGTTAGTGTAATGGGTGTTACCTAGAAGTAATTCTCTGCCTGAACACATAACTAAAGCTATGGTATAGCAACAGGTGTGTGACAATAATGCTCAGCTTGTCACATGGTTTGGAAACATTCTCTACATCCATCTCTTGCTTGCTACTAGTTGTTTTCTCTCAGTCTGGGCTTCACTCACCCCCTGTAATTTTCTTTACACAAACCTATCATTTTATATTGTTGTTTAGTTCTTTTTGGTTGCCTACCCCATGTTCACTGTGTGTTCATAATTCTGTAAAACAAAGCAGTATTTTTCTGTGCACTTGGAGACGAGCCTCTCATCTTGTAATCAATGACTTTTGCCCTGTGATAGGCTTGCGTCACCTGAGTGATACCGTAATCATTTGACCCTTGTTCTGTAGCTTCAGTGCCAGTTCCTGGGTTGTCTGTCACTGTTCGCCTAATATGATAGTCCACTAATAATTTTGTTTTCTTTTTTGTACTGTAGCCCCACTATAAAGTAAAATTAAATTAGTTTCTTGTATGTATGAGACAATCTCCGCAAATAAAAACAGATTTTATTTAGGTTTTAAGCACGAATGATAGTCTAAACAAAACCTGTGAAAATAGTGACAGTAGAAGTTGTTCGTAAGTTACAAATAGTATAAAAACCTCCCTTTTTTCAAATTTCATGTCATTTCATTTTTGGGGGAAGGCTGTAGTGAGAATTATACTTAAGGTTAATACCCATTGGTACTTTGAATTTTGTGTGCAAAATCAAGTGTCTCATCAAGCTACACAACATTATGTGTCAGTTATGTTGTATCTGGGGATAATCTATAGGATTTTGTCAGAAAATTTAATTGAATGCTGATTTTGTGTATTGCAGTAAATAAACTACAAACATGACACTAGCATGTTGGGGTAAATACCTAAATCAGATCTTTTCCCTAGGTAATGCTGGCCCGTTGTTACTAGGGCATTCAACTTATCTTATCAACTTAACCTATTTTAGGTTAAACTATTGCTATTATTATTGCATTTATGTAACAGTGCTGTTTTTGTGAGTGTATGTTAACGATCAAAATGACAACAAAATGATTTGAAAGAAATAAAATGATTGCTTAATTTAGGAAATTGGCCTAAACTAACCACACATTATTTTTTAAATCTCAGATGCCAGTTTTGCCACTTGATCACTTTTTTTTCAGGCATTCTGAGATTTCTTATGACATTTTTGCCCTTTGCCCCCCTTAATTTCTGACGCTGTGCTTATGTCACATTTGAAGCAAAAATGCCAAATAAAATTAAAATAAATACATTTGTGGCTTGGACTGTTGGTTGTCCAAAACAAGCAATTGGAATGTGTCCTCAAATTTATCAACAACAGAAATAATCAGTAGTTCTAAACTCATTATTTGGCATCTTAATTTGAATATTATTTTTATAACCAATTGACTTGACTTATTGAATTAATTCAAATCTCTTTCTAAGATGGGTCATGTTGGAAAAGTCTTGATATTGTGTTAATACTAAACGTGATATGTATGTATGTAAGTATGACACCTAACCAATCTAAGAAACACCTTTTGTTTAAATTATGACATAGACCTGAATCCCTTTTTTAAACCTATCACGTTTTGCTAGTTAACTACTCTGCTCCTCTTGTTTCCACACACACTTCTGTTTGCTAACAACATGTTGACTCATTTGGTAAATGACATCCCTGCCTCTGCTGCTAAGTACATACAGCTCCTGAACAACCCCATACCCGTCTATCCTTCACAGTCTTTAATGTGGTGTCCTGGGCTCCTTTTTTAAAAATGGTGTCAAGTGACAAAATCCAGCCCTGGCAGGAATCTAGGCTGAATTTTGCAAAGTATTACCGCCCTTGCTTAAATCTGTAAATTCCACTGAAAGACCGAATTTTAGGCGAACATACAAAGGTTGCTTTGCTTTTAGAGATGACTTCTTTGACCAGAACAGTTGAAGAACACTGCAATTTTAAGCATTTTTCCTGTCTTTACATTTTTTTAATTTAGGAAGTAACCTCAAATGATTTAGACCAAACTTGAGCATAGACTTTGGCTGTGTGACAAGACAACAAACAAATGCAAGAAACTATGTAGCTTCTGGTCAGCTTTAGTTGTAATCTGTTCTGTTACAACTAAACCGATAACATATCTGTTAATCACATGATGTTTAAGGGCCACAGTGTATTCCTGACATGAATCACTGCTCCCCTGGTATCTATTTGCCTTGTCTCACTGGGCATCTCACCCTGCTGTCTCTGCGTTTGTGTTGTCATGGAAACAGCAGTGTGACAGGTCCTGGGTGGGCGAGAGGGATGAGTTGTGGGGAAATGGCTAGGATTTTACAGCAAAGGGAGGGGGGGGCAGAGGAGACGTCAACAGCGAAGCAGAGATGTTTGATGGAAAGCTGAGAGGGCTTTGACATGGAAGAGGAGGAGCTGGAGTAGTTACTCCCTCTCTGCTCTAAGGCATGTTTTCATTGTGTTTTTTAGCTGAACTCAAATCAGCCATCTATCTGTGCTAAGAGTAGGTCCTGTCTTGTTTACAGCAGCCTGTACAAGATCTTTTTTGGTTCAAGTGTAAAACTGAAATTATCCAAGTACACTACAGTGCATGTCATTGAAGAATCGCCGATTTAACAATGAAGAGAAGCGCTGTCAGATATAGGCTTGTCTGGCTGCCAGACCTATCTCCACAGCGCTGTGTAGTAAGGTCTGCCTACACCACAGATACATTCTAGGTTAGGAGAAAAACATTCTAAGTCGTTTACATTTCTTTAAAAACAATCATCTTGGAAAGGGCTGAACGATATTGTGTTTTAGCATTGACATTGCGATGTGCGCATGCGCAATAGTCACATCGCAGGACGTTGCGATGTTGGCGCTAATCCTTTTTTGCTGCTTGATAGAAAAGTAAACTTTCACCGTTCTCCTTTTACATGATTATTACCATCCGACCCCTTCCCCTTTAAGACAGGTAGCCATGTGGGCAATGTGTGTATGTGACGTTAGTCCGACGGGGTTTGTCATGGGAAGTGAGGCTCTCTGTGTGTAGAAAAGTACCGTAGGCAGCAGCTGCCGCTGACACGGTGATGCGCATAGTTTTCGATGGGTAGTCAGTGAAGCTACAGTGGTCAGTGTTTTATGTTTGCTGCAAATAC
>NC_045754.1:13482104-13483310 GCF_008692095.1 Etheostoma spectabile | reverse complement strand
TAAATCACCTGATTAATGCAACATAATCACAATGTCTCCCGGCCATTTTCCATGCAGAAAGCTGCTACCAGCCAGGCTAAAGCTAATATAGTTATCCTAAAGAAACAAGGGGTTCGTCTGGCCCAACTAACGTTACGGTTTGGACCTGCGACACTGGAAACATAACACTAATCTCCAACAGAAGTCTGCGTCTGATCTAACATCATTTCCACAGATTTGTTCTTTGATACACAGTTTGTTGCTAGTGCGAGTGTCGTGCAGGTCTGATCAATTTATCAAACTAACAAGCTGGCCTCGCTAGTCGACCTCAACCTGAAATTTAGAAGAAGCAACATGCAGTCACTGTCATACACTTTAGCCTGGATTGATAGGATTATATGAATATAATAGTGTCATGCTAGTCAACCAGTGTATTTCTACCTAATTTCCCTGTCCAAAAACACTTCAAAAGAGTAACATTAGTCACAGCGCTTACTTGCTTTGTTGTTTGTAAAGCATTAAAGTTCAACAAAGACTGGTTCACATTAGAAAAGATCCTTTTTCATTTTTTTTTTCTATGTAGATGCACTCCCCTACAAAATCATCGCAGTAGTCGAGAATGATTTAATATTTCCAAATAGAGCTATTTATAACATCTTTTAAAAATACTTTTTCTTTTTTCATAGCGCAATTTATATCGCAGGGGGGAAAAAAATATTGCAATGTAAGATTTACCAGTATTGTGCAGGCCTAATCTTGGACGGCACTAGGCTCCGGACGCGACGACGGTGGCTCTGCAAAATGGTCACGGGAAAGGAACTTTTTGTAGAACATTTGCACCTTGCCAAAGAAAACACCAAATTAAATATTAAATGATTAGTTGTTCACACAACAAATTACGTGAGCTATTTAAATTTGCTGGATACATGGTTAAACGTAATTTGCTCTTACCATTTTATCACTGTGTGTAAATTTGTCCACAACAATGCCGCCTGTTGGTTCTAAAACGTCCCAGTTAGATAGTAAATGTCGTAAATACATTAATTGTAAATCTTTACAGTCATTCACAGAAAGAACCAAGCAGGCTTGCCTTGTTGCACAATCCAAATTGTCTTCAAAACTTGCCATTTACAGCGTGTTACTTGCTAGCTCGAAGTTTGTTTTTTTCTGTAGCAAAAGAATTTTGAGAATGGCAACACACAGAAAGAGGAAGTCAGGGACATCGGG
>NC_045754.1:13476328-13482094 GCF_008692095.1 Etheostoma spectabile | reverse complement strand
AGGCTGTATCCTGGAAATGTACTTTGTTGATCCTTATTAGAAATAAGCTAAAAACTGGGTTTGCTCTGGATCAACAAAATGGACTCCTGTGACATTACAGTTGATTATGTGGAGCAAAAATTTGCTCTTGTATAACGTGCACCTTTGGCTATCAAGAGGTCCAATCTGTGATGAATGTTAAAGTGTTCTTGACTTGTCTCTGATCATTTTCCTTGTGGGTTAATTCCCTGTGGTAGGCGGTTTGTGTTAGATTGATATGGCTAGTTATTGAACCTGTAATGTTTTTAAAACTGAGATTTGTAACATCACACCATGGGCTGCCTTGTGCTTTACTCCCATGGAGACTCAACCGGGGCTCCAAGGATCTTGAGGCTCACAGGCAATCCAATGATTTTGACAGTCCACACTCTTCCACTTATGTAGGTCAGCTACAGCAAAGTGCATATTGATCTCCCAAGCTAAATGATATTGTGGTGTCTACTGCTCATTGCTTAGAAGGTGCCCTCACCCAGTTTGGCTTGAACAGAGGAGACAACAGAGGTCACGTACATGTGCCAATGTTTCTGCAGATGGTTTCCCTTGTGTTGCTTAGCTGTACAATATGGTGGATTTAATAAATAAAACTATTTTGAATATGTACTCAGCACCTTATTTTTATTCACACCTTCCACAGTCATCCCTGACCTGATTGTGCTAATAAAATATATAATTTAAAAACTACTTATTTGAAGATAGAGGTTATGAAGTGTGTAATGGATGACAAAGGTAGATCGTAAAAAATTCTCTAAATTGATGACAAGAAAGAGTTGTACATAAAGGTTAGGGAGCGTGCGTTGTAGTTTTAATTTGTGCGAGTGGCTGAATTGCTTTCCCCTCTGTCATAATGTGTTTGTGACACTGGGTGCTAGCATGTGGTTGGCACCTTTCCCACTCTCCAGGGTGGAATCCTTGGCACTGAGGGAGGGAGAGAGAACTTGGATTGAGCATGCTGCCTGCTGGAGTTGGGTGGGTGGTCCAAATATATGCAGCGTGAATCTGCCCTAAGAAAATCTGGTATACCATCTCATTCTGGAATGGAGGTAAACGGCACTATCAGGCTGGGCTAAGATAGTTTTGGAATGATGTGCAGAGCAGCAGCATTTCTCACTCACTTGTCATAAAGCCAGAGGAATGTGGGGATTCAGTTTCAGGGTT
The DNA here is from genome assembly GCF_008692095.1 of Etheostoma spectabile. Taxonomy (NCBI): domain Eukaryota; kingdom Metazoa; phylum Chordata; class Actinopteri; order Perciformes; family Percidae; genus Etheostoma; species Etheostoma spectabile. The sequence goes on along the minus strand of NC_045754.1, from coordinate 13,480,900 downwards.
TTCAATTCTGTACACATTGTGAGGGTCAAACTGTGACCAGCATGATTTCTCTTTCCCCCTCTCTCTCATTTGCTCTCTGCCTCTCACTCAGTGCTGACTCAGCAGTGTTCCTTCAGTGACCTATAAATTGGTTTTGCTTGCTTTATCTTTACTGTTTTTAGCGGGGTAGGGAATCTCCTGAGCTGACCTGTGTTTTCCATCCATACTGTACAGTTCAGGTACACCATAGGTTAATATTATGGCTAAATTAAGCACAACCCCATCAACTAAAGTACTTGTTTTCCTTTTTTATTAATCACTAAGAGCGTAAAATGTTACACAGGTTCATGAGCCTCATATCACGCCTTGTTAACTCCCGCAATTAACCATAAATGGTGAGTGAAACGACCAGTATGAATACGTGAACACAGTGTGCAGCTCTACTTAAAGTTAGCTGATGGACATGCAGCCTTCATTTTATTTTTATTTTTTTAATAAACAAGTAATCTAGCTATACTTTTCTCAATTAATAATTACTTCCTACGTGATATCATAAACCACCTTTGTTTGACAAATAGAACAAAAAGTACTCGATGTACAGTGACATAGATCTGTACCAATTATCTCCCATCATTTGACATGCTGTAATCAGAATATCATCCGTTTTTATATAATAAAGGACTATTTTACGTTTGATACATATACGCAAGTTCTGAAATTCTGCATAATTTAATTTTATCCCCCACACCCCCTCCAACAGAACAGTTTGCATGTCAACATGCTCCTGTTCATGCTTTTACTCAAGAGATTTGTGGTTTTGGCACCTGAAGATGCGAGCCATCAAAACAAAACCGCCTCCTATCTCATCTGGCAGTGGAGTGCAAAACAAAGGCACTCATTGGAGGAGATTACACAGGAGATGTACTGCAATGATGTTACACTGATGTTCTTGCGGAAGCTGCAGGACAATGTCTTAATTTAATAACTCAATAGAGTGGTGGAGTTCATTGACCTTTTAATGCAAATTGTTATGGCAGATGAATGAATTAAGTCATCTCAGATGTTACCATATAGGCTAGTTAGTCTCACAATCATTGCATACGTGTTTAACGCCAATTCTGACACTTTCAGTTATATTTTAACACAGCAGGGAATTTGTGATTGGTGTTGTACAGAGAAAACCAAACTGCTTACGTTGGATGCATGGATTCATCAGTGGTCAGACATCGCAACAGATAACATGAGTGTTGTTATTCGGGGTCCAAGCCCGAGGATGTAGGGACAGCGGTAGCAAAGCTACGCGGTTCACACAGCAGGGCCGTGGAACCCTATTGTTTTTCTAAGGATTATTCTTCTCAGCGTAAAACTCCCGCTATTGCCTAAACCGTACATGGTGGGGGGTGCCATTTTCAGGACTAGTCCAAAACTCCACGAGGACCTTAGGTGCTACAATTGACCCACTCCCACTGCTAGGTGGTGCTATAGCAGAAAAATCAGTGTTTGGCCGTATAACTCCCAAACTGTACAATGCACATTCAGAAACCATATGCGTTTCCTGGATCCAACTGAATTGGCTGATATAGGCCACGCACATTTCCAGCTAGAATTTTATGCGAGGAAAAATCAGTTTATCAAAAGCCTACTTTTTTTTTAACTCCTCCGACCTAGAATGTGCGATTGTTCTGCACGGAACATGGCACATAGCATTTCCAGACAGACCTGACAAAATGTTATTAAAAGGATTTTTTTAGGATCAAAAATTGCACATGATACGCATAAACACAGTAGCTAACTATGAAAACACCAACTTTGCCATATCTCAACCAAAACGAAGGCTATCAACGCAAAACTTTAGATTCTTGTTTGCCATGACCCTCTGAAGGTCCCCCACACATGTCACAATAACCAGAGTTTCCCGCGACTTAAACCAATCCCAGCAGTCACACGTGCGAGACTTTGTATCAGTATGTGACTCTGAGAGCCAATGACAGCCGAAGCGGCTGCTGTTTCAGTCCTGTCGGCTCTCTGCAGCTGACGCGCGGGCACACACAAACACACAGGGTGGATGCAGGATAAACCAGCGATGAACGACAGGATGATCTAAATTGAGGACAACTACGCTCGTTATTGTAAGTGCAATGATAAGTTAAAGTCCAATAAGTTCTTTATCAAACCATATGTATGTGTGCCAGGATAGGAAACTAACAATGTAAAGATCAAAAAGCCACCGACAGACATGTTCAAATTTTATTCATTTAATAAAAAAAAAAAATAATAAAAAAAAATGTCTTAAATTCACCAGACATTTTCATATTCTACCAACATTTGCAGCCCCCTGAGCCTTTTTGGTAAGGTCCTAGGAAAACTCAACCTAGAATAGTTTTATTCTCCCCAAAACAAGTTTCGTTTTTATTTTTAAAGAATTATACAATTTTTATTTTTTTTGCAACTTTCTCTGTCTCCCATAACTTCATTGCAACAAACGTTGCAACTTTTATCGCATTTTATTTACAAAATCTATTACAACATTGGGCTTTTTTTTTATAGACTTTTTTTTAAATTGTTTTGGCCCAAAATGGCCACAACAATTTAAAAAAGTCTGTGAAATCCTAGACTGACTGGTAAATGAAGGATAAGTAGCCATAGTTGTAAGGTCTGCCTGACCTGGCTGTCACCGAGTGTTTTAGCAGGAGACTGTAAATGTGGAGAATGACAGAGAGGGAGAGAAGGCTGCTTCACTTTGCTCTTTGCTCCGTCTGGTCCAATTACATGTTCCCCTGTCAGAGCAGCCCCGCTCTTAATCAGGTAATGCTGGGGTTTAAAGTCATCACCCTAAACATGCTCTACAGATTATTTACCCTTCTCACACGTTTGTTCAATGGAGCAGACAAACCCTGTGGACCTCCTTCTCTGTCCTAACTTCTTCTAGCTAATTTGAGTCCAAATTAAACTACTGTTGTTTAGTTGTTTGCAGATTCGTCAGACTCTGTAAGTGCTTTTGCCGCGAGTCTGAGCATTGGCCTGTCACATTGTCTCAGTCTTTGGCAGATAAAGTGACATAGTTGTGTCAGCTGATCTCCTCTTCCCCTGCTCTCTGTGCTAACATGGCACCTCCTTATCCTGATTCTGCTTCCACTGTATAGCCCCAGGCCTCCACAGGAACTAATTCCTTACAAACTGTGACAGGCAATAAAAGATGGTGGACATGTACACAAGCACAATAGATATGCCTTTGACATGCAGACTAGTCACAAGATGAGCTCCAAATCATTTTTTCAAAGCATGATACAAACAGCTACACAGAAATTGTTCTTAGTCCCTGCCCACACACCTCCCCACTCTCTTGACTCTGCATTTCCATGGCTCTTTGAGCTACACGCACATTTGCTTTCTCTTGTCATTATGACTTACCTTTTTGACAACACAACATTCAGTCTCATTATGGCACAAGCACAAGTTTACTGTCCCCGAGGTCACAGCTGAAGGAGCTGGCTGTTGGCTATTTGAGCAACAGATGTGAGGGCACCTGGCACAGGGTTACATCTGCATTAGAGCAGCCCATTGAAAACTGCTGCCAAATCAGCGCCAAAGTGTAATAAATAAGTGTTTAATGTGAGGATCTCTTAATGTGTTGATGTCACCAAGACAGTCTCCTTCTCCTTACCCCTTTTTTACAATGGTAAAAGAAGCCGTCCAATATATATTTTTAACATTAATTGTTTGTTTGACTTGAATATTGTTTACTTAAGTTCACTTTAAGTTTATTCCTACAATATTTTATTTGTTGTAATTTTGTTATTTGGCTTTACGAGGTAAAGTTAGTTTATTCATTTAGTGTCTTTTTTGCATACGCTGTTTTGAAGTGACCATACTAAGGTTTCTGAAACTAAATAGTAGGGATGTTATTAACTGTTCCCGAACAATACATATTTTGACCATTTTAATAGAATTAATCAGTTATACAGATAAAACAATAATATTAAAACAAAAGTTAGTTATAAAAAAAAAATTTTTGCACAATAAAAGAGAAATAGGCTATAGTCTTAAGTCCTAGGAAACTTGCTAGTGCTAACTTTGAGCTTGTAAGTTGCGCTTTTAAGCTGCTATTTTTTTGTGTGCATGTAGCTCTCTGCAGGACGGTGCTTAGAACGAGACCTACGTGACATTTCATGTTCAAAGAAAGTGTTAAGGGCAGGGAGGATTTCAAACTTCACAGATCAAATGTAAGGTCATGCTAACTTTAAGATGAAAATTATATATGTAAGACTTGAGAGTGCGGCAAAGAGCGTTTTTTTTTTTTTTGTTTTTTTTTCACGTCTGAAAGAAAAAGATCTTTCACATGCCAGCTCTTGTATTCCTGACCATGGGTGACTTACTTTGCTTTACAGTGTAACATCTTCCCAGAGAAAACCAGTACAACCCCATTCCTATTGCTCTGCTATTGAGCATCACCATTGCCGTAAAGGGGTATCAAGTAGGGTTGGGTACCATTCCCTTTTGTACAATAAAATAAAATTCCCCAAATCTATTCATCCTATTTACTAAGAACATTGTATTTATTTAGAACATTTTACACTCCACAAAAAATAACCC
>NC_045754.1:13475228-13476318 GCF_008692095.1 Etheostoma spectabile | reverse complement strand
CCCCCAAAAAAAAAACTTGTCACTACAAACTATCAATTATTAATTTCTTACAAAGTAGTGTATCTTTTTAGGGCCTGAGCACTGAAGTACAAGAAACCGATTGTTTTTGTAGGGATTATTATTATTCCGGACCGTTTCTCTCAGTTTTGAAATTTGAAAAACTTGCACACATGTCCGACCTATGAAAAATGACTAATTTCTGTAGTGATTGGTCTTGGGCGAAGACAGGGGCCCCCTAACTTGCACCCTGAGTTTGACAAAATAATAATTCATCATTCACACTTTCAGGGAACATGTATATCATCTGGAACTCTATCAAGCAATTTTTTAGAAAAAATCTAAAAAAATTAAATTTTTATGATATGGCGAATTTCGTGCAAAATTTCTCATTTTACGAAGACGTTTTTGAGGACTTTCGGATCCACGAAAAGCCATGTGCAGAATATTAAACTCTTTCATCTGAATATACTTTTAGCCTTGAGAGTGGTATGGTTGCTCTATAGCGCCCCCTTTTTTGGTTTTAGCACTTGGGCAAATTTTTCATGGCCTCAAAATATACGAAAACTCACATAAATTGGCGCCCACATAAACACCTGGGAGCTTTGCGAGTCTGTTCAGCGATTTGGCCCATAGCTTTGCAGATTGTATCTACTGACACTCATGATAAAAGTTAAAGAATTTTTAATTTTTGCAAAAAATGTGCAAGTTATAGAGTAGCAACTTCTTTTCAGGGTTGTTGAAAGAGGAAGTTGCATGTCTTGCCAAGATTTATTCCGATTGCCACCAACCATAACACAGTTGTTTCACATAGCGCCGCGAGCATCCATGCCAAATTTTGAGTGAATTAGCCATTAGATGGTGCTGTTAGAATTATTATTTTTTTCTTTGACATATTTTAACCATAATTTGTACAATTGCAAATGGTGAGCAAATTTTGGCTCCATATAATCAACTGTAATGCCAATGGAGTCCATTTTGTTGATCCAGAGCAAACCCAGTTTTTAGCTTATATCTAATGGCGGTTTTCCACTGCGTGGTATCTACTTGCCTCAACTCTACTCGCCTTTTTTGGTTTTCCATTACGAAAAAA
>NC_045754.1:13474322-13475218 GCF_008692095.1 Etheostoma spectabile | reverse complement strand
TCCCTGGGACCTGCTACCAGGTACTTTTTTTTTTTAGTACTACCTCAGTGGAGGTTCCAAGCGAGCTGATGGGATACCAAAAGGTGACGTGGAAACCTGCAGACTGCTGGTTGGTCGGATAACTGCGTTTATATATTTACAAACAAGAGTGCGGAGTGTGTGTCTAGAACAAACGGGACATTCATAAAAAAATCTAGCCAGACACCGACAGATTATCTACTCTCTGCACTATTCTCACTTATCAACTGTTCAATATTAAGGGCCATTAGGGGCTTTATGTCGTTTCCAATATTGCACACTGTTACTTTAAAAAAACAAGACAATATATCAAAGAAAGTTTTTATTTAGCTTTTCAAGTAGCGCATCAAACCCTCCCGCACATCCCAGCCTTCTTCCTCTGCACCCTGTGACAGTGTCCCCCCCCGGCTCTGCTGTCCCAGATTCATCCCAGTTGTCGTCATAAGCCTCTTCATGACTCCCATAAAGATTATACGAAGCCCAGCAGGTCAGAACCAGAGATTTCACCAGTCGGATATCGAGCGCCCACCAGACGGTCTGCGGCGGCGATTTTGCAAAGCGTGAATGCTCTGAAACACAAACAGTACACAGCAGACATATTTTGGTGTGTAATCATGGTTGCTAAAGTTCCTGTACTTTATATAGCGTATAGTAAATACTGACCGGGGCCCCTAACACATGCAAATGTTAGCTAACGTTACCAGGAAACTTAACTTACCCTTTTGTGTTGGCGAACAACCGTCATGTCGACGCCTGAACTCCGTCGGAATTCCCAAACCCCTGTTTTTTTTAGCGGTGAGTTTTGTTGCTTCCTTCAGCTTCTTTTGAAGCAAAACATTTCTTCTGGCTGTGGCAAGTAGCCGACGTGCTGTTGTGAG
>NC_045754.1:13474127-13474312 GCF_008692095.1 Etheostoma spectabile | reverse complement strand
GCGTTGAAAATGACATCATCACGCGTAGCTATGGTGACCAGTCACGCTGAGGCGTTACTCAATCTGCAATGGAAAACGGAAGCAGAATGCGTCGAGTCGAGTAGAGGCGAGTTGAGTCGAGCTGTTACCAGCAGTAGAAAAACGCCATAATAAGGATCAACAAAGTACATTTCCAGGATACAGCC
>NC_045754.1:13469596-13474117 GCF_008692095.1 Etheostoma spectabile | reverse complement strand
GCCCGATGTCCCTGACTTCCTCTTTCTGTGTGTGGCCATTCTCAAAATTCTTTCGCTACGGAAAAAACAAACTTCGAGCTAGCAAGTAACACGCTGTAAATGGCAAGTTTTGAAGACATTTTGGATTGTGCAACAAGGCAAGCCTGCTTGGTTCTTTCTGTGAGTGACTGTAAAGATTTACAATTAATGTATTTACGACTTTTACTATCTAACTGGGACATTTGTACTAACTCCTCCTGGGCTGTGACTCCAATCTGCACAAAGCCTTGGATATAGAGTCGGTGGACCCTCGTGACATAAGCTATTAAAAGAATTTTGATAGTTAAGACAGTACACAAGTTATAGAGAACCAACTTCCTGTCTGGGGCTGTTGAAACAGGAACAGATGTATCTTGGTAAACGTTATTGAGATTTACATTAAAATTAGAATGTGTGGTCTAGATAGATAGATAGATATAGATATTTATTGATCCCAAAAAAATGGGAAATTACAGTGTTACAGCAGCACACAAATATACATACAACATATACTGAATATTATAATTATATAACAAAATATAAAGAATAAAATATAAGAATGTAAGAACAATATTTAGTATATACAAGATGGAAAAAACAAACAAAAATGTGCAGCTTTTGTAAATATGACCCAGTCGTGCCGTTGCCCTTATGTAGTATTGTGTGTCTCAGAGTCTCTCTACCCCCCAGGATGACGTGTTGAAGAGTTTTATTGTCTGAGGTAGGAATGTTTTCCTGTAGCGGTCCGTGCGGCATTTAAACTGTCGGAGCCTCTTGAGAAGCTGCTCCTCTGTTGGACCAGTGTGGGGTGGAGAGGGTGGTCAGGGTTATCCATGATAGATAACTTTGTTCACGACCTCCTCTCCACCACAGCTTCAAATGTGTCCTGTTTGCAGCCGATCACGGAGCCGGCCTCCTGATCAGTTTGTTCAGTTGTTTGTATCGCTGGCTCCGATGCTGCTGCCCCAGCAGATGACGGAGGAGAACAGAGCACTGCCACAACAGACTGGTAGAAGGTCTCCAACATCCTGCTGCACACGTTGAAGGATCTCAGCTTCCTCAGGAAATAGAGTCTGCTCATCCCCTTCTTGTAACAGCAGTGCTGTTGACCTTCCAGTTCAGCCTGCTGTCGATGTTGACACCCAGGTATCTGTAATCCTCCACCATGTCCACGTCACTCCCAGAATGCATAGGGCTGCGAGCCGTTCCCTTCCTCCTGAAGTCGATCACCACCTCTCTGGTCTTACCACGTTCAGCAGCAGGCGGTTCTTACCAGACCACTCCACAAAGTCACCCACCAGTGCCCTGTACTCCCCCTCCTGTCCATCCCTTATACACCCAACAACTCGAGTCATCAGAAAACTTCTTTAGGTGACTGACTCTGAGTTGTACTGGAAGTCTGAGGTGTATAAGGTGAACAGAAAGGAGACAGCACAGTCCCCTGTGGGGCCCCCGTCCCACTCACACCCCATCAGACAAAACACGGTCCAGCGGACGAACTGTGGTCTGTCTGTCAGGTAGTCAGTGATCCAGGAGACTATGGACGCACCGACACCCATCACCCGCAGCTTCTCACCAAGTACTGAGGCTGGATGTGTTGAATGCACTGGAGAAATCAAAAAATGTGATTCTTACAGTGCCGCCCCCACCATCCAGTGCAATGAGCTCGCTGCAGAAGATAGATGACAGCGTCATCCACTCCCAGTCGAGGCTGGTAGGCAAACTGTAGAGGGTCCAGAGAAGAACTCACCTGCGGCCTCAGGTAGGCCAAGACCAGCCTCTCCAGCACCTTCATCACATGAGATGTGAGAGCCACTGGGCGGTAGTCCTTAAGGCCAGATGGAGTCGACTTCTTGGGGACCGGGACAAGGCAGGACGTCTTCCACAACAGCGGCACCCTCTGCAGGCTCAGGCTCAGGTTGAAGAGGTACTGGAGAACACCAGACAGCTGCTGGCGCAGGTCTTCAGGACCCTGGGCTGATGCCGTCCGGGCCAGCAGCCTTGCCTGGTGTAGCCTCTCCAGCTGTCTCTTCACCTGGCCAGTGTGAATGTAAAGCAGGGGGGGGAGCTTGAAGTGTCAGTGGGGGGAGGGGAAATGTGCTGTAGTGGTGGTGGGGGGAGAGGGCATGTGACAATGAGCCGCCCTATATACTCTACCCACACCCATGTACACAGGCCACGGCCCTTTCATAACTTGCAGGTTAACCACCACTGGGTAAAAAAGAAAATCACTCAAGATATGTATATTATTAAAAAAGGTCTCTAAATGGTGTTTAAGGCCAGTTTTTGATGTCATTTTTGGTATTCACTGTTTGTTTTTTTTACCTCAATTTGGTAACAATGTCACATTGGGGAGAGTAGCCTCAGCCTAGTACTAGAACTATGACAACTGACTTGGATGAGGAAGAGGTGGAAAGGCCAGCAGCCCTGTAATTTCGAACCTGCCAGACGTGAGAGGGCAAATGAAGAGTTGGGGAAGTCTCCTGGTGAGTTGCTCTCATTTAGCTACGCAGTAGTGCCAGTGCAGCAGTGCATACAATAATGACTTTTTTTACTGTCAGTAAATAGCACCGAAAGAAAGTCAACGTTTTCTTTCTATCTAGTGACAGTGGTCATGTCGTTAGTTCAGATTAGTACTGGTAAACTTATCTAGATCTAGGAATACAAGGCATCATGCTCTCTCCTTTTTATTTGACTACAATGCAGAATAAATTACATTCATATGTAAGCTTTTTAAGGAAAGAGCAAGTTGGGTCACACACAGACAGAAGCACACACACAGATAGCTGCAGCAAAATCAGTCTTTGGCTTTGTTGTGTCTGACTGTCGTGCAAATGCACTGCCGCAAAGATTGGCCTCTGCCAGTACCCCCAACCTGCGAGGAGGCGAGGGCCCGTGCATCTCTACTTGAACAGCAGCTTTAATTTATTCTTGTATTGTATCTTTTAATATTTAATATTTTTTTATTTTCTATCTCTTTTTTTTTTTAAACTGCGCTTTAATGTTTCCTGTAAGCGTTTTGAATTGCCTTGTTAAAGTCTGCTATAGAAATAAAGTTGCCTTGCTATACAACCTCAGCCTGTCAGTCAGTCAGTAGGGCGGTGTGAACACTGTGGTGCCTGCCTGTCACAGGAGAAGTCTAACGTTAACCATACCGCAACCATCTTCGCCTCGCCATTATATACGCGGTCTGCGTGGAGTTTTAAAAAGTGTAACGACACTTGCAGCCACTTAAAGCTAAACTCCCGCCAAAATGCAACCTAGGGTCTTTTTGTGAATGTACTTGAGTCAAACTTTCATTTAAAAACATGATTAGGACGGAAACGCCACTTTTAAGATTTACCATATTCTCGTTTTCGGTAAAATGGGCGTTTGAATGGGAATGCTAGGGGCACTTCTATGATAGCATCAAAATTGTTGTTTTTAAAACCCTAAGAAGGCTCGACATGAAACTTTTCTTGAAGTTTCACCAGGGTCTCTACACATGGACGCAAGCATTGAGAACATTGTTTGTGTACACAGTTTCATAAAAAAGGTTTTGAACTCACGTAGCTGTCGTTGTTTACGCTATCCATCATCCTGTCAGTCAAAAAGAATCGAATGTGAACGAACGAACTCCATAGGAGGTAATGTCATTCTTATACGAGGCTCCTTTTTCAACTACAAGGTCAATATTGTGTAACTAAAGACAAAACAACAAATTATCCATGCATTTATATGGAACTAAGCTTTAGCAGCTTTCCAGCTTTACTCTTCTCCCTCGACTATTTTTGATTTGCTAGATGGACAGTGTCGGAAAAAATAACATCTACAGTGAGTTGTTAAAACCTTTCTTTTTAGTAAACTCTGTGTACAAAAAGTGTTCTCAATGCTTGTGTCCATGTGTGGATGCCCTGGTGATACTTTGAGCAAAGTTTCATGTTGTGTAGAGCCTTCGTAGTGTTTTAAAAATAGTGACCTAGGTTGCATTTTAGCGAGAGTTACGCTTTAACTGGCATTGCCGTGAGTCACTGTGTCTTTAACAAACTGCAGACTAGAGTCCACGATGTTTGGCTCTGTCTGCACCGCAGCTCTGCGTGTGTGTCGGAGCTCCACTCTCATACAGCAGAGAGGATGGATATGCTCGCGTGGATGCACTTTCGGGTACAGTGATTTGGCACCGTTAGATTTAACATAAATCAGTCCTTGGTAGTACTGGCGTAATTTGGTTGCTACCCAAAAAAGTACAGAGTTTGGTACCCAACCCTAATATCAAATGCCTTGTTCTGGGGCATCCTGACCCATAACTGAGGCAGTAAGTTTTAGATTGTTAAATCAAGTGCCAAGACCAGTGCATGGGCTGTTTATAAAACTACTTCTTCACCTGTTAAGCTGCCACAAATCCAGTCGAAACATGTATACTTGTCACCCTGTGACTCATAAAACAAAACCTTAATCTTTGTTTGTCAGAATAATCTGATTGTGTGATATACCACACCTCACAGTTGCTCCTTTGCAGCCCCC
>NC_045754.1:13461491-13469579 GCF_008692095.1 Etheostoma spectabile | reverse complement strand
CCCCCCCCCCCCCCCCCAAAAAAAAAAACAATAATAAAATCAATTGATTATTGGTTTGGATGAGGGTCTTGACCAAATCTTTGCGTAACTAGAGATAAAGAGCCAGGTGTTTTCATTACGAAAGACATCAGCCTTGATTCTTATTGAATTCAAGGCCATTAGTGGGCAATTCAAAAGGCACCCAATAGGTGCTCCATTGGTGTTTAGCCCTTTGGTGACCTGGCCGTTATGGTCAATTTCTAGCACATGAGCTATCTACCCTTTGTCCTATCTGAACCTGATTAGCCATTCCATTAGCATTGTTTGTCCAGCCTGGGTGACGAACATCCCTTTTACCTTAAATGGAGCCCACTTCCAACTCTGGGAGAAAGAAGGGATTACAACTAGTCCCAAGGTTTGGCTTTAACATTTTTGCTCACCTCCCATGAGGGACTTCTACTTCTGTCATAAGAAATGCCAATAGTCTTGATGAGAGAGTACCAAAATCAAAGCTGTATGAACTTGCAGGTGAAATCTGAAATGATCAAGTCACTTGGTTTATGGTGGTTTTCTGTTCAGTTTTAAAATTTCGCAATCACATAATATTCTTTTGTCACAAACATTAAAGATAACGTGAGGTTTTGCACCGCGTAATGAAAAGGCCTTTTGGCATTTCGGTTTAATTGGCTGAACTCTGTTTAAGGGGAGCTTGACCTTTTCACCTGATGATCTTTGACCTCCCTTTAATACCAGCAGATGGTTGAACTGTGAGTGTTAGGGCATATGAAATATTCCCATGGTCCTGTTTCCTCCAGGTTCTAGAGAAGCTGTTTCTGTATTGTGTATATTTCTGTGGCTTTATCTTATCCTTGTGACTTTTCATATTGAGTTTTTATTTTTTTGAAACAGGTTTCACTTTAACTTACAAGTAGCAGTATTGAGTCATGGCAGTATTCAGGGTAACACGAAACTCAATTAATGTTGCTGTTAAAGCTCAGTGACAGTCTTGGCAGGGTTGTGTGTTTTTGTTTAGGTTACACCATGTGTCATTCAACACTTCTGTGCCAAGTTTAATAGCCCGTCAAGGATAGAAAGCTCCTCAAGTCTTTCCTGGGGGGGGTCTTCCGCTCCAGTGTGTCTAGATGATTTGCACACTTGCATGCAGGCATATGTGCATGCGTTATTCTGGTGTGACTTGCCACTGGTCTTGGGTCACACAACTAATGTCACCAGCAGATCCCCACCCCTAACAGGAGGAAGTGTTGGCTCAACTGGTCTAATGTGAGAGGGGGTTTAATCTTATACAGTGAACAGTGTCCATACTGACTCGCATGGGGCATTAAACTCACACACAAGAATGTGAATCAATGACACATGCAATCACACCAGCAGTGAGTAGAAGTGATGGATGTAACTGGGTGTAAAATGCCTCAGTATTGCATGTAAAACAGTATTTTAGTTACATAACTCTGATTAATTTCTTTCTGTTGTACTGCTGAATCAATATCTGAGAGAAAAAGATTGTCATCAAGTGGTTTTCTAAGCAATTCAATTTATAAACAAAGAAAAGATTAATCTCATTGTAAAAATCCAACATTTTGATCCAGATTGGCAATTTAAAAATGATTACTGTTAAACTAGCTCAATGGAGTGTTTTCACACTGCCTTATTCTGTCACTCAGTCCACAGATCAAGGGTCGGACTTAGACTGAGCATGTGACAGCTTTAAAGCTCAGAGGAAATTCCTCCAGAGAATGAGAACTAAGAGCAATGCATATGGGTGAAAAGAGGAAGGTAGAGTTGAGAAATACCAAGTTATGAAATTGTATTCGAAAAAATTAGGTTGACTGGAGGTTAAGAAATATATTGGTTGTTTTCTACTTTCACTATACTTGTATACGGATGCAAAAAATAGTTTTTGTCGACATTTCATTTTTAAACCGTATATGTGGTCACCCTACCTGACTCATATATTCACATATTTCAGTTGCTTGAGTGTATGTGAAGCCGTTCAGCATGCTTAATATCACCTTTCCGCATGGCTTCTAGCTGTGGACCTGTGAATGGTTCAGTAGGGGGATCGCTTTACTCTCCATTTATGTCAGCACATGACATCATGTTAGTGCATTCCTCAGCTGGCTCTCTTGGCAGGTATTTGGGCGAAATCACCCATGCCAACAAGGGCTGTCCGGTTTTCCCTTCATCAGGCTACATGTAGTACAAGACAAGCTCTTCCACAAAAGCTTTTTATTGGGAGCTTTTTCCAGCATAGCCTAATAGCCTAGCAGTGTCCTTTTTTTGAATTACAACTTGTATTTTCTAATAATCCATATGGGAGTCTGTTTCAAAATTGAAACTTTTCTCCTGTCTAATTAATTGTACGCCGTGATTAAAAAGGCACACAGTGTTTCACAATGTAATAGGCTTTAAGGTCCCAAAGGAGATGTAAATCCCTGTAGCCACTTAACTTGCAGCTCCATGCTAACTTAGTCTAAACACTTAGCACTAGATAAGATGACCTGTAAGTTTGAAGCGTATTAACCGTTAACTTTAGCTAGTTGAAAAAGGTTTGACATTTTGGAGCACATACTTGAGCTCTGCATTCTGTTGACTGATTACACTCACACTTAAAATACAAATGTACAGCTTTTTTTTTTAAGTAACGGTTTTCTTTCTAATTAGCCATTTTCAGCTATATATTGAAACTCATGAGTCAGTAGACATTACTCAGTGGGGCTCTGTGTTTAGAACTCCCTCCCAATGTGATTTCTAATATGCATGTTGAAGTACTTTTTAACTATTATTCTATGCAGATCTTGTGCCGTTCTTACTGTAGGAGGTTACAGTAATTTAGCTTTTTGCCAGATTAATGATAAAACATCGTCTGCATCCTTTTTGTCCAATCAGAACGCCTCAACACAACTAAGCATCCTTGTAGGATTTCTTCTCTCAGGTTTTCTTTTGGCTTTTCTGATGAGCCTTCCATGGGAGCTGTCCCTGTCCTCACTAGGGATGCTAATTTAGAGGGGGGTTACCCATAGCCGACCCTCGTTAACCGATCATTAATCTTTAAATGACAAGCAGGTAATGGAGTCCCAGTTCACCCGTCCGGGAGGCTCGTACATACTGTCCGCACTCCGTGTCCATGGACAGTTGCAGACTTGTGGAAGGGCTGCTCGATTTTTGAAATAAAAAATATAATCATGATTATTTCGGTCAGTATTGAAATCACAATAATTTTACACAATTACTCGTTGACTTCTGGAAAGATGGCAGTTATTAAACTTAAAAACCGTGGGATCAGTTAAATAAATCAACAGTGTGTATAAAAAAATAACAAATAAATCATACAACTGTGAAATCTTCCTAAATACTTTTCCTATTTAAACTTCATTTTTTTCGTTCAGAAAATACGAGTTTTCTTGCAAAGTGTAATGAGCTAAATAATAGTTTTTCTTGATTATTCTGTTTTTTGTGATTATTGGGAGCCGAAATCAAAATCACGATTAACTTTCAATTAATTGCACAGCCCTAACCGGTTGTGCAGCGACGATTTTTCGTACATTGTCCAGGACACATGCAGCCCGCTTTCTGGAACCGCTTGGGGACCGATACAAGTCTGTGGCATGTATGTCTCAGCCTGTCTCCACCACACCAACCTGCAAGGGTGTCAGCTGTGTGTCTGCCTGGTAAACTTTGTTTAGGACGGACAATTTAACCTGCCAGTCCTCATCGATTTAGTGGCATGTGTCACGTAGGACTCTGTTGTGAACACCGTCCAGCAGAGAGCCACGAGCTTTAAAAAAGAGCAGCTTAAAATGCAACTGAATTTATCACAATTCGTATTGTCTATCAACGGTTAATCATTAACATCCTCAGTTCTCAGTCTAGGGCCTGTGTGTAAAAAGTGGTTTCACTGTAGGATGGTATTTGCTTCAACATGCTGACCTTGCTATCCCTTAACAGGGAATAAAGCAATACAATTTTTATAAAAACGTAAAAATCAGCAACTGATAACTTTTCATGGAAAATTGTCTTGGATTGAACAAATAATAATAATAATAATAATAATAAAAAATCAGATTAATCAATAATTAAAACTATTAGTTGCAGCCTCATATTTATTCATTTGTCATTATGTGCCTATTGTAGTACGCAAATGGCACATTACATTGCACAGAACAATCTTATATCCTTCCCTTATTATACACAGTTCTACTTTTGTGATGAGAGTTCTTCTGACTCCCACTATGTACTGTACATCCCAATTTTGCTGTTATTTCTTTCAGCAGGGAGACGTGGATGATGCTTAAAGGTTTCCTAGCATTACCGTCTTGCAGCAATGGCCTGGGACTCTCTGGACTGAATCCAAGGTGAGAAGCTTAGTCACAGCCAACTCTCCTTTTACGCAACTGTACTGTGCAATGTTTCAAATAGACACACTAAATGATCAATTGCACAGAGGATGCAAATATATAATCTAAAAATAAAAACTTAATTTTGTATTTTATATTTTTAATGAAAAACTTTTCTGATATGTGTCCACGAAAACAATTCCATGTACCCTTCCTGCAGTGCTTTTTCATGGTGTTTATATGCTATTGCCTAGAATAATTGCTCCCTGTACACATGCTTTGTATTTTCGGCTAATTTTCACAATATGACAGAAGAGCATTGATGGTGGTTTTGATAAGATCTGCGAAATTAATCATTTTTAGAGCTTCATTTGAAGCTCTAAGGTTCTGTGAGGTTCTGTTACTTTACAGTTTGTAATTTAGATGGTTTGTTGACTAGAATGTGTCTTTAAGGATTACTGCATTGCCGGCAGTTCTTAAAACACCATTTGCTGAATGGACTGAAAATAATAGTTTGCAGACTCATACCAAGAGCACAACACAATAAACAAAGGATCACAAATGGATATGTGGCAATTTTGACATCTGACATGTGAATCTCCCCTCAGCCAGTGCTCTGAGCCACAGATCAATTGTTGACTTTCAGTTGTTGACTTTCAATTGTTGTTGTTGATTGTTGGGGAGAGATGCTTATTCATACCAGTTAATCAATTTTGCCATCCCTTACTCTTTGACTCTCTTCCCCTCTCAGGCTACATCCACACTACTATGTTTTGGTTTAAAAAAACAAATATATTTTTCTACTTTTACACCTCACGTCCACACTACTCCAGTTATTTTAGCATGGATAATCAATTACTGGCTTTGCTGACCTTGTTGTTGATGCTACCAGCTGTTGCTTTATTTTATCTATGTGGAACGCCAGTTGTGGTTGATAGCTGTGGGATAATTTTATCAATGAAGTTGTGGTTCCTGATGAATGTCGAGAGAACTTAATGAATTGATTAATTGATTGAATGTTCAGATCAGCCCAGATCAACTTAAGCAAAAGACTACGCTCACATGTGGAAGGAGAAACGACAGAAATGAGGGCTCCCGTGGCTGTAATAACAAAGGTAGCATGCACAATGAAGTACTATAGTGATGAGGGAAGACTCCGGAAAACCTTCAGCGCATTTAGACTATCCCAATAAGGTGTTTTAGTTATTGACAAGAAGTCTGTAAAACCATCGCCATTTTCCTGGGTCTGGATTACATCTAAACACAGAATATATAGCCCAACGTGAAGGCTCTTGTCAACCTCTACCAAACACACGGTATGCCTCTATGCTTGGCAGCAATTGGCTGCACACACATCCAAATAAAAAAAAAAACCCTAGCTAAATAATAAAACATGTTCATCTCAGCTCATCTAATGTTTATCACATGTTAAAAGTTGGTACTCGTATCAAAGGTAAGGTATAGTTCCTTGCGCATCATATTTATCATATATATTTTTTGTTATTTTGCAGTAACAGTAAAATAAGCATACATTTATAATGCAATAATTGACTCAACTAGTATACTATTAGTTCAACTGGACTACATTTTTCAAATTGGCTTTGTCAAGCCCAAATATATGAAGTGGGTAGGGACAGGGCTTCATAATATATTGTTTTTTTATTGTCATAGCCACATCAACTGGAGCAATAAACAGACACTCAGAGCTTTTTTGTGTTTAGTAGAAAGAAAATATCAGCAGAATACTGCGCTTTAAAATGAAACTGTCATTCTTTTTTCAGTGGTGCCTTTTGTATACAATTTAATGTTTCATTTGTTCAATTACAAACATTAGATATGATTTCCTTTGGATTGTTTTAAATTCAACAAGCAATTTGTTGTATTTAAGCACAATTCTGAAAGCTGCAGAAAGGCAGAACTGACTACACTTTTGATATCTGTTTATTTATGGCAAGTAATATTGTTATCACAATATTACACAATGTTAGCGCATATTTTTCTCAGATTGTTCAGCCCTAGTTAGGGATGACTTTGCTTTTAAAATGAAATCATTATTTTTCAACTCCCACTTCTTTCTTTTATTTAGTATTCAGGTATCTTTATAACCAAAGGTTTCGATCCTGCATAATATCTCTTTTAATGATTCAGGCAGATACGGAATAATAATGCAATAATGACAGTAATAACACACTTAATATGCTATTTTTGACAAATACCATTCAGAGCAACAAAACACTAAAAAGTAAATTGCACTTTAAAGTTTTCTCCAACGTACCAGCGTTTCCATGTACCGTTCTAATATGTTCCCGTATTTGTTTTGTAACAACTTCCAATCTATGTTTCCCGCCGCCTTCATGGCCATATAGATACTTTCAATAACAGTGCCACCTTGAAGTTGATCCAAGCAAAGAAGTCTCTGGTCTTATTTTTTGCTATAACTGCTCTTCCTCCGTAGTATTTTCTGCAACTACTACCAACCGCATGGAGTATACATCCCACTTCCCGTTTACACTCTGATGCGCACGCCAAGTATACGTGAATGGTCACTTGAAAGGCACTTACGGTTTCGTAATATTGACAGATTAGTTCTGCTACGGAGCTAAAAACTATTGTGGCAAAGATTTTTTGTTTGAAAACTCGATTTAAAAATGTAAACGTAGTAGTGTAGATGTAGCCTGAGGCTAGTATAGTGTGCTCAGTGTAGCTCTCTGACAGCCAGAGACCAGCAATCTGTGCTTATTATACAGAAAGCTCTCCCCTTCCCATTCTGCCACATCCTGAAGTGACTGACGGTTTTAAAGATTCATGAGTGTGATCAGCTTTTAGTAAATGAGGGTGGGGGGTTAGGGGTGTGGGGGCTGGCTTTGGCTCTTGGTTGCACTTCGGCACTTCAGAGCCATTACCTTGCAGTGATTCTAGAATGGACAAGCTCATGAGTGGGACTTGGTAGGAGGCAAGATGCATTTCCCACTACGTCAATTGCGGTCTGTTTGTCTGTTTTTATCAGATTTTCTGGATGTGTCATCTGAATAAAGTAGATTTGCTTTGTGTACTGAGTAACCGGATAACTAGAGGGTTTATGTGTCATTTAGCTGACTCTGAAATCCGGACAGCTCACACAAGTAGGCAAGGGATAGAGAGTGAGCTTAAGGAGAGAACTGAGAGTTAACTATATGCACTTATATAATGTAATGTTGTGCTTTAGCAGTGATGTACTGTATATGGACATACAGTTAGAGTGGAGTCTCTGAACAATGACACCCAAGGTCTACTGAACATGTCATACACTCAGTGAATCTACTGTGAAAAAGGCCCATGACCTATTTTTGTTAACTTTATTTCCCCATTTCCTTTACTGTCTCTACACTCTCTTTTTCTCCCGATTTATTTGAATTCTCTATGTTCTGAGTCAAGTTTTTCCAGTCCATCACATTCCTACCTCCATCTCCCTATGCTTCCCCCTTGACCCACACCTAATATCAGAACATCTGGTTTAAGGTAACAGCAGCTGTCAGCAAGGCCAGAGTTCACTGTGCAAACCCCCATCCAAGATGCGTTCTGTTGAAATTGATATTGTTTTTAAATACATGTTTGTCTTTAATACTATCTGACATGTTTCTGTGTATTTTGGCTCTCTCAGAACTTCTTCTCACCCTTGCAAATATTAAGATGTAAAATGAGAAGACGTGAATCCTCTGAGCCCCTCCTGTCATCATTTCCTCTCCCGGGGGGGGGATGACGGTCCCTTTTTTTT
>NC_045754.1:13450045-13461481 GCF_008692095.1 Etheostoma spectabile | reverse complement strand
CTTTTTTTTTTTTTAGAAACACCTAACAGTTATCTAATGTGGAAGAAACATATGCGTTGGGAAATATGTCTGAAATCAGTATAACAAAAAATTGATTTTAAGACTCTTTAACACTCTGGCCATTTTATTAGGTAGACCTGTGCAAACCATCCTACCCAAAGATAACAATTGTTAGTTTTGATTTACACTCTCAGAGAAGGATTAATTATAACTATTTTTATTGATAAAGTAAACTTGTTTAGAGTGGCGTTGATTTAACCATTTAATTTTACTATTTAAGTGGCCGGGGAGTATCACAATATGGAAAATGTATGTAAAACGAAAACTTTAATAACTGATTTTGGTTTTAGTATAACCTGTCTGGAAATCATTTATTTGGGTTAGGATTACACCACAGATTTGTGTAACGATAAAATGATATGATCATATTGTCACAGTATGAATTAATGAAATTCTCAAATTACTATATTTAAATAGCTGCTTACTGTAGAGGAGTGACAAGAGCTTGTCCCTTGCAATATTGGAGCGTGATGATATTTCTCGTCAAGGTAAAAAGTTGTCTTGCGATATCATTACACAAGTGCAGAATTACGTCAGTACTTGTTAAATCACGCAGTGCCAATTTTGGTACCTGAGACAGCGTAAAATCGCAACCTTCTTCGTCCTCTCTGCATGTTTCACAGTGAGTCACAGCAATGCCGTTAAAGTGGTTGTAAGTGTGGCTACAATTTAAAACTTCCCGCAGACTTAACTTTAAAACTTTTACACAGACAGGCACAACAGTGTTCACTATGCCCTGATGACATACCGAGGTAGTTGGGGGGAGCCAAGGCAACTTTTATTTCTGTAGCACATTTCAGCTACAAGGCAATTCAAAGTGCTTTTTTTTATTTTTTGTTATTAATCCTTTATTTAACCAGGAAGTCCCATTGAGATTCAGAATCTCTTTTACAAGAGAGACCTGGCCAAGGTAGCAGCCAAATCACAACACATACATAAACACCAAGTTACATTTTCAAGGTAAAAAAGTACAAAGTACAAAATGTTAAAAAACACAGTTAGACTCTCAAGAAACACAGAACATGTCTCCATCAAACCTCCTTACATAGTTTTAAATTCATTAATGGACATAAGGGTTTCTAACTTTAGTACTTTCTGTAGATTATTCCACCCCCAAGGTCTGAATAATAGAAAGCAGTTCTTCCTATTCGGTTTGCAACTCGTGCACGTAAACAGCAACCACTTTGAAGAGCGTAGCTGAAGGTACCTGACAGACAGAGAGGAGATTACAGAGGTACAGTGGAAGTTTGCCAAGTATGCTTTATAATAAAGATATACCATGTTTGTGTCTACGAATTTTAAGTGATGTCCAACCAACTAATCATAAGAATGCAGTGATGGGTGAGGGACTTTGTATAGTTATGAATCGTAGTGATGCTGGTAACTGAATCAACATGACGCAAGATGGATGATGTGGCATGCATGTACAATATATCTCCATAATCAATTACAGACAGAAAAGAAGCTTCCACAGTTTCTTCTTAGCACTAAAAGTAAAGCAAGATTTGTTCTAAAATAAAGCCAAGCTTTACTTTAAGTTTCTTGACCAAAGCAATAATATGTTCATTGAAGGAGAGCTTATCATCTATCCATATCCCCAAGTACTTATATGAAGACACTCTGTCAATTGATTTCCCATCTAAGGACAAGAGGCCATAATTGTCAAGTAGCTGTTTTCGAGCTTTTGAGAAGACCATAAACTTTGTTTTCTGTGTATTTAAAACCAGTTTTAGACTCAATAATGTATTTTGCAATGTCTGAAATGCAGTCTGAAGTTCCTGCACTGCTGCTGAAATGGTGGAAGCCTGGGTGTAAACCACTGTATCATCAGCGTATAAGTGTAATTTGGCTTGAATATCTCTATCTAAATCATTTATAAAAATTGAAAACAGAATCGGTCCTAAGATTGATCCTTGAGGGACACCTTTGGTTATCTTAAGAAAATCAGATTTATAACCTTCAGCATAAACACATTTACATACAACATTAAAGAGTAATTACAAGTAATTGAAGGTGCAGTTAAAGGTTAAAGGTTGTTGTGCTTTTAAGGAGTTTATGGAATTTGGATACAGCATGTCATGTACAGGTTGTACCAGCTGAGCTTGACAAGGGGAAAGGTTGTTGTCTCCAACTCTACTTGCAGCAGCAGCCCCTTGTTGTTCCGGCATTCCTGCCTCGCCAGACTGGTTGGCTCTAGTTCAGTCTAGGAGAGTCTGCGCTTGTGACACCTAAGACATAAGCAATGACACACACACCTTTGATCCCCTCCCTCAAGTGCACCTAGGGATTTCAAAGTCAATTGATTTTTCAAACTTCGACTTGTCTTTATCAGTGTGTATTCTTTTCTTTTACTATCTTTGCCAAATGAGCTGCTCATTACTTAATTACTTAATTACTTATTACTTAATTACTTTGTTGGGAGTTAAAGTAATAAGTCCATATTGCTTGGAGTCCTGATATTAAAAATTAAAGTCTGGTGCATCGGACTAATAAACAGGTTGAGATATTGGAAAATAACCAACGTTGTGTTGCTGAGGCAGGCTTGTGGTTATTACAGTGGTTTAATAACATAACCCATCATTTAGCCCTGTGAGTCAGTCACACAGATAGGCCATGATGAAGATGAAAACCTGCAATGAAGTGTTGAGTTCACACTGGCAGAGCTGACCTGTCAGCACCCAAGTATACAATTATGGTTTCTGTCTTATAAGTGTGTGTTTGCGTGAGAGAGATGGGAAGAGAGAGATTGTCTGAGTAGAGGTGTTTACTACACTTATGCAAGTGGAAACCTAAGCTCATCTTTACAACTTTAAAGTGACATAGCAACTGCATGAAAGGCTATCTATCTACTCAAAATAATCTTGTGACCCCAGCGTCATTTCCAGGTTAGATCTTCAGATTTTACTTGATGACTTGTACCAGTGATTGTCAGCCTACCAGTGCTTTGCCAACAACAGCAAGCAGCTGGTCAAACACACTGTAAATAGCACTAAATGCCTCCCCCTTTTAACAAAAAGTTTTTCTTGAATCACAGTTCCACTCTTTCCCTTCACCCTATTCTGGCAGCAGTAGCTCCCTACGTGGGGAACTTTGTTTGGGAACCAGAGGGTCACCGGTTTAAGATCTCATACGGACCAAGTGCGGAGTGCGTACTGGTAGTTGGCGAGGTGCCAGTTCGCCTCCTGGGCACTGTTGAGGTGCCCTTCTGCAAGATACCGAACCCCCGTCTGCTCAGGGCACAATCCTGTAAGGTAGCCCCCTCGCTCTGACATCGTGTGGTGTGGTGTGTGTGTGTGTGTGTGTGTGTGTGTGTGTGTGTGTGTGTGTGTGTTTTAACAGAGTGAAAATATTAGAATTTCCCTTTGTGGGAATAATAAAGTATACATTATTATTATTATTTACTCATAACCCCTTTTTACTCCAATGGAAATATAGTATTGCCCTACCCTTCAATACTTTAGCTTGGTTGAGATTTTGCATATTTCTTTAAAAGCTGCATTGTATTCCTCGTGCTTGTGTGAACAATGGCTTCACACTGTCTATACCATAAGGTAGCTTGCAGTGACTGATGGGGCCATATGTCTCAACTTATAATACTAATGAACTAAATGAGCTGACAGCTTGATGAACTGCAAATTTGTTAGACGCCCTCCAGAATATGCCAATCAGTTCCATGTATAATGAGGTTACTTACCCAACCCCCACTTACCCTACATTCCTCTTAGTCAATATCTGCACACAGTACAGGTGTACCAATGGAGGTCTCATATGCATGCATGAATTTATGCTCAGCTTATTCAGCCATGTTAACACAGCTTTCCAATTTCACTGTCTGCATGCTATTTATCTAGACTCAGCCTTTTCAACCACTATTAAATATTCTTAAATGTTGAAGTCCACTTTTAATTCATTTTTAGGAGCGTTAAAGAGCGGTGTTGCACATCCTGTCCTGATCACAACCTCTTAGCTGTGTCAGACATGGTGTTTAGTTGCTCTTGGGTTCTCTTTGAAATTACTGTTTAATGAGACAAAACTGAATTTTGTGCTTCTTTTTTCACAATCATTAAGTGACAGAAGTGTGAGCGACGTGTCCTACTGATGGTAGATTGGTAGGCGTTTTAATGCACTCAGCTCAGAGCCCTACCTTCAGAGCCATAAGCGCAATAGTCTGTGCCATCATGGACACCTCCGTTGTTATGGTCCTATACATCACTGCCTTGACGTGCGTGTGTGTGCGTGTGCACATGGTATCTGCATGGTATCTACTCGACTCTACTTGCCATTTTTGGTTTTCCATTACCGGGGGAAAAAAGTCCCTGGTACCTGCTAACAGGTACTTTTTGTAGTACCACCTCAGTTGAGGTTCCAAGCGAGCTGAGGCGATACCAAAAGGTGACATGAAAACCTGCGGACCACTGATTGGTCTGAGAGAATTGTCACTAATCACTGCGTCATCATTGCTGACGACAGACGGTGTGTGTGTGTGTGTGTGGGGGGGGGTCCTGAACAAACCCGACGTGTTTACCGGTAAATAGTTTATCCAGTGTTTTGGTTTTTATGCTGCCTCCAGGTTCATTAGAAACTAATTTGCCTTCTGGCTGTGGAAACACGCCAATAATCAAAAACAACACACCTTTGACATTCTGCGTGTGTGTTGCTTTAGGTCATGGCAGTTTCCTGCAATGGCGAGCCTCACGCATGAGGTGGTACTAATCTGCAATGGAAAAAAGGACTGGGCACCGCGGCCGAGTCGAGCAGGTACCATTTAATGGAAAAACGCCAAAAGAGGAACTCTCCCCTAGTGGCCAATGTTGATAATTATCTCAGTGATGCAGCTCTGTACAGTAAGTGCTATCACCAGTGCCCAGCTCTTTATAGCTGCTCAGAGACCCAGGGCATTCTCTAGGATTAGAGATCCCTCGCTAGTCTGCCCATGTAAAGATCAGACACCCCAGCAACAAAAATGGCCTGCCAGCCCTCTTGCTAGGCAGTCTGACTGTCTGTGTTGTTGTCATTGAGACGTGCCTGGTACTTGCAGTCTCTCTTTTTTGTCTCAATATACACTGACCCATCATTACTGCCATGTCAAGGAGACGAAGGGAACCAATCCTATTCGGCTCAACAGGACAAGCGCAACCAATCAGGTCTAGAATCCCCACGGTAACTTGTGCTGGAAAGCCCAGACACAACCAATAGGAGCGGAGAGTGCCACTTAGCTATGTGAGTTTTAATGGCCTGTTTCTGTTGTCATTAATAAAATCACATAACCTCTGCTAAAGAGACTTATAATTTCAGTGGACAGCACCGTGCCACAGCATAAAGACACCCTGATGGCATTAAAAAGAGCATAATGCAAGGACACATGCACATTGAAATGTGTGTTCATTACCT
Source organism: Etheostoma spectabile (assembly GCF_008692095.1). NCBI lineage: Eukaryota > Metazoa > Chordata > Actinopteri > Perciformes > Percidae > Etheostoma > Etheostoma spectabile. The sequence goes on along the minus strand of NC_045754.1, from coordinate 13,456,030 downwards.
GTCCATACACTGTACAGGCCAATAGTACTCAAGTCACTTGTCACCAGAACGGTGGAAATGTGATTTACCCTTTAGTATCTCCTCTGCTTCTCTGGCCAATCACCACTGCTTTGATTTCATCCATTTGAGCACAGAACCTACCATTAGTTTTAAGTAGGTCACTCAAGACCAGGAGGGAGCCAGACTCAAGTTTGCATGGTCACTAGCTCCCTTTTTAGTATAGCCTGCTGCTGCTAAGCTATGCTATTCCTCTCTGTTCTACATTGTGTTGTGCTGTACTCTGTTATGCTTTATGTAATAGCTGAGCATTAAGCATCACTACTGTTTCCATGGTCAAAGTTAATGACTTTTTCTTTCTGTGGGTCTCTTTTTGTTTCAGTCTGTCTTTCTCTTCCCCTACTCTCGGAGCAGAGGGCTGCAGATCACCCATCTTGCAAGAAGAAATTGTTTTCAGGAATATATTTTTAAATGCATAATTTGTTTTAGAAGACAAGTGTCCACATCTTCTATTCTGTAGATATTGTCCTATTTTGAAATCCAAGTCCATTAGCCACCATCACATTTTGGTGCAGATGACGGTGGTAATTAATAAAACATTGCTTTGATCAATAATTGATTGTCTTTCATTAAGTGGCATGAAGTTCAGGCTGTGCTGACTTGCAGGCCAAGAGGAGGAGCAGAATAAAATCTGTTTTTTTGTTTGTTTTTTATCCCGCAACAGGAAATTCACATTCTTCACTCTGTTGGTACAGTTGTAGTTACACATGTTACACAGGCCTAAATACACAAACAGGACCTATATTTGCAATAATGGTGAGATGTCAGAGTGAGGGGGCTGCACATGGATGAGCGCCCCCAGCGGATGAGTGTTCGTTGCTTTGCTAAAGGGCACTTTGGCTGTGCCCAGGAGGTCAGGGCCCTTGGCTTGTCACTTTGGATTGCAGAGAATGGTCAGAACATGAAGTCTTGCTTACTAAGATCTCAAATTCTGTAGCTTGATTTCAAAAAGAGCAGACAAGGTATTGTAACATTTTCTTTTTTGAGTGACACAAACCACTACAAGCGAAGCATTCTAGAGATACTCGGTAAACACAGGCACATGTTGTGATTATAAACCCGCTCTGCTCTTAATGTGAGCTGACTTTGCTTGGCATCATGTGACAAATGGGCTTTTCTTGGTACATTGTTGAACATGCAGTCTGGTGCTGTGGGCAAAGCGCTGTGTTCTCATTTCAGTGTCTCTGGGGAGAGCTGCACCATCAGAGAGAAATGATTGAATCTCTTTCTCCGCTCTATTTTCTGTGTGTGTGTGTGTGTGTGTGTGTGTTGCTCATATACCTAGAGTATTTAAGTGGTTTCCACTTAATTCTCTGGTTCGAGTTTGTAGTCAAACTACTAAATATCATTTGTGTTTTGTTTTTTCATAAATTTTGTCTTTGCATGTTCATTTTCCAGACGCTGATATGCATTGAGGATGAGTGGAGTCGGTGAAAACCCATCTGACCCTGCCAGGGCAGAGTCACGAAAGCGCAAAGAATGTTCTGCTGAACTTCTTGGACCCAGGTAAAATTAAAATGTCTAAATACAACTAGACCTGCAGTATGTTATACATTTTGTTGAGTTGTGTACTTACATGAACCAGCCTCTGTGGTTTGAGGTGGCGGAATTCAAGTTGCTACATCTGCTAACTGAAGGTAGAAATTACATACTGTGCATTTAACTGCATACACTTGAAAACAATGACAAAAGTACTGGGCATGAACATTCATTTTTATGCATCAAAGGTCAGGTCCAGAGTCAGCCTGTGTGTGGTCAGCAACCTTACCCACTGCATTGCAAAATAGCCTGTTGCCAAACCATCTATTACCCATCAAACAAGGTTGATGTTAGAGTTTTGAAGATGGTTAATGTAAAATCAAGCTCCAGCTACATAAAAAAATAATGTACATTAAAGGTGCGTTAAGCGATGCTGGGTGACGTTACTTCTTGTTTACATTAGAAGTATTTTCAAACAAAACAAGACTAGCTTTCCCCTCCCTCCTCCTCCTCCTCATCCCGTCCCCTCCCTCTCCCTTCTGTGCTTCCGCGCACTAACCCCCCCAACCCCCACCCCCACATCCTTCTTGTCGGTTATTGGCTTTAACACCTTTAACATTAAGGGTGCACGATTCCGAAAATGTCACAATTTGATTCCGATTTTTAGGCTCACAATTTGATTCAATATCAATTTTGGATTAAAAAAAACAACAACATTCACAGTATGTAAATGTATATTAATAATGTAGATTTGTTTATTTTAATGTGTGTGTGTGTGTGTGTGTGTGTGTGTGTGTGTGTGTGTGTGTGTGTTGTTGTGTGTGTGTGTGTGTGTGTGTGTGTGTGTGTGCGCGCAAGCTACTGGGACCTTGGATTGCCCCTAGGGGATCAATAAAGTATCTATTATGTGATTGCAGTAGACATACAATAAAAAAAATGTAAAAAAACATATGATTTTTGGAATTCTATGAACCATTTTTTGAATCGATAGAGCTTGAATTGCAATTTGAATACAAATCAATTTTTTGCACACCCTTAATTAACGTCCTTACCATCAATGGCTGTATGCCATTGTGGCAGCTAACCCTGGATCACTGTTGATGTCTGTACAGTAAATCTGCTTAGTTTATCTGTAGACAAGCACTCAAGAATGATGATCTTCTTTATTGATACCGTGCTTCATGTTGGCACAATAAAGAGTTCTTGAGCTATATTTCAAGCCCTATGGAGAATAACTGACCCCGGCCTTCTGCCTCCATTTGCTCTTCTCAATGCCAAGGTTTGCAGTAGATGTTGTGTACTGTCCTTTGGCAGCTTTCAAAATGAGAGGGATCTTTAATCATGTCCAGAGATGTGTACGAAAACTCTTTCCTGGTGTAGTTTTGTTGATGGATATTCTTTTCTGCCCTGCTCCAGGCTCTTTCTTACCACCTATTCAATGTGTTATTGTGGTAGAATTAGCTTTTTCCATACATACATTTACCAACACTTTAACTTTTTTTCCCATACTTTTTAACTCTTCTGCTGTTAACTGTCTTCTACATTGCATTTTCTCACCCCAGTCTTCTCTTTCTCTGCAGTCCAAAGCGGAATGAGAAGCGCAACCGTGAGCACGAGAACAAATACATCGAAGAGCTTGCCGAGCTGATCTTCGCCAACTTTAATGACATCGACAACTTCAATGTCAAGCCTGACAAATGTGCAATCCTGAAGGAAACTGTGAAACAGATCAGACAAATAAAGGAGCAAGGTACAACCTGTAAAGATTTTTTTGACACTTTATGTCTGTTGAAGAAACAGTAAGTCACAGTGATGGATCCCCAAGTACAACAGTGAAAGGAATCCCAAGTTACCATAGGTGGCTGCTTTTTCTGAAGAATTTATTTTATAAACGGTCTTTCCATTCTGTTTTTTTTTTATGACACTCAACCTACATATGCACCAAATCTAGCCCAGGTGAATACCTGCAAATGGATCTAACCCCTGGTTTCCACCAACTGCGGATCGGCTCCGGTGCGTGTCAGCTTTTTGCTCTGCCGTCCTTCAATACCCACTAGGTCCAGATTTGTTGCGGAACGGCTGCGGCCATGACTGTGACAGTGAAAATACACACAGTGACTTTAACGGAAAGCTATTGACTCTGCCGTTGTTCCGGAGCGGAGCCACTGCCGTTTCCGTTGGTGGAAATCAGGGGTGACGCTGCTTTGATTTTAAGCAATTTATGCTGTGGAAAAAGGTACTACAAAATCATAAATACGCTTAGGGTGTGACAGGTGGCACTGTGTTGGCAGAAGCATCAGATTGGATGGCATAAATAACTGGTCTGCTTCACACACAATAATTGATGTTATTAAACGGCAGCACACTTAATTTAATGTTCCCTGCATCAATTCATCATATAATATGGATGAACCAGAGCAGTGTTTTGTTGGCTGTTGTCATTCCAACTTCCATCCTAAGCCAAAACATCAGGCAAATGGATCATCCTGTTCAGATGTACTTGCCAACTTCTCTTTTTTAGTAATCTTTAGCAATTAGTTGAAGTCTGTCTTTTTACTTTTTTATGTTGGATTTACCAGACCAAGATCAGTGGGATCCCACTTTCTCCATCTTACAGGTCTAAACATAGCAAAAAAGTTGTAGCTTTCCTAGGTAAACATTCAGGCAAATACTAAATTGTGAATAAGCTTGAGTCATGCATGTAAGAAAAAAGCAGCTAACTGATTGGTAGACAAAGAGTGGCCCACTCGAGGTATACATGAATCAGACCAGCTGATGATGTCATCTTGTTGAATGCAACTCACAGAATCAAGCGTTATGTAATGGTGAGCAATGGGATGCAAAAATCACACACATACTGTCCGTCCATCCCTCCCCCATTCTTATGTCTTATTCCATACTCTCTCCCTTCCTTTCTTCACTCATTTTTTTACGCTAAGCTAGAGTGACTTCCCCTGCCTGCATCTGAAGGCATAATTGTGTTTGTACAGCAACCACTGAGGGATCAGTAACAGGACTAAACAGTCCTTTCTTTTCTTTGTTTTCCAAAACTCAACGGCCAGCAAGAGACACCTTTTCATAGCTAACATGGAGTGCTGTTGCACCCATTGTGCACAGTTCAGAGGGGCATCAATTTCATTAGCATTTTTATTGTCGAACCAGGGATGCACTGAAAGCTAGAGCTTAGATGTATTTATGCTCAAAGTCAATGTTCATCATTTTACCTCCAACATTTGTTCTTTTCATTACACCTCATCCGCCACTTCTAGTATTGTTTGTAGTGCACTTCTCTCTTTTTATAGGCTTACTGTTGTTTTCTTCCTGAGAGCATTATTACTGTGTATAAGATATTCTAAGTTTATGGTGACGTTACTGAATGCATCAAATTACACTAATATAACTTAATAACTCTTACTGATGGGTGTCACAGCCCTGCAGAGAAGTGCAATGCAGCGGTGATGGCCTTCTACCGAAAGCTGTTCATTCATCCCTGTTTGCTACTCATGTTTTCTGCATACATTTTCCCTAACTGAAATTAAAGAGGAGTTGTGTGCTTAGCATAGGTTTAGTTTTTTAGTTTTTTGCTTGTTGTTTTAACAGACAATTTGTTGAGTTATGATATCTTTACAGAGCTTATAAACAAGGTCATAGCCAAGAGTTTTACAGCTTCCTTGACATTCTTAACTTCTTGCTCCTGCCAACACCACAAATACCAGCTCTCATTGGCTGGAGGCTGCATTTTATATATATATATATATATATATATATATATATATATATATATATATATATATATATATATATATATATATATATATATATATATATATATATATATATATGTGTATATATATATATGTATATATATATATATATATATATATATATGTGTATATATCTATCTATCTATCTATCTATCTATCTATCTATCTATACACACACACATACACAACCACACACAGTAGCTGCAGATAGTTAAGTACATTATTTTTTTTCATTATACATATGTGAAAACTTTCCTCATACATTACCTGTAAAAGTAAAGAACCGTGTGTATGGCAAATGTTATAGATTACGTAGCCAATATTACCAGACATAACCCTTATAAATAATCAATATCTGTGGCACAGTTCTGGACAGAGAGCCAGTGAGTGCTTTACTGACTTTGAGTGATGGGTCTGTACCCAGGGCAGCTGTGCTGGTGTACTGGGCCCCGCTGGGCCTGTAGAGGTCCTGCTGATGCACACATCATTAATGCTGAAAGAGATGAATGTGGGTCTGTGCGGTGCTGCACAAGCCCACAGAGGGGAAACCTGCATTTGTGTCAGCGTTCACACATCTACACCAATAAAAGGACATGATTTTGTTTGCTTTTCGCCACAACATTCTATCACCATATGGTCAGCCCTCTTCTTGGCATGGTGCGGCAGTTAAATGTGTCCCCCCCCC